>NW_025221798.1:866215-1313882 GCF_014066325.1 Apis laboriosa
ATTAATAAATTTTTGTAATAAAATTATTGTTTCAAAAAAAGTATATATGTTTATAATACTGTTTTTATGAAACGGTTTTTATATCAAAGTTTTATATATATATGCATTATTAAAAATAGAAAAGAATTTAGAAAAATCAATAGATCTAAATTCGACTCTGCTCTTTTAATCATTTTATTGTTAATTATTGTTAAATTCAATCGTTGTATTGTTCGGATCTTTTTGATCAATTAAACGTAAAAAATAAAATATTTGATTACAGATGTCCATTTAAAGGTTAAAATAAAATGAAAGTCAAAAATAAAAAAAATTGTGTTTCTTTTTTTTTAATTAATAATTTTAATAATCAAAAATCAATAAAATAATGTGAGCAATCCAAAAATATTTTTGTCAATTTTTAATTATCAATAATTTATAAAAAAAAGTCGAAGCCAATTTCTTTATTCTTAATTTTCTTATTTTAATTTAAAAAATCCTTAAATTTTTAACCATTTATAGCCATTATATTAGTTTGCACACTTTTAAAAAGTATTGTCATCATTTTAAAATAAATTTAATAATAATAGTAATAGTAATAGTTTTTTTATAAATGAACAAAGGAAATTTGTTTGGGTATCAAATAGATCCAAATTATCAAGGTTACAAGATAGTACACAGAAAAAAGATCAAAGATCGAACGAGCTAATTTAGAAAGGTAATCTCACGCGACCCTTGAACTCTCTATCTCTAACAGTTATTTATCTAGTTTTTATTCTTACCTTTTTAGACTAGTGTGTTTCGCCCCGTTAAAAATTTTACTCTTTCGATCACTTCCAACCGTGCTCGCGTCGCTGTTTATACTGTACAGGCTGTCATCTTTAGTGACCTTCGAGGTGTGCAAAGTCGATTTTTTCACCACGGTACCGTTGTGCTTTGGACTTTCACTCAACACCCCCTGCTGTTGTCGCTGTTCGTCCTGCAGATGGCGCTGATCGTCACCATGCTCCTCGATCTTCGTTGAAACGATCATTTTGGACGTGTCAACGTATTTTTTCGGAGAGATCGTGATCACTTTGCCCACCGGCTTCGAACCGATGGATGGACGTTCCTTCGGACTTTTCTGCAACTTACTAGCGCGGTAATTGCCCTGATTCGAATCTCCGGGTGGTGGTTTGTCTTCGGTTGGTAGCATGTACGACAACATTGTCCCTCCTCCGTTTTAATTTATCTGGACAAAAAAAAAAAAGCGATTCTCAATATATAATATTTATGAAAATAAAGAAAAAAAGAAAAAAAGGAAAAACACAAGTGTAATTGTATTTTGTTGTAAAAATTGGAATTTGCAATTATCAAATATAGATATATATTGACGCTTCTGATATGGCTTGATCGAAGTTTATTTATGTTTATTGTGAAATGTAGAAAATGATAGCAAGTGAATGAGAAATAGAAATTGTTTAGTTTCTTTCTAATGTAATTTTTATGAATGTATTTGATAAAAGTTTATCTGATTAAAATAAAATTAAATACGATATGATTCTATGATGAACTATTATTATTATATTATATTATTTATTTAATAGATAAAAAAGTTATTATAGATTATTAAATAAATAAATATTGTACTGTGATTTTAAAAAATACAATAATAGAAATTAAAAAAAAAAAAAATAAAAAAATAATATATCTATGATGTCAGAATGTTTAATCGTATATTGATCTTTTGCTTAATTATGTAGATAAATTTTTAATATTAAAATAAAATATTTATAAAAATATATATATCCATATATTTAAAATTTTGTTTAAATTCATAAATAAGTTTAATTTTTCAATAAATCTTTAAAAGATTATTTTTGTATTTTATTTTTTTACAAAACAAATCAATTAATATATCATGTATTATATTTTCGAAATTTTCGAATTTTTCGAAATATGGTTTTACTAAATGTATTGTAAATAGGGAATATTGTTAGAGTAACTTAGCATAATAAATGTAGAAGTCAATTTTCGAGTATTTCAAATTGCTCACGTATCTCTATGTACTGGCGTCTGGTGTTAGCTAAGCCATACAGGAAAGAGGTTGCGCTTGAATTACCAATTGGAACTAATTACACCATCAGTCGTGAGTTTGTATCCGTTAACGCTTCAATGATCTCTATGAAACGCTTTCTTTTCTCTAACGGATCGACATCAGTGGTATAACTGTACAAATGGCGGGAATACTACAGGCACATTTGCTTTTGTATTGTTGTCGAGTCATAAATCAAAATTTTCAAACGAACAACGTGGAAAAAGATGAATCGAACGGTTCTTTGGTCGATCAAGTTGTTTTTCACATTTACCGGCATGTTTTTTGGAACAAGTTCAAGCGATTCTCGAACGCTTGGATTTTAAAGGGAAGGGACAGGTATGGATCAAACATAGGGGAAAGAAAAGAGACGATCTCAGAAACCGTGACGGGAATCTAAGACGTTAGATCACGCTTGACCACATTGGATCCCGTTTTCACGTTCAAAGGATGCGGTGAGGAAGGATATCGTGACTCACCGATTGTCTCTTGTCACTTTAGATTTCTATATCATGTATTCCCAACGATCTTTTCTCGTGTTCGTTTATTGAATTAATTCGAACGACAGAGCACAATAATTTATTAGCAATTTAATAACAAATTATACGTTATAGGTTATAAATTTCTTTTTTCAATTTTGTAGTCAGAAAATTTATGATTTCGTTAATTTTCTTTTAAAATTATTCACTTATATTGATCATTTTAATTTGTAAAATTTCACTAATAACATTAATTCAAAAAAGATCTTGATATTAAAAAGAAAACGTAAAATATCATCACATGCACAATATATATAACTAATTTGATTATTTTCGTAATGCTGTTTCACAATTAGGTGGAGAAAATAGAAAAAGTAAAAAGATAGATATCGAAGAAAATATCAAACACGGAAGAGAGGCAAATACATGCCTCTCGAATGAAACGGCTAACGTGCAACTGGTCGGAAGAACGTCGCGGTAAAACCTACGACCTGCGACGACCAAAAGGTTATGGAAGGTATGGCGATCACGGACCAAACTCTGCGCTTCGTTCAAACTTTAACTCCCTCTTTCGTTCGGTTACGTCATCATGCAATAGGCTCTCTCTCGTCTATATCGGACCAGGCGCCAACGTTTTATTTCTCCTATATCGACTAGCTGTTCCGCCCGCGCGGTTTGCTAGCAGCTTGCAAGTCGTTCTTGTTTCATCTTTGCCTACGATGCGCTCAAAGGTTTAGTAATTCCATCCGAATACATGTTGTGCATACAAATACCGATGCTTTCAAACATTTATATTCGTGAATGTACACTGTTTACTACGAGTATTAAAATATCTGATATTTGATTATAATTGATTAAATTCAATTAAAATCTATATCTGATTAAATTTACACGACACATCTTTATTCTTCTTCCATTATCAAGGACCTGAATTTTTAACGAACAAAGAAAGAAAATAAATATAATTATATCGTTATTGAACATTTTAAAATTTTATTTATCAAATATATAATTCAAGACATTTTTTTTATCAAATATATAATTCGGATATATAAAATGATTAAATTTCTTTATTTTGTTGTGTTATATATAACATTCGATGAAATAGAAATAAAAATAAATATATTTGGACTGGTTAAATAGAATTTAATAGAATTTATTTTATATGTGTTTTATATATGCTAAAAAAAAATTTAGATTTTTGTTTAGATTTCCTAGTTATATTTAAATCTTTTTTTTCATAAAGTATTTTTTTACATAGAATAAGTATATAAAATACTTATAATTAGAAGTTTAATCTTATATATCATATTCATACATAGAGATTATTTCCTTATATATTCCTTCATTAACGAAAGATTTTGAAGATGAATAATCAAATTCAGCGATAAAATCAATATTAACGGCATTATTCAATTCCAATTGGCTAATTGGATCAATAAATCTCATAAATTCGAACAATTGGGACATGATTAATAGCTAAATATATGTATTTGTGAATAGGTATGTTAAGAAATAGTAGTCAAAAAAAAATAAAAAAGTACTATTTCATTCTTGGAATACTTACTCTGGTACCAAAGAGCTTTCGAGATGGTGATTTCCAAAAGATTCGCGTAGTGGACTGGCATTTGGATTATCTGCAACACAAATTCCATGTGAAAGTATCGCATAGAATTTCATCGAGAAACTTATTTCAAAGCTCGAATTTGAATTAAAAAAGCAAAAAAAAAAAAAAAAAAAAAAAAAAAAAAAAAAAAAAAAAAAAAAAAAAAAAAAAAAAAAAAAAAAGAATATGAGAATGATGTTGAGATTAGAATTAGGATATGCATAAATTTAAAGGTAAAATTTTTTAGATACTGAATAATTAAAAGTGAAAATTATTATCAATTCAATCCAATCTAATCTAACCTAATCTACGAGAATTGTTCTCGAAAATTATTTTTCGAACAAATTACTCTTAGATAATTATTCTCAAAATGTATTCGCGGTGTATTCTCTCAGTGTTTCTCTTCCGGAAAATAACTTTCGAGAATGAAAATTATTCTTAGACGGTCACTTTCACTTTCTAACCTAACAATCTAATCAATAAAATAACAATAAAAAAGGATAAAAAAACGTCAAAGTGGCATATTCTCTAATGAAAAATCTCGAGAATTGTTCTATTTATACTTACATATACTTTATACCATATTTTCAAATCTTTTTAATCATAATTTATTTAAGGATCTAGATTCTGAAAATTCCACTAGGGAATTTTAGTTTACAAGTAAAACTCTCGAGAATTTCACTCCAATACCAAAATATAGATATTCGTGGCTTTACTCGTGAGATTTTCGAACAACGGGTGAGTAAGTTCAATCCTGGTCCATCCATACTTTTTTCAATAATACATCACAAGGCGTGGCACGAAGCGATCTCGCTGAGGTTGAATAGACACCTGTTTTCGCAGACAGGTGACACAAACACGCGGGGCCGTATGCAAAACGCGTGAGAACCTCGGGATAGACCAGGGGGCAATGACTCCTAGAATAGCGCCGACAGACGAATGTCGACATCGAATAGAGCCTTCCTCGACGTCTTGAAAAAAGTACCTTCGACCGTCTGCCCGAGCCCTCCCGCTTGAGATTTACACGGACTTGTCTACTCGACAGACAAACCCTCCGGAGAAAGGTACTAATTTTGTGATGCGTTTTCCAACTCCCACGCCTCACGGTCTTTTTTTATTATACTCGAGTGTACATAACCTTTGTCTTTGTCGAAAGTGCATGTCCGTGTTCGTACACAGATCCGTTCGTGAAATCGTATCGATGTCACGAATGTGGATAGGATTCTATCGGATGGATTGTATATTTGAATAATCTATTCGCATTAATGACGAATGGAATTGGAAATGTTTTTATGATATGACTTAAATATTTTTGAGAACGAACTCAATGGAATTTGCTGAATCGAATGTATATATCTTATGAATCGGAAGTTATATAGTGAAAGTTATTATATTTTGGATTAAATTTTTAATTTTCTTTTATCGATTAATAATATATGAATCGGCTCTATATAAAAAGCTCTTTTTATAATTTTCAATATCAATTATGATAATTAGACGAGAGTTATAATTTGTAAAATATTGATATTATTATTCTAATGGTATTAAGAAAGGAAGCTCGGCTTTCATAAGCTTATAAAATAAATGTAAGCACAAGTGAAATTACATATACATTTACATGTACGTGTAATTACATTTTTAACATACGATTGAATCGAGTGTCATGCATCGTGACCCACGGTGAATAACGACTCAATGTAGTTCGGCGCATCGAGGCACTAAATTGACTAAATTTGCATGACCCGCTATTCACGGGCATCATCGTTTTACGACGCACCAACGATTACACTGACGCTCTCCTTTCGAGCTACGAGGATCGCGCGCGATTCCTCTCGTCACGATGAACGTCCGCTTTCATCGTAAGCTAAACGATTTAATTGTCGTAAACTGGCAACATTGTCAAAGTAAAAGGCAATTTGCTTTTGTTCGCTAAAAGTGTTGCGCCAACAAAGTATTAAAGTATTATTATCATCGTCCGCTTTATCGTCGTTTTTTATCTTTCGCTTTTATAAAAAGTGGCCCACGTGCCATCTCTGCGTGCATCGTCACTTCAATTCAATGTTGACGTCATTCTAGTAATACTATTTTCTAATAAAAAGTGCTTTCTAAACACTTCAACGCTTGATCCGAGTTTTGTGATATTTTCATATCGCTTCTATGTACTTTATAAATCATCATACCTTCAATATATATATATATATATATATATATATATATTCATTTTGAAACATATATATTCTCGCCTATAGTACTAATATAGTAATAGCTTCGATAACGAACACGTGTTAAAATCGCGTCATGTTTAATGAAAGAGATAGATATTTTTAGAATTAATTATTGTCGTATTTTTAATTTAAAAAAAAAAATTAAAGCACAAATAACTATAATATATATTTATAATAAACAATAAAATATTTTGAGTTACGAAATAATCACAAGTTATAAACATTTATGAGAATAGAATAGAAGGCATTTGAAAATTGCGCGCTATCTGAGAATTTGTATCTTGGATTTAAAAAAAGTTCGGGTGAGTTCGGAAAAAATCGGGTAAATTCGTGCAGGTATCCGCCTCGGATAGTCAAGGCAAATTCTCGATAACGCGATATTTGACGTATGATGTAATATTTAATGTGTACAAAAAACTAACTAATCAATTCCATTGGTGTTGATTATTTGATTTCGCAAATATTAATTATATATTTTCATATAAAAATTTAAAACTTTTCAAAAAACGGAGTTGATTAATTTTTCTTCTGAGTAATTCATTTTTTATTTTGGCTTATGCTTAGTTGAGCATGAAATATTCAGTACGTATAATGTTATCTGACAATCTCAATAAAAAATATAAATTGCTCGAAGCAATTTTAGAAAATTCAGTATTTCTATCGAGGCGCTATTGTATTATAAACATAATTCCACATGATTCATATGAAAATATAAATAACATATCTACATATCCATAAAAATTGGCTGCATGAAATTTTGTTAATCCGTGTTAACTCGAACTCGACTCGATGAATCGATATGAATATATGTACGACGCTTACGTAATTGCGAGAATGAAATTGTCGTAAACAAGTACCATATTTGTTATCCATTAGCAGACATTTTAGACATCTTTTACGTTGTCCATGTTATTTATAAGCCCATTGAAACGCGTACGTATACAATCTTCTTGTCAACCGTGGGTGGTAGTTGAATCTTCCATTCACAATGTTGGATTGTAATTAAGATGGCCGGTCATGCGAAAAATTCGCAACAGCTTTGAAATCGGCCATCTATATTAACATGAATCTATAAAACTTGTATCATAAAATAGAAATATGCCATAAAAATGCCAGAAAAAAACGATATTTTTATATAAAAATTTATATATTAGATTATTGTAAATGAAATTAACAAATTTTTAATATGAATTTTAACTATATATAATTTTATTAAATTCAATATTTTTATTGGAAAATAAAATTTTTTATTGATTATTATCAATAACATTCTGATTTTTATTTTTGTTTACATCAACTAATTTAAATTTATTACAAATTGATTTTTTCAAAAAATTCTATCAATCTCTGTCAAGAGAATATAAGGTCGGATTCATATTTATAAATATATATTTTATAATTGCAAAATATAACTGTACGTAAAAAAAAGTGAAAACTATATTGGAGAATTTTTTTGATAATAGCGTTGACGCACACAATATAACAAGATTTGATATATCAATAAGACAATAATTTATTTTTTATTTTTTTTATTTAAGTTTCACAAATATAATTTCGATTATACTTATTCAATAAACACAATTATAATTATTCATTAAATAAACAAATATGATCCAAATTATATCACATTTATTTTTATTTTATTTTTACGTTTATTTTAATCAGAAAAATCTCACAAATACATTAGTAAAAGTTTCATTAAAAAAATGTTAAAAAATAAAGAAATTTAATTGTTACATTGAGTATCGTCTCACCGATATGTTTTTTCGAGTATGTCGACTCTCACTCCTCTTTCACTTTCACTCGTTGTGCCTTTTTACGTTTGGCAAAAACATAAATAAACTCAAAGCTTGAAATGTAAAAATCAATGTCATTGTTGAACAACTATAAATCTTAAAGTTCTGAATCTTTTGCAATTATAAAATATTTATTCGTATTTTTAATAATAATTCGTATATGTTTTCGTTTTTAATAATAACAATAATAATATTCTTTTAAAAATTAAGAATCGAAAGAATAATGAAAAAAAAGGAATTTTAAAAAAACTTTTTTTTATACAAATTTCTTCATTTAAGATCGAATTTTCATCCTTATCATGGGATCGTTAGACAATTCGCCATGAAAAGATTGTTTTTAACAATCTTTGTATATTTTATATGAGAAAAGTATATGGATTTTATATCAAAATTAAAGTATAATTTATTGTACATATGAATCTATTAATAAAAATTTTAACAAAACTAAATTAACATGTAACGAATATTATTTTTAATACGTTATTTTTAATTTAACACTCATTAAATTTGAATAATTTTATGTATTTGTGAAATCGATCATTTCATCGCGCAACAATCTAATAGAATGAGATAGACAAAGCGTAACGATACATTTAACGCTTACTTTAATTGCATCAAAAGACACGCAACGAAATCACCGAGCATGAAAATTTGTGCATCGTTTATTATTCTTCGGCGCCTTTCCATTAAACGATCATAATAAAAACGATTGAAAAATGTTTATTTCCGGCCACGAACTTCTAACGTTACATCGTACGAGATTTCCGGTACCGTGACTTCCTGTAACTAACAGTTCCGCCACCTCGCAACTTTGAAGACAATCGTGTGGCATGAGAGAATAAAAATCGATATTATTAAATATAGCTGCCTACTTATCTGATAGCGAAGTTTGCGTTGAAGAAAACTTGCGAGAGTAAACTTTGAACATGTGTTACTTTAAAGATGGATGTGTTGGATAATTTGTTCTATATAAACAGTATGTTTGAAAAGTATTAACCTTTAAGTACATACGTATACAAAGTATTATATATATATATATATATATATATATGAGATTTAGTTCGATTCATAATTTTATTCATACATGCAATATCAATTCAAAGAATAATCATATAAAAATTTAAGAAATTAATTTGTATTATTTTTAAACAGGACTATTTTCGGATAAATTTTGAATTAAATTTGTCACAAATATAAAGGATACTTGAAGCCAAAATAGAAGATGAAAAGAACGAAAAATATTGCATTCGATGCTTTCGTTTTTAATAATCTTAAAAATTTGGATTGAACAAATATAGAGCTGTTCAAGTAAAAAAAGAAAGTAATTTTTTCATTGATTTTTAATTATCAATAGCTAAAAAATGAAAAATTTTTATTTTTAATTTTCGTTTCATTTTATTTTAAAGAATCGATTTTTTAAATTTTTGGACACTTATAATCGAAACATACTTCGTTTGAATCTGCCATTTAAATACATCTTTGTCATTAAGTTTCATGTTTCAAATCATTTCATTAAGAATAAATTGTACACGGTGATATAGAGTGTACAGTTCCTAATATACTAAACACGATACTTGTCGACGAATCATGAACGCGAAATAAATGATTCTCACGACTTGTGGGAACTTTGTACGTCCGACGGGATTCACTTGCTGTAAATTTAAAACCTTGAAGATCTCCCCGCACTCTTTCTTGAGCCGACGATAAATTTTCGTGCCTTCACTTCTTCTCTTTTGTTTCTCCACAAAATTACGTCCTCTTTCGTTCTTCCATCTTTCCTTTTCGATGTTTCTTTCTTGCCTCTTGTTTATTCTATCGCCGTGGCTATTGTTCTTCTACTTCACTTATCGTCATTATCGTTTCGATTACTTTTAATATTCAATGCGCTGTCGCTATCATTGTCCATCGATGCATTTCGAAATCATACTTTTTTACCGACCGAGTCATCTTCTCTTGGTAAGATCGCTAAGAGAGCATCGAAGCTCCTCGTGGAAGAAGACCAAAGAAAAAGGAAGCAAGCTCGAGCCTAGGCTTGTCACGATCACGATCCGGATCGTGATCGTGAGAAGAGGGAAAGGTAACGGAACTCGACCGGTAACATCCGTCCACACGTGTTCATTTCAAAGGTATACGCAGTGATCGCAAACTAGGAATAGATTGCTATGTTCCAATAAGATTTCTTATATATTCGACCAACCTAATCGAAATTTTCACACTAATGCCAAATGCTGATATTTATCTACGAATAATTTCATTTATGAGATTTTATGGATAATTTTTTTATAATAATAATATCAAAAAAAATTGTAACAATTTAATTAAATCTTGTAAGATTTATTGAAACTTAATATTTTATTAGTTTCGAAAGAATTAACATATAATACGTATATAATAATATAAATTAATAGAAAAAATTTACACATACGTATATTATACATTTATATTATATTTATAACATAATAAGTTCCAATTCAATCTATACTTGTATATGCAGATCGTCATATAATCGTCGTCTGTATATAATCAAATCTGTATATATTATAAGTATTAAATATGATGATATATTTGTACAAAAGAGAGGTTAAAGGAAAGATTAAGGGAAGTAAGATTCATTTCGCGATCTTTTTGCGGTGTTTATCCTGTTCTACTATTCTACTTTAAGACAAGCAGGAAACTTCTCGGTTATAAACTAGCAGAGCTGCCAACAAAACTGCCGGAGAAAATTAGACGAACGCGGGAAGTTTATCTTTCGATAGAATAGCGTGTAATAATCGGTTGAAATTTCCGTTCGTCATTCTCTTCGTTCTTTTTTCCTCTTTCCTGCCTGATCACTCGAATGACCGAGCCGGGCCGAATGTCTCTTATTTCTTTTTTTCATACTCCACGCATTTCTGTCACGGATATTAACGTAACTGTAGTACCGAGCGAACCGTAATACGAGCACGTTTCTCCTTGTATGCTTAAGAAGTAAGGATCCTCGAGTACGCGTTAAGTCGCCAGGATTACGCGTATCTCTTTGCGAACGCGAATCACGTCTGCGTTCTGGATGCTTGTGCGCGCCTGTGTTTACCTACATTCTGTGTATGTATTATACAGTTGGATCCAAAAGTATTCGGTTTCTTGTATATTTTATATTTATAATTAGTTTTTAGTTTTAATTAATATTAAATAGCACGTAGATCATTAGTACCTTATACTGAATTTTTTATTTAACTATTTAATTGTGTAATGTGATCATGAAATGTAAAATATAATTAGTTGATGCATAAACATATGTATAATTATATAATCAATTATAATAAATCTGTGAGTTATTTCTTTTTTTTTAATTATTTTTTTTTAAATTTGTAAATATCATAATTCATATTTTATACGCTTATAGAGAATATAATAACATTTGTTCACATATAGTTTGAATAAAGAGTCATGAAAATAGTGATAATATAGTATTGATATATAATTTTTTATTCTATTTTCTTCTTAATTAGATTATTATTATAGAATGAAATAA
The DNA here is from genome assembly GCF_014066325.1 of Apis laboriosa. NCBI lineage: Eukaryota > Metazoa > Arthropoda > Insecta > Hymenoptera > Apidae > Apis > Apis laboriosa. The sequence goes on from NW_025221798.1 coordinate 877,883, forward strand.
TATATATATATATATATATATATGATAAATAAAAATATATATAAATATTCATTAGACGATAGATATTAGACTATAAGTGTCAAGAAATTTAAGAAATAATTCAATGTATTTCAAATCGAAATACAATGATAATTATGAATAAAAAATATACAGTTTTGTTTTTTAATTATTGATAATTAAAAATAAATGTAAACATGAATTTGAATTATTCACATTATTTTTATTGTGATTTTATTATTTTTATTATTTTTCTCATTTGTGCGTGAACAATCACTTCTTCCACTTTTTTGAGTATTTTTATTAATTTTTATTTACATTAAAAATTGGAAAAAATAACTAAAAAACGAAACGAAAAGCAAAATTTTTCTATTTTCGTGTTATTTCATTCAAAAAATCATATTAAAATTAAAATTTTTGAATACTTATAGCCGAGGATTCTAAATCTAAATCTATCAAATATCTATATTTCTATTTATTTTCTATATCGCTTTTTAAAATAAAAGACATCGAATAACCAATGTGAGATATTTTTGTGACCAACTGTACGTATGCGTTTGCGCGACAGTTCATTCTGAACATAGATCGGAGAAACGAGTCCTCGGATAATTAGACATCCGATATCGTTCTCCGTAGTTGACTCGCTCGATTTTTTATTCTCGCCCTAAGCACTCGAGAGATCGGTCACGTCTACGTTTGCGTTTCTGCTTTCTTTGCCGCGCTTTCGAAATACATATACAAATAGACATGTTGCAATTCTTGATCGTTATATATTAAAAGTAATGCAATATCTTTAACTTCTATAATTAGCATCATATTCCACCATGTAATCGTAAAATTACTATAAATGATTTTCACCGAGTAAACGAGGGAAAATATTGTGTTCAGAATTTATTAATGTACTTATAAATTTTTATTATTACGTCTTTTCACTGTATATAAATGTAACTATCGATCGTTGCATCCGTTGAAGCGCTTATTAATTATTTCGATACAAGGAAGTTTGTCGGGGAGCTCGCTACATTGGATTATGTTATATTTATTTAACATTTCCGTATATAATAATATATAAAGATTTCTTTGCGCGTAAATTTGAAGAAATATAGAAATATATCGGATTATTATTTTTAATTAAAATACAAATAAAGATAAATCAAATCATTATAATTTTATTTAATCGTTCCATTTTTATTTTTAACCAATTTATATTTATTTAAAATATAGTAAATAAAAACTTGGATCATTATTAATTAATTATTTTGTGTTTTTGATCCAAATAAATAAATAAAAATACAAAAGAAACGAATTTAAATGTCAATGTAATTTCAAGCACAATTTTTAAATGATAATGTCCTATTATATTTGTGATCAATGAAAACAATTCTTATTCAATTATAGGACTCATTAAACTTATTTAAAATTCATAAATGTACAACAAATATTTTTCCATTTTTTTGAAAAAAAAAAATAAAAATTGATAATGATCGTTTTCATTAAACGAATTTTTCAATTAACAAATATTAAATAGGTATAAAAAAATAATGATTTAATATTTTCCAATAAAATGATAAAACGTGTTAATATTTTAATTTTTATATCATATATATTATATACACATATATTATATTTTATCAATATATTATTTTCTTTAAATGATACATTTATGTTCAAGTTATAATATATTAAAATTACCTTTCACAAATTCACGCACACAATTTATTTCGGAATTGTTATCGAAATCGTGCACATTCGCTGCGACGTTTTTTTAACCAGCTGGATTAGCCCGATTTAATCCCGGAAGATTCCGTAAACGCAGCTTTTAAACGCACTTTTGTCGCGAGACGCACACAGAAACGCGACCCTCGCGCCACCGAGGGAGCCACCATGGACCCTTCATTCTCCCTTGTAGCGAATAAGAGGGAAAAACGATCGCTAATGTACACACATAGAAAGCGATTCGTTAAGGGATACACAACGGACGCCACGAGGCGACTTGACGCGACAAATGCGACGCGACGTCCTGGGACGCGAATTCATTTAATTTAAAAACTTCGTTCACGCACCAAGAAGAATTCTCGTCGTTTACGAAAGAATAACGAATTTAAATTGTTCTGGAAATACAGATTCGCTAAATTGAAATAGAAGACTCGGAATAAATCACTCGTGGAAATGAAAGAAACGAGGTTTTTATATATTGAATTACTTTAAGTAATCTAACCTATATGCGTTAAAACATATTACGATTTTTTAACATTTAAGTTTTAATAAACCGTATATTATTGATATTATATTAATAATTTATGACTTGATGGTATTAATACTGATTCTTAAACATAAAAAATTATTAAAGAAATATTAATCTTCCATGTATTTTAAAAATATCGCCAAATAACGATACATTAGTTTAAAAACAATGCCAAAAGATTTAAATGACCGATTTCGATTTATTCACTGCGAAAATGATATAAGTTAAAATATTTACAATTTTTTTAGTTATTTATATAAAAAGAAATGTTTTTGCGTGATAAATTTACTGATAGAGTTTTTAAATAGCGAAATATTAATAAAAATTTGATATTTTTATGAATTTTTTCGAAATACCAAGATAATTTAAAAAAGAAAATTAAGATAAAATTTCTAAAATCTCAGCTGTCCTCATTGGTCTGAAATGATTTGACTTATCTTAACCCTAATTAAGTCGAGTAATCACGGTCTTACTGCGTTATTAAATAATTCCGGGACTCTACAATATCATCCGTGCACGCGTCCAATAGTGATTTGATAATGTCAACATCTTGATTAATATCTTACATTGGTCACCTATGTGTCATAGAGCTTTGAATTTTATAGTTGTATTAATTCTCTTGATCCCTTGCAACGAAACTTGTTATTGTTATCTAATCATTGAATAATTATAAATTTAATGATTTCCTTTCCAACGAGTCATTATATGACGTATATTAGCGAGCATACAAATAACAAAATGCTTATTTCTAAATTCAATTAATTATTATGTACATTTATAATATAAAGATAAAAGAAAAAGAGAGATTACAGTTTGTTCTTAGATATTCATGAATTTGTCAGTAAGATAATTACAACAAATCCATTACGGAATAATATTTATAGGATTGGAGGTTATTTTACATAAAAATATATTATATATAAAAATAGAATAGGCGAGAAATTTATTATTCATGCGCATATCTTCCTAGTGTCGAGAAAAGAAAGAAATCATATAATTATATTATAAAAAGTTTTTTATATTTTATATATATATAGAATATAGAATTAAAATATATATTTGTATGCTTAAAATATAAAATATTATTATATATATATAAGTTAAAGATTTTCTCTATTTATATTCTCATCGCTCTATAGAGATTGGCAATACGTGAAGAAATTATATGACTTATGAAGTTTAATATATGAGAGGTTTATCTCCGCGAGCGAGGTGTTAGAAAGCAATTGTGAAATATCCGCACGACCATCTATCCGGTGCACTGTACCGTGTCGCGAGGTCGAACCTGTACGGATTCTGGCAGCTGGTTGGATGCCAGCACTAACGTCTATGCTTTCCGACGTTGTCCGCTGGCATTATAACCAGGAAGATGCGCACTCGCTCGACGTCTCTCAGACGTCTCTTTGTCTCTCTCCTGTGTTTTATCTCATGAAAATCGACTCGAGCCTCGTTATCTCAAACCCTTGTCACCTCTTTCAGTTCTTTTAGATGAATGATTCACTTCTTTCATTCTTTTCAGTTCCTACTTTGGATCGTCGATCATGTATCACATCTTTTTGTTAATATAGATTATATTATAAATTATAAAGCGATAAGTCGAAGATAATTATGATAATTTTATGTATAGTAAATTTTGTGAAAAATTATTAATAGTAAATAAAATTATATATCAATACTAGTGTTAATAGTTTCCAATAAACTCTATTCGAACAAAAATATAATATTTATTCTGTTATTGTAAACTTATAACTAACTTTGAGCATACTATATATATATATGCAAGGAACATGAAATTTGATCTTTATTTTATCTTTGTCGACAAAGAATGACAGCTAGCAAAGATAAAGAGGAATTAAGAATTCCTGAAGAAATTTATGTTATATTGTTATTAGTGTGAAATTATTCATTGGTTTTAATATGGATTTCTTCAATGTATTCTATCCACAAAAAATAGCCAAATATATATATATATCTGTTAATATTATAACTATAATTTTCTTAATTTTCGGAATTTTTTATTAAAAATTTAATATAATATTAAATTTACATTAAAAATTTTATATAATATTCTTATAAAAATATTTGGATATCCGATCTTGGATAAAGATGCATGCATTTAAATGTATCAATAAAAAAAAATTTTTAAATCTGACAAATGTACTGTCCGTTATTAAAACAATCGTCATTTTTAAATTCCCTGGTTAGATAAAAATGAGCGAACAAAATGTTTCGCGCGTGCTTGGCATTCATGAACTATTTTCCCATATAAGAAATAAAAGACGGGGAAAGTCAAGTAAGAGGGCGTGCAAATCGCGATTATTTCGTCGCGAGCTTATACACCACTATAACAACATAATGACGCGTACACGCGACATTCTAGCTGACCCTCGTTCGCGTAATCAAGCTTTATAGACTTTTTTTTCCCACGATAGTCTACGTTCTATCTCTTTGTGGATTTAAACGTTTTTCTTCGTGCTTTTCTTGTTCGCGAATTTATCTGAGACAACAATGCGATATTTCAATTTCGCTATATATTTCTTTCGAAACGAATGCATCATAAAATGTTTACAATAGTTTTGATGTTATTCATAATCTTATAAAATAAAAATGCAGATAAAATATATTTTAAGAAATTTAAGATTTATAATTATGAAAAATTCGAAACTGAAGCTTTATCCAACAGTAGATATTCATTTGTATGTTCATTTCTGGTAGTTTGACTGGAGTTTGAGGTTTGTTTACATTTTTTTGTCGAACATAGAAAGAGACAACGAGTGAAAGATAAAAAAACTGAAGTCTTCGAAAAAAACATAAACGAGACAATATTAATGCAAATGGTAAAATTTTTTTATTTTTAATGAAATTTTTATTAACGTGTTTTTTTAATTAAGTTTTTTTAATTAAAATAATTTGAATAATATTATATTATCATAATTTTAATAAATATAAACTTAATTTTTTTTCTTACCTATTAAATATGATTGAAATTACTCAATAAAATCTTATTTAAAATCATTATTAAAAAGAAAAAAAAAAGAAATATAAAATTTTACATGTACAATTTTAATTTCTGCATTAGCATTGTCTCGTGTATATTCTATCTCGATTCGATACATTATTTCGTATTGAACTACGCGATATGGATCTTAGTAGTAGTTAGACTGAATTTTTTGCAATTATATCGAACGTTTGTATGCAATTATAAAATATTATGATTCGATCAGATCATTTTTAACTTATTGATTAAATTATTTAATGTTTGGCCATAAGGTTAATTAGATAACAAAAATTATAATATATTATAATTATAAAATATATTTAAATATATTATATAATAAAAGATAAAAATATATTAAATAACAAAAATTAAATTTCAATCTATTTTCATGGTTAATTTTTGATCCACTCATTCTGTTTTAAAAGTAGTATTCTAAAGGTTAAGGTAACATCAAAATGTTTCTATGTTTTATTATATTTTAAACTTAAAGTTTTCTAGTGTAGCTTTCACAGACCTCACAGAATCCACATTTATAGGAACATGGAATTATTCGATATTTTTGTGCAAATGAATACAGCGAATGATTAAGTATTTTTATACATATGTAAAATAATTTACATACTTTATTCGTTTAATACATTCTTTTTCTATGGTATTCGGGAATTTGAATTTGAATACAATATCTATATAAACAGTGTTTCTCAACTTGCGTGTCGCAACATTATTTTCATTCGTAATTATTTATGTTAAAATATAATATATAGAAGTGATTTATAATTAATCGCGATGATTAATGAAAAAAAATTAAAGATTCATCGTAATCATACATAAAAATCTTACATTCGTTACGATAAATTTCTAATATTACATTTATTAATATTTCGCTATTAATTTATAAAAAAAAATATTATATTTACATACATAACTTGATTAAAAATTTATAATAACTATTATATTTTTAATAATTATGTTTTAGCATTATAAAATTGTGAAAGATTGATAATTATTAAAAGGAAGTTGTATTTTAAAAAACTGTTGAAGATACGTTAGAAAATACGTGATCCGACATTGGATGGAAACGTTTGGAATGCGGACAAATTGTTGTTACATAGGTAAGACTCATCGAATATCCTCAAGAGAGCGTAGGCGCGTTAAGTCAACCGTCGGAATTGGACGGGTCAAGTTGCAACGATGCGCCACGCAGTGAGGTAATCTAATAAACTCATTGTCAGCTGCCGCGAACCTTGCTTCGAAGCTTCTCGCGAAAATCCTTTTCTTATTTAATTAAATAATAATCTCTTCTCTTTTAGCTAATACGTAATCTTTGCAAATTATTTGCAAAGAAACTTTTTTTTTTCAATTTATCAATCTCGAAAATATTTTATCGAAAAATAATTTCTTAGATATATAGATTATAATACGGATCACAAGTGACTCAGTTGCTCTTTTCTTAGCATGAATTGAATTTTCTTTTATTTTTTAAGAATATTATATTATATTATAATATAATATATAATAATATAATATATAATATATAATATAATATATAAGAAAATTCAATCTTTTATTTTAAGAATATTATATTATATTAAAAATATTCTGAGAAACAATTCATATCGATCATTCATTTATTTACAAAAATTATTATCTTCTGGTATATGGTAATTTAGAAATATTTTTTTTCTTTTTAATCTTTAAAAAATATTTTCTTTTTCAAAATATATTGCAGTACGAGTTATAAATGATGACCATCCATCATATCATTCAAAAATCAATAAGCGAATATATAAATAATAATAATCTTCGAAATTAAATTATTTTAAATTCGTTTTATGATAATAAATTTTATATATCACATATATATATATATATTCAAGAAATAATCACGTGAATAATTCAATGTCTCGAAACGATGATTGCCGAAAGGATTAATTAATTAATTGAAGAAGGACGTGCGCAGAATGCGCAAGACATTATGCTACGATATTGTTTTGAATGTTACGCGTGGTGTACGATCATTCAGATGTAAACTGACGCGTATTCGACGTATCGTGTCTCGAGTCTCATGACAGCTGTCGTACGTGAACCGTGTCTAGAAGCAAACTTGTGTGTTGTGTGTAATATGCGTTACGTGGATACGATACGATATGGAAGATGCGTAAGCATAGCATGACTCATCGTACAATCGTGATAGCAACGTGTAACGGAATAATCGTAGAAAGTACACACGCCCATTCACAAATTGTCGGGAAAGAAAGTTGAAAAAACAATTGCGAGTTATTAACAGGGGAATATATAAGTACGGTGCATTGATAATGGACGGACACAAATTGTAGGTTATGTTCGAAAAAGAAAGGGAAACGAATGATGGAAGAATAGTTTGTTATTGACAACAAAAAAAAAAAAAAAATACGATCGACTATAAGAAATAATCATGAATATCGTAAATAAAAAATCGTATGCAACCCTTCGAAAAATGATACAGCGACGCGCGATTAAATTCAATTTAAATTTACTGAATAATTTATTGAATTATTTCCACGATTCAATTAATGATAAAAGTTATAAAATTATAAAAAAAATTAAAATTTTCTTTATTGCATAATTATTTTTTTTTTCTATCTTATTATATTTAATTATATCTATTATCTTATTTCATTGAATAATGTTCGTATCAATTTTTGAAAAAAAAAAATATTTCTTTATTCGCTTATTTATTACATTCAATAATATTGAATATCAAGCTTGATTCAATTTAACCGAATATTATTATACACGTGTGCAACAGGCAAAAATTTTAATCCAAGGCGAAGATTTTACACGAAAGAATTCATAAAAAAAAGACTTGCGTGTTTCTGAAACAGCCAACAAAATTAGTTAAGAAGCAATGGCACGAAGAATTCGATGTTTCCAGGAAGCTGCACGAGAGGCGAAGTTATTTCGATCCAGCTGCAAACGTAGGTCAGCGCACCGGGACAATTTTCTAAATGCTTTGGACCATTCTATGTACTATCCTTATTAAACTGTATTTATTGAAAACCTCTTTTGATAATGCAATAACAGAATAATTATAAAAATTAGAGATTTATTTTAAAATCAGAAATGATCGATTCAAGATCATTCGATAGTAAAATATTTAGAATAATTATATATATATATATTTTTTTTTTTACTTCGAAAATAATTGAGAAAAATATGATCATGCATCAACAATTGATCATCAATTATTCGTTTAACGTGATAACAAAAATGAAAAAAAAAAGTTTTTCCATTTTCTTAAACAATATCAACAATTACGTTTCCTAGCTTCTTTCAATCAGTTACATTCATATTATATAATCGAATTATATCGATATATCGATATATCGAATAACCGAATAATATTCCACACGGTTAAGCGATTTAATTCACCTCTCGTCTAATTTACGGTTGCGGAAGCGTACGGTACCGCATGCTTCCCATGGCTACAGTTCTATCTATATATCCTAGATGCATCCCCGTTGCAAGAAAAGGGGAGTGAAATCTCTTTGGAATTGTTTCATGCGACAATACGACGCGTCAAGATTTTTTTTCTTTTGAATTCCTAACCTTAAATACATACACGTATATAATATGAATTCCTAACCTTAAATAAATAGACACGTGTACATGTAGTGATGAATCGTTAATAATAGTTGAAAATTGAAGCGCTTTACCAATCATAGTTACTATACAATAAATCATAGGAAAATTTTCGAAATGATCGAAAATATATGTGGAGGAAAAGTTTGGTAGTAAATTTATAGTTGATTGCATTGATCCATTCGTTAAAAGCACACGTTGAAATATATTGCGATATATAGATATCGATTTCGAGGTTTCATGATGCAAGATATAATGTGTGTGTATATGTATAATATGTATATGTATGTGGACTAATATCGATATGATAATTGGTATAGTAAATATTTTGTAACCGCAAAACAGAACTACAAAAGATTCATTCCCACTATCTCTTGATGCATCAGGCAAGCAATACAATTCGATCTAAGATCAAGCATCTGTGAGATGATACTAATTCAACGATAATATTTTTTTTTTCCTTATTTTTGTTTACTATTATCAATGTATTTGTGAGATTTTTCTAATTAAACAAGACCAAACATAATATAATTTGAATGATATTTGCATATTTAATGATAATAATTTATTTTTATTTATTTATTAAATAAATAAATCTAATTTTAATCTCACAAAACAAATACATAGAGAAATTAAAGATAAAAAATTGTATTGTTGCATTAAGATTGGCTCATTTATATATTTCTTCTCATTTCGATTTTTGATTCTCCTCTTTTCATTTATTGTTACTTTCTATGATAATAGAAAATATAAATAAATAAATTTTGTATTTCGGTTCTGAATCCTTTGCAATTATTCCTATATTCCATTCTAATCAATGATCCAAATCCAAAATATTGCTCTTAAAATGTCTTATTTAACATTTCGAAACATCGAAAAAAATCTGAAATTTTATCATTTCCATTATATCTTTTTTTTTAAAATTAAATTATTTTTAAATCTTTGAGAAATTCATATTAGCTAATTTCATTTAAAAAATAAAAGATATAGAATTTCAAATATTGNTCGAAACATCGAAAAAAATCTGAAATTTTATCATTTTCATTATACCTTTTTTTTTTAAATTAAATTATTTTTAAATCTTTGAGAAATTCATATTAGCTAATTTCATTTAAAAAATAAAAGATATAGAATTTCAAATATTGTAACGTATCTTTACATAAAATTATATAATATCTTTACATAAAGTACTAAACGAAGAATATTTTTAATTAAGAAAGGCAAGATACAGATGCAAGTTTCACCATGTATAGATTGTTCGAGACTGATGCGCAGTTTCATAAAATCTAGGAATAGAATATCTGTATCGCGATACATGTTTCAGCATGTGTAGATCGCTTTAAACGAAGCTAGTTGCCAAGCGCATCATTTGACGTTGACCAGGAAGCGTGCAACGGAGCTTGGATCTAACGTGTAAGCGGGGGATCTTTCTCGTCAAGGTCAAACATTTTGATCGATACAGACGAGGAAAACGGTGAACGGTGAGGCACGACGCAAAATGAGTACACAACGTGCACCCACGTAGGTAACCATAAACGAATGTAACCATACACGTTGTCGTGAAGTTAAGTCATTCGCCAGAATTAGAACGTACCGACGATGGACGTCCATGTTTCAAATTCGTGTAAATAATACGTGTGCACGCGCAGTTTCACATGTTTGATCCCGCTCCTTCCAAAAAGCGTGTCCCTCTGAATTTAGTGTGAATATTATCCCTCCCTTTCCCTTCCCATTCCTATTCCCTTGAGTTATTAACGAGATATACTTCCACCACTCAACTCTCATTTTAACGACGCTACTCTGCGCCTCAAGTGCCATTCCCCCTCCCTCGTTTCTTTGTTCTCTTTTATTATCGAGCCATCGAAATCGTTTCATACGATTACTCGTCTGTGTTCGCTGCTTCCGCTAGATGGCTTATGTAACGCGCGTCATGTCCGCGTGCATGTCGCTCTACTCGCTTTTCAATCTAATTTTGACCGCGGCCTACGTTCTTCGTTAATTCCTCGCTGCTTATTCTACTGCGCGAGAATTATGACGAATCGCTTGTTCGAATCTTCGTTCCATAAATAAAGAATAATTCATTGATATGTTTCAACAAGTGATCACCGAAATGGGCAATGAGACTATTAGTGAATAAGTTATCTAAAAGGAATCCAAATGAATAGAATAATTTTTTTTTATTACTAATAGATGTGATGTGTTTTCAAAAAATTTACTTTTCAGATGAAATTACCAATATAACTCCTTCATTGATTTTAATATTATAAAACATTATTATTTTGAATAATTTGTTCCTTTATGTATAATCGATGATTAATTTTAGTTTTCAAGTTGTTCATAAAACTTTCGGTATTATTATATTGTAACCACTTATTATTAACTGTTTATGTAAATATAACGGAAAATCATTCTCATACGTGAGATTCAGAATCGCAATTCCGATTTTATGTATCCTTATGATTCATATATATATATATGATTTATAAATTTTGATTTAAAAAGCACATATATAGTAATCATGTTTTAATATGCATTGAGATATAAAAATAGATATTTATAACAAACCTATGACGCACACACGTAGTTTATAATATCCTTTTTATCAAGAATGCCAGCTCTTGAATATTTCTGATAGGTAATATATAGTAGCTCTACCACGATAAGATTTGACCATTATTGCTGTAGATCAACAGTATTATTGCATTTATGTAATCGCTTAATGGTAATTAACTATAATATAATAATATTTTTTTAAAATAAAAGTTAGATAATTAACGTGAGATATTTTCTTAACTTATATATATATATATATATTTTTATATATTTTTTTAAATTTATTTCAAATTTTATCCATACAATATATTCGTTTGTATTCGTATTTACTTCGATTTTAATAATTTAAAAATCTTATATAACACGTAATATATTTACAAAAATTTTCTGTAATAAATTTTTAGTAAATACTTTTGACTCATGTATATATGTATATACATTTGTACAATTTGAGCGGAGAAACTTGTTTGAAAAATGAAGCACACTTATCGGCAGACTTGAAAGGCTCCGATGCAACGTAAGTCACGAATGTCTGGAGAAAGTTATTAGATCTGAAACAGCCGATGATCGTGTATCGAATCTTTAGGATTACTACTTAATGAAAATTAATGAAGAGCAGCAAGCGAGCGGAATAAATCAGTTGATCGAGTCGCGCGATGAGTATGATGCACACATATGATAAGTGTATGCATACATGATAACAACAACAGCAGCAATAACAATATGTAGCAACGAGGGCAACGACACATCCTCATATCTGAGACAAGACGAGACAGGATAGGCAGGATGCATCGAATTTCAAGCACTTAACACAAAGATCACCACACTTTCCCTAGGCACAACCCTTCCTTCCACTTCCCTGTTCATCGACTATCCCTGTCCGGCTTTCGGTATTGTCGTAACGCCGTTGACCCGTGAATACACCGATCCAATAGATATAAGTTATCCGAGACTATCGAATTTCATTGTCACTGCATCCTCGAAAAACATTCGATCGGCCTACAGACAGGTGCGGCACGATTTACGGCCAATCTAACCCGATTCATTCGGGTAACGAACCGGAAGAATATATCAATGAAAATACCTTCAAAAGATTTAATTTGTCTGTTATTTCCAATTATCAATTGGAATAATTGAAAATATCTAATTAGAATGTTTGCTCGTGTATGCATATACAGCATTTATTCGTTGTATGCTCTTCTCACGGATATATACTTGGAACTCATTCCCACTACTAAAGAAAAATTCTTGCACTCAGTCACGTGACTAATGTTACATCGAACCACAAGTATTTAAGTTTTTTCAAATTGCACTCTTATTTCCTTTTTGTTTTTCTCTCTAACCAGTGGGATTATATAAGTATTATAATATGAAAAAGAAAGATGAATTATAACTCTATTATCCAAATAGGAATCCAATCACAAACACCAGTTGAATTGATGCACCAGATTTATCTGGTTAACTATTTATTCTTCATTGTATTTTCTTGATTCGTTTAAATTAAATCTGATCAATCGCGAAACTCGTATAATTTGGTATAAATTTGCATTTTGTTTTAACACGAAGCATTCTTTTTGAATACATTCTCAGATAACTAGATAAGTAGGAAAAGAAAATGTTTGTGTGCGTATACGCATACAAAGATAGAGACACGGATAAAGGCAAAAGTAAAGGCAAAGGCAAAGGAAGAAATCGATATGACGCATGCGCGCCGCAATATCTAACCTTGCTAGAATCGGCGTCGTTCATCCTACTCGAGGCTAGGCTTTCTCCCATCCTCTTTTGCCACTGAACCGCTTTCGTTATCGAAATGGAGAGCACCCTCTTGCGCGGTAACTTATGGACATTTTATTGCTATCAAGCCACGGTTGCTGTTTTCATAAGAAGACTCGCTGCAATCTTTCGCATTCGCCTAATGTTGTCTAGCCGGCCTCGTGACATACCAAACTTTAACCTACTCGCCTCTCTAGAGGGAGTGACCTGAATATTTTGGCTCGAGATTGAATCATAGTTGAACATCCATTCAAAACACTTTGAAAAATACGTTTTTAATACATACTTATATACATATATAAATGCAATAATATAAATAAAAAAATCTTTAATTTAAATATATTTATTTAAAAAAATAATAAGAATTTTTATGTTTTTATATATACAGTAAAGAAACAAAAATGAAATTTTTTATAATACATTAATTATTAACAAAATTATTTGAATTTTAAGTTATTTTCTTATTCGCTATTATTAAATGTTCATTTGCTATTGTATACGCTATAAATTGATGAAATGTTAGTGAAATATTATTATATATATTGATCACAGATTAAGACTATATTTGCATTATTGAGATTTTAAATAAAATGTAAAATAATTAAGTTATTTTTAATCAAAATGTAAGCAAATAAAAGATTATTATAATTAATTATTTCTTTTAATCATATTAATTTTAAAATAAATTAATCATTAGAAAAAGTAAAATAAAAAAAAATGTATTATATATGAAAAAAAATTTAAATAATATAATTCTAATATAATAAAATTTTAATTATTTATAATATAATATTATTATGTATATATATTATTATAATACTATTTATATAGAAATTAATAAATATAATAATAATTGATATATTAAAATTATATATATTAAAAAAACAATGAACACTAATTTTAAGCATTTTCATACATATAGTAAAATATTAAAAAATATAATATTACAATATTTAAACCTAAATGTAAAAATTTTTATATTGCATATATGGCAGATTAAAATATATGAATACAAAAACTATATATGTAATATGTTATATATAATATATATTATATACAGTATGACATATAATATATATAGATTTAATTAAATTAATTAAATTCTTATCATATTTTATTATTACAAAACAACAAATAAAATACTGTTAGTGAAATATCAAAAGATCGCCTTTACTGAGAATGTTAACCTTGAAAAAATGTCAATTCGCTTTCACAAGTATACGGTACATTCGTATTATCGCGATAGTCAATAAACCTATGGAATTAGAATCATAATAAAGTTTAATAACGAATGGATAAAAGTATATCAGGTAAAATAACAATATAATATATTTTTATCTAATAGATAATTTCAAAACTATATTGCACTTTAGTTATTATTTAAAATGAATTTAACATTTTTAATAATACGCTGAAATATCATATTCCTTTTACATTTCATATATATACGAAATAAATAAAATTAAAATATTTATACAAATTTTATATATAGATTTATAGATATAGATATAGATATATAGAAATAATTTATTTGTTTTAAGAATATAAATATAAAGAAAATAATAAAATTTTTTGGATATTTCAATATGTATAGAATATTTTAAAGAGAGCAGTATAATACTAGTATGGCGTAATCGTAATTCTAAAAATAAAATGATCTAAATAGGTAACGAGATGACTTAAATATGGTAAATGATTATTAATCAAAAAATTATGTAAGCATGAATAATGTAATAATTTAACGAATTGAAATACTATATCCGATATAATACGATATTTGGAATACTTTCATAGATAATATAATTATATATTGCGATTTTTTGATATATAGGTAATAAGATTATCGATCGAAGATTTATTTGTCTACTTATTTTCACGCACATTAGATTGAAAAAGGATATTCAATTAATGCTTTTTGTTATTATTTATTCACGTGCACAGTTGTTACACACAACTGTTTTTATTCGATATCGTACTTCATCCAGACGATTAACATATGATTTTTTTCGATTATAATCTCATCTACATATTAGTATTTTTTTTAGTTTAAAAATTGATATATCAAAATCGATATTTTTTTAAACTTATAATACTGCTTTTATAATACTTTTTTTAAATTTATAAACTTCGATATTTTTGATAATATATAATTTTATAATTATTTTTCCCTTTCATTATGAAATATATATATATAATTTTTTTTTCTATTAAGATCTCAAATTGAACAAATTTGAAATTTGAAAATAAAATCTGTATCTAAATTTAATGATTTCAAAAATATCATTAGAAAAATTTTCTAAAAAAAGCTTAATGTAAAGAAGAAATTATTTCTCTGAAATAATGCTAAGTCAATTAACATTATATTATTAAATAGTATATCAAATAAATATTTAAATAATTAAATAGAACTCATAAATAAAATTTTTTTAAAATTTATTAATTTTATAAATATAAATTTCATTATAAATATATTATTGATGATATTAATATGTCAATTGTTTTCCATTTTTTGCTATCTCAACATATTTTTGATTACCATTTTGGAAGATTAATTATCATTAAAGTTTAATTTTTATATATAATTTATATATATAAGATATTTTTATAATATTATGTCTACAATAAAGATCTTATCAATATTATTAAATACATTGTAACATAAAGTTTCTATAATTTTGCAAATACTAAAAAAGATTTTTGAAATATTATATTTATATTTTTTATTGCTGATTATCAAACTATATTTATTCTATATTTATTCTTTGTTTAATTTTGGAAATAATTAATTATATTTTATTATATAGTTTATTTTCATTTTTTAAATATTTTGTTTTAGTATAAATTTTATTATTAATATACAATTTTAATATAGAAAAATAATTTCTGAAATATATTATATTTCAAATATAATTATATTATTACAATTATTAATAATTACTATATATTTAAATTTAATTTTTTATGTTGTATTAAGCATCAAGAATTAGGTTAAGTTCTGGACGAACATTACGCAACAAGGTGATCAATTTTGTAAAGCTATTAGCTGTATTGAACAACTGTGGGTGTTAGATGCCTAGCGCTTATTGTGAAAGAACAATATGACACGAAAAAAAAAAACGGGGATTCGCGGCAGAGAACGTAAAATCGCGTAACAGATTTAACGTATTACCTAGTATCTAGAACAACCTGTTTGAAAGAAAACATGGCTGCATATTAGAGACGTCCCTGACTTAGTACATACAATTAGTTTGATAATACTGCTTTCATTTGTATGCATTTCAACGGAAACCTTAATTTGTTGATGTGAAAAATATCGTTTCTACGATTTCATTTTCTATCTTTATATATATTTATGATATTTTTATCACAATCAGTTATATTGTAAAATAATATACGTAATTTATTATATCATAATTTTTATAATAAAACATCTATATAAAAAAATCGTGTTGTAAATAATTGATCGTTTTTAATGTAAACATTTTAAAGTTTGAAATGTAAAAGTTTTACTTTCTTATTATACAGAATAAACGATAAAATTAGTTTGTGAAAGTTGATCGTCGAACGAGACAACTTAAATTCATTCAATTTCAAGACTCGTTACGCTTTTATATTAATGTTCTTAAGCAATCATAGAAGCATGTTATGCAATATCAAAGTGATATGACCAGTTTGAGCATTGGATCATATTACACCGAGCGTATGCAATGTGCACAGTTATGTATTATTATCTTTTTATTTGTGATTCAAAAAAATTGCACCGAAAATTGTACTGTTCGCAAGCGTTAAATCGTTTTCACGCTACAATATTTTAGCATTAAAAAATCAAATTATATTCCAAACCGTGAACGAATACCATTGACTGTCGTTCTTTAATAATTACTGTCTAGAAATAAAGAACTCTTTAATAGCGAAACGAGCGAAGACAACATTTTTGCTTTTGACAGCGCTCTCATTTATAGTCACGTGTTCCATATGTTTATTGTGACATATTTTCTTGTCTTTTTTCTATATATATCAAAACACACGTAAAAGGAAATCACAAAATAGCATTCAAAATTTAATAATATTTAATTTTTGTTATTATATCCCATATTTCGAATGTATATATAAAAATATGTTATATTATTTAATATAACGACATATAAAAAAATGAACTCTTCTAATGTAGGAATACTATCGTTCAAAAGAGAATTAATTACGCGCAATTGATTTAATTCATGATTAAAGATGTATTATAAAGAAATTGTTTATAACGTTCAGTAAAGAAATAATTATTTCAATAATATTACGAAAAAAATAATAACAATTTGAGAAGAAAACACACTTACCAAGCGTAGTTGAAAGGTCGTCCTGGGAAAACAGCTGATCCGACTGCCTCTGTGGGTGTCGCTTTCGTTTAAATTTCTTATTTGTGATCAGCTAACCTCCAAAACTTACTGCGCAATGGAAATAATGAAACAAGGATAGTTGATTGCATGGAGAGCACTTTAGCGTTTTTTTTCGCGTATCTTAAAGTCCTGTTGCAATTAAAGCCGCAGGTAAAAATCACGAGGATCACGGATACTAACGAAGGGTGGCTGTTGCGTCATATATCGTTGCCAGGCGAACGGGACGTAACCCAATTCGCGGCTGACAGCTTCTACTTTTGTCCCTCGTTTCATTTCTCATCTTTTACTTCAATTAGAGAAAATTCACTCACAAGACGAACAACGTTACACAAAACACATCGATTCACTGTAACATTCACCAAACAATAAACACATCGTGTTATGCAGTCAGTGAATGATCGAACGACATTCGAATATTAATTCTGTCCTTTTTGCAAGGAGATTAACAAAAACCAATGTTCCCGAGTGTACACGTATCCAGTATGTTTCGCCTCGCTTTTTTCTTCGATGGAACAATCACTGAGCAGAGACGCGACAAAAAAGGCTACCGCAAGTGGCAGAAATAACGAATCGAACAGACGAAGTAAACTCCACACTCGCACTAGTGGAAATGATACTGCGGCTTCGTGAGACTTCATTCTGTATATACTGTACATAAGTTCTAATGCGCAGACGCGAAATGATCGCGCCTGTCAATTATCCAAAATCCTCTGTCAATTTTATTTTTTTTTTAAAGCTTTTTAATACATATCAATAATACATTTTTTTATTTTTAATATTTCTTTTTTTGAAATATAAATCAATATTTTTATTATTTATTTATTGCTCAATTTATTAAATATTTTTAATTTTTTGTTTTACGTTAATTTGAATAAAAAATAAATATTTTACTTATATTTTGTCATTAATTAGTTAAAATAAATATTTTTTATTTTACATTTACTTAGATAAGCTAGTCTCTTTTTGTTTTAAATTGTATTCTATTGGAGCATTTATATGCATCAAAAATTAATTTTTAATATAATATAAAAATCAAATAGAATGGATGTAAAAATAGACATCATTTTTTTGATATATAATACATTATATTAAAATATAAATGCCAATTTTTTAACAATTATATGTTAATGTAGCATATAATATATATTACATATTATGTTTTTATTGATTTGATTTTACAGTAATTGTAACTTGCGTTAAGATATGAAATAATTTCATTTTTTCTCTGTACTCATTTATATAATTCACATATATGAATATTTATATTTTAAAATAAATATCATATGTTTATAATATTAGGATTTATACATTTAGGATCTAGAGATAAGGCAGTTATTCGAAAAATAATATGAATCCTAGATTTGCAATTATTCTCATTAATATAGGATGTACAAAATACAATAATATTTCAAACTTTACAATTGCAACCATATTAGAATATATTATATGTACGCTGATTTTAGATTTTTCACTGTTCGTCTTTGTCTTTAGCACCATGCTTTAAAATTCGAGTAAATTCTATATAATCGAACATCGATCCTTTGATAGGTGCTTCTCGATACATTTCGTCGACATCGTCATCCGTAAATCTAAATATATAAAAAACAATGAAATTTCAATAAGATAATAAAGAATATTATCTAGATAAGAAAATAAGAAAATATTATCTAGATAAGAAAATAAAATATAAAAATTACCTATCTCCCATTGTCGTAAGCAATTCCCTAAGGCGTTCTTCATTTATGTGTCCAGTATTTTCTTCATCAAAACAACCAAATGCATTTTTAATTACATCTTCTGGATCTGTGCCTTGAAGTCTTTCACCAAATAAAGTTAAGAACATTGTAAAATTGATGGGTCCTGGAGCTTCATTCATCATTGCTTCCAAATATTCATCAGTTGGATTTTTACCTAAAGCAAAAATAAATTATCATATACAATTTAAAAAATCTTTATACCATAAATATTTTCTCATGTTCTTACCTAATGAGGCAAGCATATCATGTAGATCTTCTTTATCGATGAAACCATCATGATTCTGATCAATCATATTGAAAGCTTCTTTAAATTCAGCAATTTGAGCTTGATCAAACATAGCAAAGACATTTGATGTTGCACGTTGTGCCCGTTTTTTAGTGGTAGCACGACGTCCGGCTGTTTTACGTGAAGACATGTTTATATGCCTGAAATTATGAATAAAAAATAAATTAATTTCTTAATTCATATTTTTTGCCAGCATATATTATTATTATATATTTTTATTATATTTATATTATATAATTTTTAAAAAACTTTCGTTCATCAGAAATATTTTTTAAAGATAGCATTGCAAGTGGGACAGAGGTTATGTAAATTTGAGTATTTTTGTTCACATGATTTAGAACAGTGTTAGAAAAAACAGTAAACGTTAAATGTATTTACGTATCTTACACAAGACTATCATTACTGAACTATTATTTATTTTTAGACAATTGACTTAGGAAATAACGACGTAACCAAAATCGAGATAAAAATAAGATCGTTTACATGACGATTCAATAAAGAGAACATTACACTCTACATCTATAGAAGTTTATATAAAAATTTTATTCACTATATGATTTAATTTAAATTTTAAACCATAACTTAACAACAAATTAATACACATTACTAAAAATTGTTACATATTTATTAAAATATTATTTATAAAATAATAATTTATTTTATATTTTTAATATATTTGCATTTTTATGTTTTTCTGAACAAATATTAAGCTACTAATTTTTAATCTTATATTTTAAAATTTTTGCTAAATATATTTGACGTAGGCAATATTTAATTTTTAATAAACATTCACTAGATATGATTAAAATCCTTATTTCATTGTTATAAAAGATATTATTTCTTTTTAAATAACAATAAATATAAAAATAATTTTGTTAAACGAGAAATATTAACAAAAACGTATACACTTCTTCGAAGTAACGACACAATAACAATGGCTGTCCATATAAGCAAATAGACTGCTGTCAAATATTTCGTAATTTTCGCATTATTCTCATATATATAAATTAATCACAAGATGGATTTATATTCAAACATTCGAATAAACAAACAAATTTCTACCAACCTGATTATTAGCAGCTCTAAAACTAGAAAAATCTGAAAAACAGAACAGCACAGATACTCGTGCTCTACTGTGACTCACGTTACGCGTCACTCTATGGTTATTTACCACACCCGGATAAGTAACGCCATCTGGTGAAGGATTCATTATTCAAGCCTTTTCTAGACATCCAAAAATTAGGCCACATTAGAGCAAGAAAAAAAATACTACAATCGATTTTTTTCTTCATTTTTCGCAATCTGAACAATAAATTATTATTTCAATATTTAAAATAATATATAAATAAAAAGTACTTATTACATTAATGATAATTTTTAGTTTAATTTTTAATTTATATTTACAAATTTTAATGAATATTAATTTATTTTATTTTGAAAATAAGTTAATTTATTTATATATTTTAATAATCAATTATTAATGAAATTAATAATATTAGTACTAAAAATTTTGGACACTATATTAGAAAATATATTGATTTATTTTCGAAAGAATATGTCATTATAAATACCTTAGTTGGAATAAACTGTTGATGGAGAAATCATTACCTTATAAGGCAATGAAACCGAATACATATAGTTGCTATATATTTCATAAATATATATATATATTTCATAATCATATTTACAGTTTAATAAATAAAGTTTAATAAATAAAATTATAATTATCATCATAATATATTATATAATATATTATATTATATTATTATATCTATATTATAATTAATTGATATTTTTCAGTGGTTTTTAAAAATATATCAAAATACAAAATAAAACAAGAGTGGTTTCTTTATTTTTATAACCAATCAACATACGAATTTATAATTATAAATTCGTTATTTGAGACATAGTTCTATATTAAGAGAACATTTTATATACATAATAATACATTGAATTGTCGAAATAATATAAGAATGTTTGTTAATATAACATATTTTCATCATTGGTATGAAAAACACTATCGTAAATTTATCACGTTATTTCTTTTTACTTATTTACATAAATCGGCGATACGCCAAATATAATAATATAAATAAAAGTAACAAAGTTTCACGTATCTATATCCTTCTACCTGTACATAAATAATATCTAATTTTAAAAAATACACTTGGTTTCGATTCTAATTGTTATATTTCAAACTATCGCACAGACACTCCGTTAATTGTAATGCCATTTCTATTTGAAACTGGTTCTGCCTCATAATGTCCAGATCTACCATAATGTCTTCTCATATTAGTACCATACCTTTAATTTAAAAATAATTTAATCGTCTTCTTTTTATTAAAAAATTTTCTAAAAAGATTTCTTACCTATAGGTACTACTATTTAGGCTATAAGGACTATCATAAAGACCATCCTCTGGAACGTTTTCATACATACTATTAGGTGTGCCATCATTAAGAGTAGCATAAGACATAACAGCAGCATTTTGATCTTCCTTTCTTTCAGCAGCTTGTACATTTTCAGTATTTTTTATTGGTGTAGCTTTCCTCCTAAAAGAATATGTTTTTTTACAAACAAATTTTTAATTTGAAAATTTAGTTTAATTTAATTTAGTATTCCTTGTTTTATTATAAATTTTACTTACAGTCTTAAATAAACAAGTCCAAGAATAATTAATATAAATATGATAACCCCAGCTCCAATGCCAACGCTAGTTCCTACGCCCTGCGTTTCCGCTACTTCATTCGGCATAACTGTCATATAATAAATATTGATAATACATAAAAATATTTCTTTATATCTTTTCAATATTCTTAATATTATTTTTGCTTACATTCGCATTTGGGTTCCTCTCCACTCCATGAACCTGTATCTAAACATTTTCTCAAAAACGGTCCTATTCTTTCATATTGTGGTAAACAATGATATTCTGCAGTTCCACCATATGTAGTGGTTCCATTTACTACTATCACTCTTCCATTTTCTACAGGCTCTGGATGTTTGCAGTCAACCACTATTGAATCAAATGTTTAATTTTATATTTCATTTTCGCATAAATTCAAGGTATTTGAGAAATATAATTACAGAAACAGGCGGGTGTGTTTCCACTCCAAGATCCGTTCTGTAAGCATACTCTAGTTTCATTCCCTTCCATATAAAATCCTCGTGGACAACTATAGTGAGCTATTCCACCTACGCTGTGAGTTGAAACTTGTGTAGATAATACGCCCTCTTTCTCAGGATCTTTGCATCTAATTTCTATGAATAAATAATGTACGAATGTAATATAATATAAAAATAATATAATAAAATATTTCAAAAAATATGAAAAATTTTTATATAAAATTTATATAAATTTATATAAAATTTAACAAAAAGTTATTATTCATAACATAATCATATAAATTATATTATATAGGTAGTATTTATTTTGTAACAATTTTAAATTAAATTTTAGTTTAGACTTACCTTTACAAACTGGAGTGTCACTACTCCAAGTACCATTCTCGAGACATAATCGTCTAGCAAATCCGTCCAATTCAAAATTACCGTCGCATTCATAAAGAGCAGCTGCTCCATAATAAGTAGCATTTGATGTTAAAGTGTATCTACCGTGTTGAATGTGTTCTGGTTTACCACAATCAACATCTGAAAAATGCATTTATTCAAAATGAACATTTTACAATTATTTATATTTAAAGAGTATGATTTTTTAAGTTGCTTACAAACACATCGTGGAACTTCACCACTCCATTTTCCATTATCTTCGCAAGTAGATAGAGGTTCCCCGACTACTTTATATCCTCTTTCACAACGGTATTTTGCAAGAGCACCGATTTTATAAGAAGTCGCGCCAGTATTAGAATTTTCTGGAGTTCCAGTACGAATTAGAGTTCTACCATACATTCGATCATTACCAGTTACAGATAAAATACCATGTTCCGCATAAACAGGTTCCGGACATCGAATTTCTATATAGAAGAGAAAAAAATATTATCATTATATATTATCATATATCATTAAATATAAAATAAATTGCGCGAATTCTAAAATGAATAACCACCTTCACATTTTGGAGTCGCGTCGCTCCATTGACCATTGTCCAAACAATATCTTCTTGACACTCCATTTAGCCTATAGTTTTTAGTACAACTATAAGTGATTTCACTTCCAAGATGTGTTGTTCCATTCACGTATTCTACAGCTCCGTTTAAAACAGGCAAAACTTTCCCGCAGTCTACATCTATGATATAGAAAAATGAAAAGATTATCATTAAAAATATCATTTATATTTATGATATATTTATCATTTATATTAGAATGATGTTTCATAGTATATATTTATATATATTCATAGTAATTAATGTTCAGAAATATATACTTTTGAAAGAAATTTTTAATAAATTCAACAATGAAACTTACACTCGCAAGTTGGTACTTCCCCCGACCATTCACCATCTTTGCCACAAATATGTCTGATTTCGCCTTGAAGTAGATATCCTGCTTCACAATGATATTCAATAGCACTGTGAACATTTAAATCATATCCGACAACGTAGCTTCCAGCTGGTACTTCAGGTTCTTCGCAGGTGATCACTATATTTATATATATAAATGAATAATTATAATTTTTAAATTATTTGCTATAATATAATACATTTCAAAAAACTTGAAAAATTTACATTCACAAGACGGCGTATCATGACTCCATTTTCCTTCTTTGGTGCATTTTTGTTTCGCTTCACCAACCAGCCAGTAATCTTCTGAACATGTATATACAGCCAAACTTTTAACTGTAGTAGTGCCATTAATTAAAGCCACGGAACCAAATTCGATTTGAGCTGGTGCTCCACAATCAACAAATCGACATTGAGGTGCTTTACCAGACCATTCTCCACCAATGTCACAGGTAAGAACCTTTCGAAATTGATTATCGATGTATTTAGTATTCTATTCGTACAATAATCGTTCAAATAATCGTTTGCATAAATCTTTTGAAATTTTCTTACATAATATAATTATAATCGAGGTGAAATATAACATAATGAAACTTTTATTTGAAATAGTCTTACGGCTCATGCATAACAAATAAGAGAAATTATTAAAATAAATTTAAATATAATTATATATAATATAATATAATAATAATATATATAATAATAAATTGAATTATATTCAAAGTTACTTACGTTATCTCCGAATAAAATGAACCCATTTTGACAAGAATAAGTAGCTATAGACCCTGCTCGTCTCCCGGTATTTGTCACGACTCCACCATTAATTTGTGGTGGTTCCGAACACCAATCAACTGAAAAATAATAAATGATATTCTAAATTATAACTATTGTTATGATAAGTAATATATTTATTAAAATCAATTTCTTACATAAACATTGAGGTTGATGTCCACTCCAAATACCACCATCTCCGCATCTACGTCTGACGTCACCGAGCAATGTATAGTTTTCTTTACACACGTAATCAGCAAGCGCGCCATGAGTTGTTCTGTTATCAACCAGCGTGATTACACCGTTCTCCAATTCAGGCAGAGGACCGCAATCGACAACTACAAGCATTTAAAATATGACGTTAGTATAATATGCCACATGATTATTAATCACCAACATTATCATTATGCAGCTCGCGTAGAGACGTGCGTGCAATTAAACTTACACTTGCATGTGGCTGGCTCGTCACTCCAAAATCCAGTTGATTCACACGTCCTGCTCTTCGAACCTATTAGCATATATCCATCAGGACAAACATAATCTATTATAGATCCTATGGTTCGTTTAGTGCCCATTATTGTTGTATTCTCAGCTTTCTCTGGACTACCACAAGTAGATGGCCCTTGATAAATAAAGACATATATAAACATATATTACATATATTACATTAAAAAAAATTTTTACATGAGCCACACCTTTTTGTTTTCTTCTATAAACATCAAATACGTGCAAATGAATTTATCATATATATAATTCTCTGCATTTATACATATGCATATTAATACATATGCATGTATATACTTACTGCTTTGACATATCCAATGCAAATAGTCAAGGTTACAGCCAACGTCATTCCATAACCAGCTACGGCCACCGTCTAGCACTACACAATTTTGCTCACCGTTATAATTATTTGGTTGATCTTTTCCCCAAGATGGTTTTTGTACAATTTCACCTAAAAATAATAAAAAATTTTATACATCTTTTATAAATCATTTTATAATCTTAAACAAAAAATATTTTCTTAAACATTATAAAATAAATTAAAAGATAATTATGCAATAATTATAATATTTTTCCGAAATTTTGATCCGAAATTTGTTTCTCAATTAGCCATAGAGATCTATGAAATCAAAGATTATCTCAAAGCCGATTATCGGCGCAATACTACATACGTTATTTACAATAATTTGCTTCCAATATTAGAAATTCAAAAAATTTTTTTATTTGTACGATCCAAACACAACGAAAATAAACAGAGATTATACGTTCAAATAGATGTTCGCAGGTGTAACTTCCCGTTGATTTCCTCATAGTACTAACTTTCATGTTTTATTTATTAGCGCGTGTTATTACACCGACAGTCAGTTGTTTTGAGACAATCTTTGATTTCACAGATCTCTATAGCTAATCGAGAAATGAATTTCGGATCAAGAAAAATATTATAATTATCGCATAATTATCTCATAATTATGAAGTAAATTGATTGGTTGGATCGACGAATTCAACCGGCATTGCTTAACCGTATCTCTTCGACCTGGTTCCCATAAACGTTACCGATCAATCGTGAGAAGGGAAAAAAAATGTTTTGACCGTAATCAAATAATGTATAAACGAAACAATGCATAATCAAGTAGAAATTAAAGAGATTAAAAAGCAATATATATGCACCGTCAACCCATCGCCATATTCGCGCCGTTATCAAAGGTTCCTTCTGAGCACCTATCCAAACCAGCTGAGTCTTTAGTTTGTCTTTCCGCCTTTCGAGATTGTTTAATATATATATGGAAGCTGCATCCTGCATTACAAAAAATATAAATATTAAAAGATTATAATCGGAATGTAATACAAAAAAATATTAAATTAATTAATAATTAATATAAAGCTATTTTTGTATAGAAACCTTGAAACCATGAACAAGATCACCGCCTCTTGCACGGCAGTAATTTCTGGCCTCTTGAAAAGAATCACCCTTTTTAACAACGAATTCATAACAGGTGGAATTGAAAGCGGCCAAATCGGCATCAGCTGGTGTTCCGCTGTAAGCGCATCTGTCTGTTGAGAACTCTACGAAAAATCAAATAAAATTTTTCTACAAGAATTTTATTTAATAGATTATTGATAGCAACTTATACTTATAAATTTATGACTTACCATCAATAGCAAATACTTCTACTTCACATAGACTCAAACTTCCCTCCACACCGACTAATTGCAAAAACACATATTGACCAACAAGAGCTCTGGCACACATAAACGTCTTCGTAATTCCTTCCTCTGTAAAATCAATTCATTTTAATTTATCAAAAATCAATTTTAAATAAATTTTTTAATCATTTAGCTACAAATATGTATTTTCAGAAATCGTTTTTTAACATAAAAATAACTTCAACTGATATGTTTTTTTTATCATTAAATGAATTTAATTTAAAATAAAAATTTTTATAAACTATCAAACAAAAATATATCTAATTTAATTTAATATTTATTTTATGGAAAAAAATTATATTTATTCATGAATAAATAAAGCAATATTTTATTTATTTTGGAATGTTTTAAAAAACTTATAAAATATTTTAAAATAATAAAAAAATAAAAAGTTTTTTCGTATAATATTATGTAATATAATATAATATAAAAATATTTTGTTTATGTTTTAATTTAGAATAGCAATATAAAAATTTCAAAAATCTCAATTTCGATTAAAATTTTAAAATCATTTGTTGCCGTATTATAACACTGAAGTTTCATTTTGTCATTTATTAATGATACACATAATTAAAGGCTTAATTTAGTTGCTTACCGATTGTGCCAGGAAACCAAGCGCATAAAGGATTACGTTGTAATTCTATGCTACTATTACCAACGCGTATTTCGATATCCTGAAGAGGTTGGTGACCTTTTGAAAATGAAAAATTACTTCTAATTTCGATTCAATTATTGTCTATTATTGTCTAATATTTTAAACTTGCAATTTTTAATTAGTAAAAAAGTATTTAAATTTTATGATAAAAAAAAAAAAGTTTTTATTTTTCATTTGTAAAAAAAAAATAAATACATATGAAAAATAAAAAGGAAAATTACCACAACAACCTCTAGTCGTTACCCTAACGACTTTTACCGAATATGATTTTAATAAATCGACCTTCCACCAAGGGCTAGGCTCGCTTTGTGTTTCAGTGCATCTTTTTCCATCGTGTTCTGTGCTCGAATCTCCATCATTTCCATGACTAGCATCTCCGCCTCGTACGGTTGTCGATTGATTTGTTGGTTTACGAAAAGCTACGTTTGTGCCTGCAATAATGCATATTTGATTAAATAAATTCAAAACAATGATAAACTTAAACAGTAAGAAATTAAAGCAAAAAAAAAAAAAGATAAACATATAAAATATTTACATATCTTTTCCAATTACTATATCTTTGATTTATTTTTCCATATAATATATTATAACATTATTAAATCAAAAATAATCAAATTCAATTTGAATTATTACTTTATTTATTTTAATTAAAAGTTTAAATCTTAAAAATATATCAAAATTATAATATTCAATTCTTTATAATTTTTCTGTAAATCTAAAAAACATCTAGATATAAAAACACTTAATAATCGACAAGATTATTACAAAGATTAGAAGATATTACAAAGATTCTAAATTAAAAATAAACAATTTGAACGGAATTGATGTAAAGTTTTGAATTGAACATCGAATAATGTCATGAACACATAACAAAATGTTCATTACCAGCAGGATATATTCAGTAATAAAAAGAAAGATTATCTGGCGTCGCAGTTAGTTTCACCAAGTTGCAGGTACTAAGTACTTTGTGTTTCATCTTCCGGTTTTATCATTTTTCCGCATTCTCCTGGGCCGATCGTTTAAAATAATTTCCACGCGACACGGTTTACCGGTATTGCAGTTGGTAATACGAGGCTTAACTGTCACCGAATAAAACCTTGCGTAACATTTTACCGATAAACCGTCCTCCGTAAACTTTCTTCTCATCAGCGTTTCAAACCAATTTTGTCGGCAAAAGTGAAACGTCGCGACCAATAAAAAAAGTGAGACCAATATCCATACCAAAGGTCAATGTATTTAAACGAGAGTATCTTGTAGCA
This sequence comes from Apis laboriosa, assembly GCF_014066325.1. Classification (NCBI taxonomy): domain Eukaryota; kingdom Metazoa; phylum Arthropoda; class Insecta; order Hymenoptera; family Apidae; genus Apis; species Apis laboriosa. The sequence continues at coordinate 906,857 of NW_025221798.1, forward strand.
TACTAAAAATTACTTTCTAGTTTGGCAGAAAGGTAACTACGTTTTGCATTTTAAGGAGAAAAAGTTCAATTTCTTCGATCGTAAAGAATTCTTTCACAAAACTGTTTCAACGTGTATTGAAGAGAAAGTTGCGTATAATCTTATTATCAAAAGAAACGCGTAATCGAATGTGCCAATGCAGTGAAGTTAGGTTAGATGAAATAAAAATAATAAGATAAAGATAAAATTAAATTTATAGAATGCTTACCACAAAATGGTAGATCTCCTTGCCATTTCCCACGAACGTTGCATGTTAAACTGCCACTGCTGAGCAAATAATAATTAAATGAAATAATCGAAATTCTTTACTTTATGATACATAATACACAACAAGAGAACGGAAGACGAACACGTAAATACGTAAACAAATCGTCAATCATACAAATTATAAAACGGAGAAAGTTTATAATGAATAAGTAATGCTATCGACGATTATCATTATCATTATCATAGTATACAAACGATCATTTAGTTGCAATTTAAATATTGACTTTTATTCATCAATCTTTATTTATTTAAAAAAAATTGGATTTTTGAACGTTTCTATATCTATTTTTGATACTCGATTAAATAATTTTAAAAAATTCTTATTGCTTAAATTATTTTCATATACATAGGAATTTTTTTTTGTTTTTATTTGTTTTCGTTTATAAGATATTTTATAAGTTTTTGAGTAAATATTATTTTAAAATTATTTTTAAATTGTCAATAATTAAAAAATGAAACTAAAAATGCATTTTTTTATTCTTGATTTTTGTTTTATTTTGATTTGAAAAGTTATTTTTTAAATTTTTGAAAATGAAAATCCTTATTTATTTATACATATATTGCGAGGAAAACACAATAATATTTTCTTTTCAATTTCTCTTTATTAATTATTAATAATTATTATAAGTAATATTATATTAAATTAATTTAATTTTATTATAATTCAATCACCATATAATATTTACATATCTCTAATAAATTCTCGTAAGTTATTTAAGTATGACGTTTAATATTCCACAAAGAACGGATATTTCTAAAGAGTCACTTACCCAAATAATTCGTATCCGGCATCACAAGTATATGTCGCCAAAGTGCCTGTTGCTAAGGATTCATCGGACAATGACACCTTGGCATTCATTGGTACAGCTGGATGGCCGCACTTTAATAATTCTATATTTTAGAAAATATATTTTAGAAAATATTTGTAATGTGTTAACGAGTATTTTGGTAAGAAAAAAATTAGTTATAACTAGTTACAAGAAAAGTATCAGGCATTAAATATTCAGTATATTTAATAAAAAATTATATATTTGTAAGAAAAAGTATCTTTATTTTATTTCATTATTAATTTTTGACATAAGATGAATGAAATTATATCATGATCTAGAATATCTTAATTTTATTTGATTTTGGTAATCATAAAATGTTACAAATAAATAAAAATTGAGTAAAGTGGCACAGGAAGAAAAAAAATATAATTTGATTTTTTTTAACAAAAAAAAATTGATTTTATGATCTCTATATATCTATTAATAAAAAGATTATTAGCACTAAATTATATATTTTCTCATACTCTTTAATTTTTATCTGAAATTTTTTTTATCATCAAAATTAAATTAAATATTCAAAGTATGATTATTTTATTTATCTTATTTATTTTATATATTCATTATTCTATAATAATAGCTATATTATTTAAAAAGTTTTGTGTATTAAAATATTTTTAAATAAGCTACATTCTATTATTTCTAGTCTAATCTCTTTATATAAAAATTTTAAATAAAAGAATTAAACGTGTTCATAAAGATTCTTACAATTAAAAGTTTTTTAATATTTTTAATTATTTTATAATAATTATTACAATTTTTTGTAATTATTAGATAAAAATGAATTTCAAAATAAATGTTAAATAAAATTCTTAATGAAAAATCTTATGTTAAAAACTAAAAATTACTAAAAACATTAAAAATTTAAATATGAAATACTCAAAAGGCTGATTACGGCGTAGTTATATCCATTTAATGAATCGATGGTATTTTAATGTTATGTTATGTTAAATATTTAGTAGAAAGTTCACGGTTTTTTAAGCTAAAATTTTAATTTCAGCAATATTATTTACGCTAGACAGCGTAGTTTCTATGGCAGACAGAATTTTGATTACTTTTCAATTACAATTTCTGCTAAAGATTGCAAATATTAATTTAATATTCTTAGAATGTTAAAAAATAAAATATTCAATTGAAGATTTTACTTTTCGATGTTGGATTTCAATTTTTTTCTTTCAATGAATGCTGCGTACGATATAATTAATAAAAATAACAATAATAATGAGTACTTATATTTTCGAATATCTTCCATATCTTTAATTTAAATACCACATAAATGCATACAGGAATTTTTTATTACTTGATAATTAATAAGATTTACTTTCACATTTAATTTCTAACTTTCATTACGTAAAAATATTCTTGTCAAGTCGAGGATAGTCAAGGACACAGGTATTACATTACGTTCAGTTTATAAGCCATACTTCACTTTCAAAATAAGTCAGACAATGGCTATGATACGAAGCAAAGAGAAACCTTGATCAAAATCCCACGCTTACCCTATTATTCGAATTCTATGAGTCGGGAAATTGTACGAAAGATTTTCTATCATCTGCAAAAAGATAAAAATCAGTAGGTCGTGTATAGAATAGATATAATGATATAAAGTTATGGTTGATTCTGAATACGGGAAGTATCGACAAGACCATATGAAGTTTGAGAAACTTTTTCTTATAGTGAAAAACCCAGCAGTTAGAAGCCGATGAAAATCGACGTGTATATTACGAGCACGTGCACTTTATGATTTATCGTAAAACTCTCATGGTATTCTCAAGGTATTCTCATAAGAGTAAAAATTTTGTGCAATTAATAAAAAATATTTATCTATCTCTACTTTTCACCATCTCCTCGATACTTCTATACTTACATTTTATAGTTTCTTTTTTTGATCAGAAGATTAAAATTATACAATTATTAATTATATAAACATACAAAGATACAAATTATACAATTATTTATTGTGATTTATAATTTAAATTTTTGACAATATAATATAATAAAGATATAATTATTATATGTAATTATTATATTTTCTAACTAATAAACAATAGCAAGATTAAGTATGTTGCGAAAGTAATTTTTTTTAATTACAATTTTAAAAAACATAAAAATATTTAATATTTATCGATATTGTTAAGAAATGTAAGCAATAATGAATACAACAATTAAAAATCATTATTGTATTTAAAAATGTATGTAATAGGTTGAAAATATAGGTATAATGTAATAAATGTATAATGAATTATAAATGTTTTTATATTTTAGTGATATTTTTGAATATTTTGAAGTATTTGTGAGCTTTTAAATAAATAATATATTTTGCTTTACAACAAATGTATTATTATAAGTAAATAAAATTTTTCATCTTGACAATTATCGTATAATAATTAGTTTTAAAATATAATACTAATTCAAAAAGATTAGCATAACATAATATAATAGAATAATAAAAAATTTAAAACAGATAATTTATAAAAAATAATTATTACGTACAATTATATCTTTTTATCAAGATACAAAAGATATATAATTTCAATCTTAATTTAATTAAAGTTTCTATAAATAATTTTGACAAGAACACAGTAAATATTTATTATTGTCTTTCATATGATAATTTTTATAACATTTCAATTAATTTTATCTATTAAATTAATATTTTTTTATAAAAATATATTATAATTTTTTTATAAAAAACAATATGCTGCACTGTTGATATAAATTATGAATTTATTTACAAAAATTAAATTGATTTTTATATAACTCATAACATGTTTATTTTCAAAAAATTATTAGCATCAAATATTAACATTTCTAATTTCTATCTGAAATATTTTTTGATATATAGAAGTAAGTGAGATTTTAAATAATCAAATTATTTTACTCAATATTTCATTCTTACTTATTATTTTATTACATTGATAGTTTAATTGTTTAACAAAAAATTATAATGTATGATAATGAGAAAAAAAATCATTAAAAATTAAATATATTCAGAAAATACATATTTTAAAAACCGGACATTTTTAAAATCAGCTGTATTTATGATTGAAAATTCATTTGATTGCCGTAACATTACATGGAAATACAAAAATATCAAGATGGAAATAGAGAAGGATGGTAATGTAAGTCTCGTGAATAGTGGTACATATGAACGATACAATCGCAAAGGCGATTATAACGCAGTCGTGTAACTCATGGAATAAGTTTCCGGTGATATTTCAAGGCCGATTGCAAGAACTGGCCTTAAATTTTCAAATCGAGAATCTTAACGATCCTAATTTACAATCTTCTCAGCTTTATCCGTTAATTCTTTTCAATCAAATATCTAGTGGAAATCCGTTAATTTAAATTTGAATCCATGTCTATGTACTCGATTTATAGAGTGAAAGCCACTATGTATTCTCTATTCGAACTCTCGAAAAGGTAGTGTTTCTCATGAGACATCGAGTTACCGTTTCGTGCGAACGAGTTAATTAAAGCTAGTACAAACGCGTTCGCGCGTGCAATAGTTCACGATATATTTCGATTAGACATACATAGATCTCTTCACTGTATGTTTAATCTTTTCTTCCGCTCACTTTCTATGTAATTATAAGTCATTTCATCAAGATTTGAATTTAAACTTCTTAATTAGTTCTACAAAAGTTATTATTAACAATAAAGATCAAATTTTTAATCTAAATCTATGTCATTTTTTCTTAACTAACTTTCGATAAAAAGTGAATAAACATAAGAATAAAGAAAAAAAATTACAATAAAAAAAGGTTAAATTTAAATATTTTATAAAATTATTGAATTTTGATAAAGAAAAGAAATTTAAAAATTCGAATAATTTTAAATTCAGAAATTTAAATAATTGTTTTTAATAAACTAAATTAATATAATACCCTCATATTATACGAAAGTTACATTCCAAAAATATAAATATATATATATATAATATATAAATATAATAGGTTATTATATATATATATATATATATATATATATATATATACACCACGTTATAAAATTCATAGACTATGTTAAAATAAAGTTACTTGTATAAATACATATAAGGATTAACTATATGATTCAATTAAGTATTGAATATTGAATATAAAATATTAAATGATAATAATTTTAATATTTTAATATTAAAGTATACAAAACTAATATAATTATTTATAGTTTTTTTATAATTTTTATATTTTATAGCTATTAAAAATCGTCTTAAATATAAATTATAAATTAAATAAATTCCAGAAAAGAATCACATTAAATCCAGATTTCGAAGAGACGAAAAGGTCGAGATTCTTGGTTAATTGCTGCATGTGTACGTGTAAACACGTACTAGCTTTAGTCTGGCATTCGCTGATCGCTCCATGGGTCTGGGTCACGCGGTTACAAAACTTTGAAGCCGAAATAACGGTACGACATGGAGCTACTTCGAATCGGGACTACTACCGGTAAAGCATGTCACCATAGTATAATATGTGATTTATCGTCATTTTCTTTTATCTTTGTCCGTATGATTTGACAATTCAAAGAAAATAAAAAAAAATATATAATAAAAGAAAGTATTCATGGTTTTTAGAATAGATTGTATTTGTTAAATAAAGAAAAAAATTCTAATGAGTTAAAAAATTATTAATATAAATTTTTTAAAATAAATAATTTTTTTTAAAATAAATATATTTAAAAATAAAATAGTAAGTATATTATATACATTAATATCTAAAGTGTGTGTAAAAATGGTAAGTTGATTTTAATTTAATAACATAATAAATATATAATATAACATAATAAATAACAAGAAAAAAAATAAAAAATGATTTTACACAAAATATTATTTTTCGAAACAATCAAATCATTTTTTAAAAAATTTTTCAAATCATTATTTAAAAAAAAATTATAATTTCGAAAATATTAATTTTTTTGTTTATGTTTATTATTTTGTTCATATCAAGATGTATTATCTAATTTAGAAATTATGAATTTTATTTGATTATTTTATTTATCTTAAAATCATTCCTTCCATTAAGATCATTTTTTTCTTTCTGTAAATAATAGTAATTTATTTCTGAATTTTTTTGATAAATTTATTCTTATATATTTTGAATTCCATTTTTTCTGTTTGTAGTTTCAAAAAAATGAAACTTTAGCAATTATATCTCATTATATTTTTAACTTAATATTAATTTCAAACTTTATTGCTACTTTCTCCTTTTATACATCACTTTCTCATTCAATCATACTATTTTCTTTTTACAATATAACAAAAATATTATAATCGTTATCATAATATTATAATAATGATTAGTTTTCTCAAAATATAAATTATTTTCTTCGAAACATTTATTTTTTGATTGATTCGATAGCATTACATCATGAAATGTCAAAAATAGAATAGTTTGTTTGACATGTGTTTATTGCAGTAATTGTATATATTAGAGTCGATATATTATAGTAATATATGAATATTTCTAATTTGCTTTTCAAATTATTGTATCTATAATATAGCACATATAAAAACAATTGTCAGGAAATTAGAAAGTGGGCGTGTCTGTTTGTGATCTACATCACAAAAAAAAATCAATAAAAATTTAATAAATATTATTGAAATTTGATTCAAATGTTTTCTTGAAATTCTTTTTTTTTTTTTAATCTATATTTTGCTTCTCGACTATCAATATTATATTAGTAAAATCTTCACATTTATTTACATACAAATAAATAACAATCAAGAAATAAAAAAAGATACTGGCATATCCCTGACAGAAAGTACACAGAATATTTTTTGATTGGAAATCGTAAATTCAAATCATAGTGATATTTTTTTCATTTTTTTTTTGATTTTTATAACATTTATATAATTTATATTATATTAATATATTATATTAATATATAATAATTAATTCAAGAATTAAAATCAAATTAGAATTTTAACGCAAAAAATTTTTTGTAAAATCTAATAAAATAATTAATTTTCTATTTTTTTTTCTATATTTATAGTATTAATATCATAATTATATAAATAAAATGAACAGAAAATTTGATATAATTCCAAACAACATAAATTTCTAAAATTTGAATCCATTGTTTTTTTTTTATATTTATGTATTTTTTTGATATTTATACATATATATAATTTATGATAAGAATTAAAAAGAAAAATATAAATACATAATCGCAATGGTATATATTATATGTTATTGCGTTTAGATAAATGGGACATATTGAGAGCGAATTTTACAATTACTTGGATAGTACCAATAGGACATCAGAAAACCGGTTAATATTATTCAATTCTACGAAAAAAAATCCATTGAAAGGAATAGATAATAAGTTTCTTCAGAATTTGTGCTAAAATCCTTTATGTTAAAATCCTTCTAATTTGAAATCAACTGATTTTTTACCGTAAAAAGGTTTCTATTATTCCTTCTATCGGTAGGGAATGATAGAAAGTTTTGTGAATTTCCTAACCTCTATTGTACATACTAGCAAAACACGTGGCGCATGTGTCATCGCGATGGTGACTTGCGACACCTTGCAACGCGTCAGAAAATGAAAACTCACTAACAGTAGTGAACTTTCCTATTTTTGTTTCATTAAATTTGCACGTACACTTGTATTCGTATTAGTTATTTGATGAAGTAGCATCAAAATTGTAAATATTTACATTATAAATATTTTTAAATTCTATAATTGTCAATTTATATTGAACAATAAAATTTATATTGAACAATATTCATACAATGAAAGTCCGTCTATATGAACAAAATTTTAATAATATTTAATTATTTGAATTTAATTTGAATTCATATTATTTAAATTATCATTAAGCATTATTTCATTTTATACATAGTCAAAAATTTGAAAACGTTATTTTTTTTCTTTTTATATTTTTTTTTGAATCTTCTTTTAATTTTTATTATTCTTATTGTTTTATTATAGAATATTCATTTTCTTTTTAATAAATTTTTTATAAAAAAATTTTCTGAAGTAATAAAATTCTAACCTAATCATTTTTAGGTTCAAATACATAATTCAATTTTATAAAATAATTTTCTATACATCATACTTCATTTATACTTTTCAAATAAAATAAAGATAAGTAATATTTGTGAACAATAATATATATGAATATGAAACAATTCAAAATTTCTAAATATGTAATAATAAAATTTAATATGCTGATATTAATAATTGTATAATTGATGAATTGAGTTTTGAATATATTGCCACAACCAAAATATATATGATTCGTCGCACATGTTGATCATAAGAGAAAGGAAGCGATTTATTGTCGTTTGAAATTTCACCTGTATATTGTCGAAACATAGTGCCCCACCCAACAAGTAGTTTATCCTTAGCACAAGTTATCGCGAGTTTCGCATGCTTCAATCCAGTCAAACCGTCGAGAGTTAAATGTTACGACAGTCTCAGCTTAGTTCGATAGAAACGAGAATCGTGCAAGTCCATAACGTTCGACACGCTTCCTTCTTTGCAAGAATGAAAGAAAAGCGTTCGCCTAGAATCTCGAGGACGCTTTTACTTCCCCATTTCAGCATAAGTTTTAATGTAGTATATTGGCTATCGATTAATTTCTTTGCAAATCAACCTAACCTATTATTCTATTTTTTTATCAATAACGATCTCCACGAATTTTTGGAATTGAATTGGTCAAAAGCGAACTGGACTTTTTTGTATATGTACGTATATGATAATTTATATCGATCAATTTGCAGATAATTCTAATTTTGAAAAATAGAAAAAAATAAAGAATAAAATGAATTATCAAATATATTTTTTCTGTTAATAAATTCTCAGAAAGTAAAAGAAAATTTTAAATATAATTAAAAATTTTAAATGAATCTTTATTTATCAAAAAATTACATTTTTTATTCATTAAAGAGTTCATTTTTTAGTTAATTTTTTTATTGAAATATTAATTTCTAAATTTCTTTTGAATTTTATAAGAATTTTATATAGAAATTTATTATACCATTTTAAAATATTGTTTGTAATTTGATTCATTTTAATTGAAAATTTGACTATTGATAAAAAGAATTTTTAGTTTGAAAAATTAATTTAAAAAAGTTTTTAATAAGAAAAAGTTGTTTTTAATAAGAAAAATACGTTTTTAAACCAAAAAATAATAATAATTGATAAAAATATTACTTTTAAATTGCAATTACATTTTCCATGAAAGACACGTTCCTACGCGATTTTGCCTGCACAAATGAAAGTTCAGGTGAGCGTTATTCTCAACGAAAAGATCTGTAGTTTACCTGTTGATGACGTAAAACGCTCTACATTTAATAAATCTTTATTTTTTTAATTATAATTAAATCGAATCTTCTAATTTTCTTAATTAAAAATTAATATCACAGAAATCAATAGTAATTTTATTTATATTTATTGGTTTTCGAATCATTTGTTTATTTTATCATTTGCTTATATTTTAAGTTTGATTTTAACAAAGAATAGCTTTTTTTATATATTTTTATATTTTTTTAAAGGACGTTAAATTATAATATTATTATTTTTATGTTGAGTTAAATTAAATGGATCTTTAGATTAAACTTACATTACTATAATTCTCAGTCCATTATTTATTTAAGTACTAATTTGAATCAAAAGTATTTTGAATGAAAAATAACAAGTTTATAATGAAAAGTGGAACGAAATGATGAAAAACAATTTATAAAAAATGTGCTTTCTAATGCTCACGTTTCTTGTAAAATTAATGATGTATATTAAATTGTTATTAGATGTATATAAATGTTATTAGATGTATATAAATTATTTTTCAAGAATTACATGCAAAATAATATTATAAGACTGTCAATATATGCACACCAGACATATAATATCTACCAAGGTGTTTCATGTAGGTCAACTAGGAGAATAAGAATTACAAAAGGTAAAACTCGCTTCGATTGACTGCCTTCATAGTGAGTCCTGTTTCCTATCTTGTGCGACCAGTTTTATTCAAATTAAATTTAACCGATTAGAATAAAAATCAATTATGAAAAGTTCGAAATATTTTACTGGTATTATCGCAGGTTAAACAGGAAAAGAGAATGTAAATTTGCTTCCGCTGAATGAATATTTTTAAATGGTTCGTTGATTTTGCGAATCGCAGCTGTTATTGTAACAGCATTTCAAGATGGAACCATGTTTATCATTGAACTATCCTTGAACAAAAATAACATATGAAATATATTTTTCTTTGAAAAAAAAAAGACATTAAAAACCTGGAATTTGCAAGGTTTCGAGAAAGCAAAATACAAAGCGACAGGAACCTGTACATTTTATTTGAAGCGGATACACCAGGTGACCTCGAGACACCAGAAAATCCGCGTGGACGAGAATCAAGTAGGCGGTACCTATTTTGTATACTTGTATTCCTTTCCTTAATATAAAACTCGAGAATAGATAGAAAATATTGTATAATTTAGATTTCAAATTTCGAAATAGTTAAATAGCTTTGTTATTCTCTAATATCGACACTAAGGTTTAATGAACTTTAAAGTATTATTTTATATACATTGAATAACATGTGCTATTGCAAAATAATATAGCATTTATTACAAGCTCACAACTTGAAATCGAGTGTAAGCATATTACATATTTGAAAGATATGAAACTCATTTTAAAAAAAAACACAAATTTCATTTCATCTATATCGATAAAAGTAATCATAAAATATATATAATAAAAGACGATTAAAAATATTAAAAAAAAATAATGTATCGATTGAAATTATAAAATTATTCGCTTCAAGTCCAAGGAGAATTCGAATGGCATAGATAACAAGGAGGATTCTAATAATGTAGATAATTCTCAAAAATATATTCGCAAAAAATACCTGAACTTATAAAAAAATATAAATATAAATACAAAATATAATAATATAAATAAATAAATATATAATAATATAAAATTAAAATGAATATTCTAAAATAACATTTATTGTTTCAGAATCTAGTTTAAAAATAATAGATAATTTTGAATTATACACAGTGAAATCGAGTAATTAAATGAAACTTTTGAATGTATTGAAAGTTCAAAATACATGCCTTGTGTACTCACGACGAGAATTCCCAAAAGGAACAGAAGAATCTCTCGTCCCATCCTCGATATATCGTTTTTTGTTGTTGTCAAAGGGCGGGATCACATCGAAAGTACACTAACTTTGATTACGATCATCCACAAGATTGTAACCGCGTATCCAACCAGAGAACACTTTATCATGCACTACGGAAACTTTCACAAGAAGTTTCTTTGTTCGATGCGTGGCACCGATGAAAACTCGTTTCAATAACAAAATATTCTTGTTCCGTAATTAAAACGTTATTATTAAATTCCCGCCAAAATACGAAAATATAATTCAAAAATCTTTTTTTTTCACCATTTAACAAGTTTTTAGTCCCCGTATGCGATCGATAGATCCAACGGTTGTCCTTTCATGATTTTGTTAAATCTGTTCATTCGTTTCTTGCACCAAACTTATTAATAATTATTTGTCGTATTCCATATTTGATCATAACCTTGCTTTCGATTCTTCATGATTTTTGACATTAATATGTTTCTTTAGTTGCATAATATGGGGCAAAAAAAAATAAATAAATAAATAAATTCAAAAATGAAATATATAACTCAAAATCACTACGACTTCGATTTATACGCACATTTTCACAAAGATTGTTAAACATGACTTTCGTATAGCATTTTCGTTGACCGTTTGATCGAATATCGACCGAGAATGACGATCCGTTCCCTTCACTAGTTGTCCGTCGAGTGCCAGAGGCTTCGAGTCTCTTGTACTCCTTCGACATTATGAAAGTACTTACATAGTATAGTATATCGTGCTGTATGTAGCGTGCATTCAACTAGATATTATGAGGGAGTCTATGTTCGATTATATTTGTTTGGACTTTTAGCATTAAAATAATAAAAATATATTACACTTCAAAAAATGACACGTATGAGTTATGATATGAGTTAATTGTTAAATATGAGTTAAGTTTTATTAAAAAATAGAATTAATTACTTTTATATGATACATATTATAACTTGTATATTTTATCTTGTTTTATTTATTTTATTTTATTTCATTCTGTCTTTTGATTTATTTTTGTTTTATTTTTTTGTTAATCTTCACTTATTCTTGTAATATTTATTATATCAAAAGATTTCTAATGAAATGAAATTCTTGTAATGTTAACGAAAATTCAAATTATATTACATTTTGATTATTTGTCGTATTCCATATTTGTCATAACCTTGCTTTCGATTCTTCATGATTTTTGACATTAATATGTATTATAGTAATTTAGATTTTGTGTTTCACTGTTGTATCGAAGTGTAATTTTTTATGTTTATGTTATGTTTTTATTATTTTGTGAAAATAATTTTTACATACAAATGAAAATAAAATAAAATAGAATCATTTTTGTAATAAAATGTGATAATATATGATTAAATTTAAATTGAATGCATATTAGTTTTAATTTGCGAATTTAAAAAAAGAGCGGAAAACAATATTTTTATATAATTTTTATATATTTTTTTATATATTTTTATATAATTTTTTGATTACTTAGTTTAATACTTAAAATAATAATCCATTTATTATTATTTTATAAAATATTTACATAGATTCTATTAAGATTATTAAAGAATATTTATTTTATTTTCTTTTTTTATTTTTGATATTCTATTTTTAATAAAAAATATTAAATCATATCTATCAATCCTTCATTGATCAATCTTCTAAACTAAATTATTAATATTATTAATATTATTACTAATAGTTATTTGTATTTAATTATATTATTATATGAAAGAAAATTATTCGAATGATCATTATGCGATTTTAAGTGAAAATTGAATTGACTTTATTTTTTGATATTGTTTGCTTTGAGATCAAAAAGATTATTAGTTTGTTCATGAGTGCTACGGATTTTTACTAAATATATATATGTATTTACTTGTGCATATTCATATCCGTAACATTCCCAAGGTAAAACAGTCTGCGCATGATCAAGCAGCTACAACTTTTACTTACATACAGTTATACATAGAGTTGCACATTAGTAGAATAATTCCGCAGGGGTAACAATTGATTTAGAAGTAATTGCTTCCTTGTACGTATCTGACACGTGCACGATTGACACGTTATTATCATACTACCTCAAAACCGAACAAGTTATAAAGTATTTTTTATTTCATTTTTTATTATTCCTAAGAATTCTACTAAATGGATTTTTAAATTGCAAATTACTTTTTATTTTCAGATTTTTATAATCACATTTTTTCCTATTTATTAAAATTACGATTGAATTTTTTAAATGATTTTTTAAATTTAAATAATCACGTTCAAACATTATAATATATATTTATTACTGTTTTCTTTTAATTCTTTCTATTTAATATATATTGTCTTCTTAAAATGATAATTATGTGAATCATTACCACAGAATAATGAACAAAGAAACCAAAAATAAAATAAAGTTTGAATTATATCTATTTTAAGACTAGTCATTACTTTGTAATTAATATCTTTTTTAAAAATAACAAAAAATTTGGAATATAAATATTTTTGGACATGCGTTTAAATTGACGGCATTGTTTTCAGATTCTATTATTTATCACAATAATGGTTCTCATACATGAGGAAACATCCCATTGTAAGGAGGAACCGCAAAAGGGTATATTCAAGCATCAGGGTAGTAATAAGAAAAAAAAAAGAATTGAAAAACATTACTATAAGGTTATACTGACTTTACCGTTAAGCCCCTCCCTTCTATCTTTCTTACCACATCATTCTCCCCACTTACCCATGATGTCCCTCGCGCACGATCGCGTTTCCATTACGATCGGTTTCTTCTCTCTTTTCAATCTTTCTCTTTTTCCTTCTTTTATCTTCTTTCCGATTTGCTATTCTATCTTTCTCTTTTTTGTATCAACACTACGTCACCACGCGCTTGAGCCCCTTTCACCTCGTGTCTTCTCTCGATTTCTCAAATAAGCGAAACAATACATAATTCGATTAATAGGGAAGATAAATAATCAAAATTAATCATAAACATGTATAAACATAATCAAATTTAAAAGAAAAATATATAAGCATTAGCATTGAATGAATATTAAAATTTGATAATGTTCTGATTTTTCTTATTAATTTTATTTTAATTCGATATATGTATTTAATATGTATATACATATTACGTGATTAATTAAAATACATTTAACCTCGTTCCATTTATAATTATTTATAATTATTTAATGATATATTATATATTTAAATATTTCAATTATGCAAAAAGTGATTGAAACCAAGTTAAGTACTTTCTTGTTTTTTATTCCTTTTATTAATTTTTATATTAATAATAAGAGGATAATAAATTGGCATGAATAGAAAATTTTTACTAAAAACGCAATATTGTTTGTTCAAACTTGATCTAAAAATCAAGTTTATTGTACAACAATAATGCCTAAAGAACTTTTCAATCAATTTTTTATTATATTTTCTATGAACTTATTAGTAAAAGATTTTGTTTTATATTTTTAATCACTAATTATTATAAATTATCATTATTTTCGTGCATATTTTATAATACAATAATTTTATATTTTCATTTTCAATATTTCTCATTTATAAAAAAATATTTTTTGTATAAAAATATATTGTAAAAATGTAATAAAAAAAGATAAAATACAATAATATTATAAAATTAGTATAAACTATAAATGCTGTATTCGGAATATAATTAAGATTGTGCATCACTAAATTCAAAAGATCATTTGATTCTTCGTACCGAATGAGTACAAATGGCGGCATCTGGACAAGATATTTCGTATTAAACGTCTTGTTGAAAAATACAACTACAGATGAGTGTAACCGTATACACAGGAATCTCTTTGGTTTTTGCATCGTTCAATTCGAGTGCTGAGGTATGCACGAGGCGAATAGCAATGGTGCCGGTAACCGTATTTCAATATCAACGCCAAAACTGTGATTTTTATTTCCTCTATTAATCTAGTATTGAGAATACAGCATATGATGAAAAAAATATGTAAGTGATTAACTTATAATATTTTCTGTTACAATATTGTTATTTTCAATCTTTGAGATTTTATTTATTATAATAAAATTATTATTCTGGAACATTATTATTATTGTATTTATTATTATTCTAGTTTAATTCTTATTACTTAATTATAAATATAATTTCTATTATAAATATTTTATATCAGTTATACATTATTTTTGGTGACATTTTAAAGTAATTCTTAATAACAGAGGTCAATCGTATATTTTGTTGTGCTAATAGGTGATTTATTAATCCAAATACAGGTTTTAGAAGAATGTAAGTATGGCAGAAGGTGGAATAGAACCAAAGCCTAGTGATAATCAAATATCTAAATTACAATTGGAAGTAAATGAATGTCTTGGTAATTGGCTAGTGTATTTACAGGTTTGTATATTTTCAATGATTCTTATGTTAAAATATGCAAAAACAAATTATGTTATTTATTGTAGACGCTCAATGGCCTATGCACAGCGGGTACAAAATTGACTCAATCATTACAAACACTTTTGTCTGCTCACAATACATTAGCACAATGTCGATTAACAGGACAATGTCTTGCTGGTTGGGAAGAGCTTACAAGAGCAACATATATAGCCAGCACTACAGTAAAAAATCACATTATCTCTGCATTAAGAGATCATGAATTACGAGAAAATGAAGGAGAAAAACATGTATGTATAAATATATAAATTTATTTATCTTTATAGAAACAAATCTTAAAATAAAAACTAAAAAAAAATTTTGTTTGATATATTTTTATTGACTAACATATTTTCAGGATATACTTAGAGATAATTTAATGACATTCATAAATTTACAATATCAGTTCTGTGTTGCATGCTGTGAATGTCTAGGTAAGAATTGAAACTGATTTCTAGTCAATATATTTTTATTTTTGGAATTGATTCTTCAAAATAATTCTTCTAGGTGGAATGGCAGAATGCTCCTGTTCTCAGAGTGGTACAGCTGAATGTGATATTGCTTCTCTTCAGCAATGTTTTGAAAGATTGTATAGTTCATCACCATTAGTATCTTCTATGTCAACACAACAATCTGTACAAAATTGTCATAGATCACCTTTACCATATCCTTTATTTCCTCTGCGGGTAATTTTAATTCTTAAAAATTCTTTTTTTATTTATTTATTTCACAACTCTTTTTACATATTTTTTTTTTATAAAAGGTTCAGAGGAGATGGTCCGAAACCGCAGCTGCGGAAATGTCAGGTGAATCATCAGATAATACAATGAGAAGATGGTCTATGCCATGGGATTGTAGAAACATCACAGATTGGCCACGACATGATATTAGATTTCGATTGAGGTTACCTCATCAAGACAGAAGTAGGTCTACTACTCCAGATACAATATGGAAAACATCTGCTATGGCTAGTCAAGATGGCTTACAAGAAGCTATTCAACTATTATCTTGTAAACCAGGTAAGAAGTAAAAATTTATGATAATAACAATTATCATACAATTTGTAGTATATTTATATATATTTTATTTTTTAATATTTATATAGGAGTTAGACCTCTGAATCAATTGCCTGCTTATACAAATCATCATATCCCAGGTGTTACATTAACGACGTGCAATTTTGAATCAAATTATGATTCAACTATTTGGCCAGGATCTCGAAAAGTAGGTACTTCAAGATGTTGGCCTCATGATTCTCATTCAAGTGATCATTCTGATCAATCAGGACAACGAGAAAGTGATCATAGTGCACATAGTGGAGAACATCGAGATTCGGGTACAATTTGATGTATATTAAAATTTATTTGTACATTATTACTGCAATAAATTATTTATTGTACACTGTGTAGAACAAAGTGGAACTAGTGGTAGTCACGGTGACAGCAAAGATAGCATTCATTCACATAGTGATCATAGGGAAATCGAACTCGGTGAGTATATATATTGAATATAATTTACAAAATCAATTACGTTTAACTTTGATTTTTTAGGTACCATAGATGTACTAGCTTCACGTAAAAACAGTTCTTCAACAGACTCTTGCATATCAGCCCATAGTCGTTCAGGTTCCGAGAGCGCTGGTGGTGGGGTAATGCATGATTATTGTTTAAGATAATTACTATTATTATTATTATTATTATTATTATTATTATTATTATTATTATTATTATTATTATTCATAATTTTTATATATTAATTTCAATTTATTTATAGATTATAAAATATTTTTATTATACTATTAACATTAATAATTTCAGGAATCCGCGAGATCTCAATTATATTCGATGTGGAGCGGCAGCGATTTGCCTTTCATTAAATTGCCAGAAAGCAATGAAACGCAAGATGAACATCCACCTGTATAAATATGCTATTGGCAAATCACTTTTATGCTTTTTTTCGAATGCTGTAATTTTTATTATATTTATAAGCACGATGCAATAACGCGCGTTAATAGTGCGTATATGAATTAATCTATGTGATCATTGAATCTACGCGTAAAACGCGGTATTTAATGTTCACTATACAAAGTAGAATTGAATGAGTGTGTTTATAAAATATATTGCGCGATAAGGCGGTATATAATCATTCAAAGAGTGAATTACACTTTAAAATAGAATAATTTATAAAAAAATGATTGTAAATTTTTTATTATCTACGGGAATTTATTTATAAATAATTATTTGATATTGGCTCTGTTTTTTCTAGTCTTTAATAATTTTCAGAAAAAAATTATTCGTTAATATCTTTCCGATGGAATTTTTCCGAATTCCATTCTTAGTTCAATGTGGTAAGTTTTAATGAAATCTACAATTTTCAGTATCAATATTATACTACTATTGTTATTTATATTACATATGACTGCATGAATTGGAAAATAAAAATTGAACATTTTCCTACTCGATCTCACATAGTATCTTTATATCATATACTAATGCAATAATCAAATGCAATATTAAATGATACATAAATTATATTTTTTATGATTTGATTATTCACATGTACACATGAATTAAACGAATCGTTTACGATCATCTAAAATATGTTATTATTTTATATTATGTAAATATAGGCGTCTATAAAATTTATCAAATCGTTTTAAAACGGATAAGGAATCAAAGGAACTTGGACAAAGGTTTTTATCTGAACGATATAATTGACGCATCAAATACACGTCAATGGATTAATAAATGAATTAATGTGTACAACTTGATTCATATGGCACAGAAAAATAAAATATATGACACCACGTACTACTTACATACATACATATTTAACATTTAAAAATAATGACTTATACGTGCTATGCCGTTAAAGTCATATTATAAAACCAGTCAATTCTAAACGCCATTACATTTGTTTGTTTTCTTTACTTAAACTTAAACGCGATATCATTAACTGCGTTAACAATCAATTGTTTCCAACTTCACTGATCATGATTTAAATTATATTTGCTAACAAATGAATCCCTTTTGAAGGGAATTAAGTTCATCATTTATTGTATAATTTTTAAAAAGTTTAAAAAGGATAAAATGGTCAATCAATCATAAAACCACAGTCTTTGCACATAGATATAGTATCGAATTCATGAATATCACGAATAAATGACGGCACTATTTACGATTGAGTTCTTGAAATAATTAACCGTCACCGGGATTGCACTCACCCTAACACAACTTCAACTTCAATACAATCCACTAACGAGAAAACATTACACGAGATCGAAAAGAAAACCAATGATTATTAATCGATGTCATCTTCTGTTAAATCATCTTCATCTTGACCATAATCATCATACTGATCTTTCAAATCATCTTCTTCTTTGTCTATTGGACAATGTATGCATCTCGATTCATTGATTCCATAATTAATACAAGTGTCTCCTATACATTCGCAGCAACCATCGTGGAACCATCTATAACTACTAGCACCCATGCTCTGGCAAGACGCCCGACATTTGTTCCAGGAGTTACATTGAGCCATAAATGCAACGGTGCAGTTAACCGTCATTACGTTTGGTTTCAATGGGTGCACTTCTTCATTGGAAGTTTCTGAAAAAAATATCAATTTTCGTCAGTAATAAAATTTACATAAATATATTATGTAGAATTCAGGAATTTGTCTTTAGAAGTAACACATATCTAATTAAAATTATTTCTTAAATAAACATATATTGACTTAAAATGTCATATTTACAAATAAAATTATAAAGGCACATGGCAATAATTGACAATTAAATAAGTAACATTTTAAAGATAAATTATTGAGTTTCGTGTTAAATTTATTTATAAAAAACGAGAAATTTGAGAAAAATTATAATACATACTCATAGTATATTTATTTTCATGTTTTGGTGTAAATAAAGACATATCAAAATCCACTGGAAACGTGAATGTAAGCCAACGTTCGTGCGGATCCGGTTCTGCGGTTAACGCTTGAAACAGACCTGGCATCGGATCGGTAAAATCCTCCACATGAGACTTCTTGCTCAACGGATTATCTGTAATATTTGGTTTCGGGCACAGATCTATGGAAAATACAATTAATATAAATATAAATCTTTTTATTTTGTAATATTTAGTGAATCATAGAAAATAGAAATGCGAGAACTTACCTACGCACGAACAACATTCATCATAAAGATAACTAAGACAAGAAAAGCATTCCTTGCAGCAGGTACAGGTAACGAGATCGCATTTGCAACTTTGCGTGAGCATACATTTACTCACGACACTAGCACAGATCGCTTCGTTGCAGGCTTTAGAATATTTAGTGATTGCAGCCAGAAATAAGATTCCAATGATTGCCACGATAAGCGTTCTTCTCCAACTCGTCATCGTGTTCTGAACAAACATAACATCAACAGACATTAATATTACACTCGTTCAACTGGTTTCAACGATAGACGAAACTTTTTTCCTTTACGTTCGACATGATCTCGCCACGATCAGACAAAATAAAATACATCGTCCGAGGTCAGACTTCTAAGATAATCATATATATATCGTAAGAACTCGAATATCGAGTTTACGTGTGCCGGGAGAAGGTTATCGAGAGCAATTAAAACAGCCGATAAATTGGCGCCACTTCCTTCTAACGATGTATACAACATATCGCAAGGAGCAAGAACACACGCGTCCGCTATCGAGTCTACGGTAGACAGTGAATCGCATACGTTGATTACGACCATGAAGCTCGATTAAGGTTATTAAGAATATTCATGAACGTGAGTCAGGGATGTCATTAAGAGGGGGGTCATATGCCGAAAGAACAAATTTTTAAATTTCATGTGTTTTTGGAACTCTCTTTGCGAAACAGTGGTTCTCAATCTTTTAATCGCAATTTATAGGGGTTGTGAAATGATTTAATACTGTTAATTTTTAATACTTATTTGTTTTAAAATAATTTTTTAATATCATATTTTATAAGAATATAAAGAAAACATGGTACATCTGTTATTTAATTCAAAGTATTAACTTTTTTCAATTTTTCTTATCTTATAGAGAGATCAAGTTATTTAAATATTACAATAAAAAGCAATTCAAGAAAATTGAAAAATATTATTATAAAATTATTATCATAATCTACGAATATGTATACATTTATTGATTCTGTGTTTAAATTTGTTATTGCATTTTTATTAACTAGTTTTTTAACTTTTAAAAATGACTGTATTCGATGTTCATTATTAAGTACAGAAATATTAATTATAATGCAATGAATTACTTATTAATTATTAAAAGAAATAATAAATAGTACTAAAAATGATATAAAAAATATATATATAAGATTGAAAAGCTGATTTAATACACGATTCTGCAGAGTAGGAAAGAGGAAAGAAATGATTGTAAAGACGCAATGTCCGATAATTCGATGCAAAATGATTTGCACGCGTAATTATAACTTCTGAACGTGTCAATTAAATAGCTATTTATATCTTGCATAATCACATCCTATGATGTTTTTTCTGATGAAAAAAATTCCATTTCAACGACCTGTTACACGTGCATCGATTCGAGAAAAATAGTATTTAATTCGCACAACACATATTGCCGATATTATTATTCCAGTCTCAATACTTCATTTAATTTATTTTTTTTTTGTTTATATTCAAGATATCTCTTGAAGATATTCTTTGACAATTAACAAAGATTGCGTCATCGTTGAATGAAGAAAGAAACGCATCAATATTTTAAACTTGATTTTAAAATTCAATATCTGAATGTAATTCTCTCGTTAGTGATTGCTTGATACGATTGTTTTTAATCGATTAAATCGGAAGAACATTAAAACCTTATTTTTCATTGGATTCCCACTTTTGATGTTTGACAAGTAGGAAGTATAAATAAATATGAAGAAAATATAAAGAATCGATTCATTTGATGATTTCCTTCAGATAATTGTTATTCATTTTTCCTTCATTGTGTAATCTTTCGTTACCTTCGACAAGTGCCACTTCATTAAACTTCTACTTTGTACTCAACTGAATGACCTATTAGAGATTCCAGATAGGCAAGTAAATCATAGACAGATTCTTCGAGAAATTCCATTCGGAAGTTTGTCTATTATGAATTGTTATTTTTAAAAATAAAATATATTATTTACATGCAAATATTCATTATGAATGTTAATTGCCTCTCATTATAATACAATAGTTCATATTATATATATCAAAGATTATTAAACAATTCTAAAATTTTATTTCACAAATAAATTATTCTCAAATGATTTACTTATCAGATATTTTGTTGTTTTAAATAATAATAAAATAAAAAAATAATAAAAAATAAAAAATAATAAATAATAATAATGTAAAAAAATAGATTTTTAAAGAAACAAATTTTAAAATTCAAAAAAATATAGAAAGAAATAAATTTCCTAGAAATAAGAAAATATTAATTATATATAAAATTATAATATTATAAAATTTATATTTTAAATATTTAAATATAATAGTATAATGAATGTTTAAGTATTAATTTTCACATTATAATTAAAAAAATAGTATAATAAGGAATATTTTAAAATCAAAATGCATTCTGGAATTTCACAAGTAAAAAAATTATTAATTTACAAACTTTTATAAAAAATATAAAACTTAAATTATATAAATGTAAATAAAATAATTTTTTATTTTATCGATCTTGTTTATGAATTTTATGAATTTTATGAATGTTTATGAATTTTATTTTAATTTTGTTTTAATTGATATAATATTTTCCAATTTTTTTGTGTTAAATATCTA
Source organism: Apis laboriosa (assembly GCF_014066325.1). Classification (NCBI taxonomy): domain Eukaryota; kingdom Metazoa; phylum Arthropoda; class Insecta; order Hymenoptera; family Apidae; genus Apis; species Apis laboriosa. Next base: position 929,299 of record NW_025221798.1, read on the forward strand.
TTGAAATTAATAGTCTTTATCATAATTTTTGGAATTTTTATTTACTTAAGATATATTATAATATATTTTTATAGGATAATAATATTTTTATAATTATAATTTGTTATAATTTATTTTTTTTATAAAAAGATATTTATTCAAAGTAAATTATTAAATATAAAAATATAAAAATATTTATATTAATAATTGATATTTGATATAATTAATTGATATTAATAAATCAATATTTCGATCTAAATAATTTTAATAAAGATGATATTCTGCAATCAATAACTGATTATTGTCTTAACATCTTATCTATCAATGATATTATATAATATTTTGATGTTAATAATATCGTATTTTGATGTTAATAAATATTTTTAAGTTTATAAAAATATTTTAATAAAATACACATTTGAAATATCTTTATTTTATGTATTAATATATAAATAAATATTTATATATTATATAAAATAGTTTATATTATATATTTATATAGTTTATATTATTATATTTATATATTAAATAAAATAGTTTATTAATCATATATAGACATTACATTAATATATTAAGAGATAAAACTATTTTTTAGGTAAGCAAAATCATTTTTTAATTTCGATATTTCATTTTTTAACAAAACATGATTAATAGTATATTTGCAAAAATAGAATGCAACGCAATATTTTTCAACAATCTTTCATGCATTTACTTATTAAATCTAAAAAAAAAGAAAGTATTTAGAATTTATTAATCTTTAAAAAATGAAAAAAGAAATCTAAACAAAATAAGAATATTGAAATAATAGTTTTGTTCAATTGCAAATACAATTGATAAATCGTGGAGAAAAACGACTGCAAATTTTTATTCGTTGAAGTAGCTAATTGAAATGCCGTGGATGTCCTATGCAACGAAGGAATCACGATGGAGGCGCCGCGCGCATTGCGACTAGAGACTGAACGGTTTTAGAAAAATTCCAACTGTATTGAAATGTAAACGTTCGTCATCCAGGGACAGACGTGCTTACAGCCTCGCCTTGTTCTAGCCCGAGGCAATGGAATAACTTCAATAACAAACGGCAATCGCCTTCATGGAAGGTATCTACCTACGTTCGTATTTGCTATTCGAATTCTCATTTATTCATATATTGTAATTCTAACCTCTATACTATCTACTTAGTTAAAATATCATATCTTTTACTTTTTTATTTTTCAAAATCTATGTATCGAAATATTTTAATATTTTCTATGTGTTCTTTAACTTTTAAGTAATATAAGTAATATAAAATAATTTTTAAATATATGTAAATCTATAATTAAATTATTTTAATTCATTTTTTCTAATAAGAATATCGCGAAAAAACTAATACAAATTTCAAATTTCATAATTCTAAAATCTTTATAAGATTAAAATTTCGTCGTCTTCCAATATGAAGATTTCTATAAATATAAATTTTTTTTAACTTGATTTATTTGTAAGTTATTTATATACGTTATTATTATTAAATTATATTACTATATATGCTTCTATATTCTATTAAATTATGTATGAAAATCTATCTATAATTGATTATTCGATTTTATGTGATTTTATGAAATGGAAGTACTTGCAAATAAATTCTAAAATCTTATTGTGACTTATTTTCAAATGATTTATTTATCAATCTTTGATTATTTTAAATAATAATAAGAAATAAACAATAATAAATTTCTTCGTATAAAAGATATTAATATATTGATGGACGATTTTTGAAAGATTTAAATATGTAAGTAAACATAAAAGTTGATATGTGCAAAAATATGGATTCTGACTTATTTATTAAATCATAAAGATTTTAATTTTGCAATAAATCAAGCAAAATAGAGATAGAACATAACAAAAAAAAAGGCCAATTATAATTTATTTCAATATTTATTGAATTAATTATTATTAGTGATAATTAATAAATATATACTAAACTAATAGTTTTTTAAAGTTGAAATTGTATTACAATGGATATATTGAACAATGTAATTGATTTATTAATAACTTTATTATTATTTATCGTAAAGCAAAGTAATTTTGATCAAATAATATCAGATATGTGTAATATTCTTATATACAAATTTTTTTTTTTTTTATATAATAATTGTGAATGTAATAATTTTTCAGTTATCGTATTCCAAAGTCAAAGTGTCACTTTCGACCCCACACTCCTCTATACACTTCAATGTATCGTACTTGGAGAATACAAAAAAGTGCATTCCTTTCTAGAAATACTCATGCAGTTTGAATCAATTGTTGACGCATCCGTATGCCGTTCATCGTTTCTTATTGGACATGCGTTTTTCGCGGCACCGACAACAAAACACCAGACAAGTAATGAAAAAAGATGACGAAAGAAAAGTTTTTGCATTTCACTACATGTACAACAATCTCGATGTAAATTTATCAAAAATTTAAAGAAAAAAGAATGTAAAATTAGACACAGTAAAATCGCGTTAAAATTTTCAAATTCGGGAGGTTTCATCTTATGAAAAATTTTAAATAAAAAAAATAGGATTGGACATTTGACAATGAAATTTTTATTTTACTTTTTATTTGCTTTATTTTAAATAATATTACTTGAATAATAGTGTATTTAAAAATTAGATTATTTTAATATTTACTATTTTATTTGATAGTCTGATGTTTTTCTGTCATATTAAGTAATTTATTTCTGTGATTTTTTTTGGTAATTTTTCTATATGAAATTTCTTAAAATCATTTTCTTTTTTTTATTTTTTTATAGATACGCATTTCTTGATTTATTAAAATTTGTTAAAATTTTGTTTATTAATATATCTGTATTAATATATATTATATATTATAATTTTTATTATTTGTTATATTTTATTTCTTATTATTATTTGAAATAATCAAAGATTCAATCTATGAAATATTTGAAAAAAGTTTATTTTTTAAATAAGATTTTGAAAATTATTCGCAAATATTTTTTATTTTTATCATTTTTATTTCAATTATTATAGCTATTTCTTCTTTTTATATTTTATTTTCATTTCAAATAAAACGTATCCAATCCTGATTTGTTTCAATGTGAGAAAGAATTATACGGAAACTTATAACGCAATTAATTATCATTTCATTCTAAACGCCAGTCTCTTTGTATCCATGATTTTAACCTGTCGTTTCTTCCTCGTTCTAAGAAACGATAGAAAAGGGGGACTCGATCGATCGTGAAATGGCCGACTATAAATGCGTGCACGCGGCCAAGATAAACGTTTCGCAAGAATCCGATATCGCATGCCAACGAAATATACCAGATTTGCACAAAATCAACTATCTCTCTAACTATATAGAATGCTAAAAGCGCAGTAGAATTGACTCGATAACGTTGCGATGTATTAGACGTTTACAATAATGATTTGAATCGCAATTACTGCGAATAGATCTATAGTGCGAATCTCTACGGTAAGGCACGATAAATAAAAAAGGCGTGATTCCAATCGAATCTCCTTCTCCGTTCTTCATCGCAAAAAAAGATCGATTAAAACCGGGATTCGCCGGTATGTGTTTACCTGACAATCCTGAAATGTATTCCAATGAGCGAACGGTGGGTAGAGCGGTAACCTATGCACGGGTAACTATTTTAAGCACGCGCAACCGGTTCGCGTTGCGACTGGTACGAAACATGTTCTCTCCGTCAAGCGTATCCTTCTAAACGTAGAAAAACAAACTGTTTTTCTTTAACACAATAAGAAACACGTTCGATCTTTTGCGTATAATCCTCTCTGTCTCTATAATAATCGGCACGATCTATCGATCCATTCGAACAGATCCACTCTTGTTCGCACTAGCTGACACTTTCTCTGAGCACGATATTCGTTCGTGTATTCGCGCGGACCGACCGGTTTGTTAAATTCCGATCTTGAAATCGATGTGTCGCGAGACTCGAGGCAAGTTGGCACACAACTACTTGGCGAATTGTACGACTCGACCAAAGGATGGTGAAGGAGAAAAAGTATCCTGAAAGATCGAGACGAACCGAGTATCTATGACGGGTGCGACGAATCGAAGAGCGACTCTCATTGGACTGAATTAAGGAAGGACGTGGACCGAGAGAAACGGAGAAGCGGAAAGGGAAAGAGGTGTAGGAGGAGGAGGAGGAAAAGGAGGTGTTGGCGATGGTAGCCAAGCGAGTTGGTAGTGGTGGTGGTGGTGCTGCAGCCGCTGTTACCGTAAAGTCGTTGCCGAACACAGTGGTGGTGGTGGTTGCTGATAGCGATGGTGGTGGAAAAGGAGAAGAGAGCGAGTCCGCAGTCTGCTAGACTCCGAAGAACTACCTTCCTGACTGAGAGACTGGTTTTCAATTTTTTCCTCACTTTTTGTTTTACCTGTTCCATTGCTTCTCTCTATCTTTTCTCTCTCGCTTTCAGTCCCCTCTTTCTCTTATCTTCTTCCCCTCTACTTTCTTTTATCTTCCTTCTTCCTCCTGATGATCTCCTACTTTTTTCAGTATTTATTCGTTATGTGCTCGGCTACTTCTTGCGGATATATGATACCATTCGAGGATATCTTTCTTAGACTCAGTGAAGCGAGTAATTCACGAAATCGATATACCACATATTTTTTCAAATGATTGGAGTTTTAAGCTTTCTTCGTCTTTTTCCTAGCTGTCATTTTTCAAGGTTGTCATTGTCAAAAACAAAGATGAAATTAAACTCGAATTTTCTATATTTTGCAGATGTATATGGTATATAGTGTATTTGCGACTAATCTTGAGCAATGAATTTATAATGAATAAATTTTAGTGTTTGTTTTTTTAGTTTTCTTTTCCGTTCTATTCTTCTGTATTTTGCGATCGTACTTTACTGTGCGAAAATTTTATTGTAACATTGATAAATGGAAGTATAGTCGTTATTTGTCAATGTTGATAATTATCAGCAAATTCAGAAACTATGATATCTCTAAAAAAAAAGCATCTGAGCGTGGAGAAAATGAATGAAAATCGATTCGATCTGTGCCTTTCAATCTCCTTAACGGAAGTAATTCCTCATAGAAAGTGCAACTTCTTATCCTCTGTTTCTGATTCTTTAAAGATAAACTAAATACTTATTTACAAGCCAACTGTTAGTCAGTAGTTTGTTGTATTTTTAAAATTTTAAAAATGTTCGAAATTTTTGTTTTCCATCATTTCTCGTTTATTATTACTGCTATTGTAGTTTCATTTGTAAATCGAATTCTATATCATTTAATTGTAACAATTTTTAATTTTTTTTTAGAGGAAAAATAAATAATATATATCATTTTTAAAGATAAATTAATAAAATTAATATTTTTAAATAATTTTTTTATTTCTTTTTTTTTAATTCTTTATTAATTTCTTTATATAAATATTGTTTGTTTATAAAAAAATTTAATAATTCAATAATACTCAAAATTTTTGATATTAAATTTCTAATTTATTTTCTAGTTATCTAATAATAAAATTTTATAGTAATTTGTAAATTACTCTTTTGATAATTAAATTTTAATTTCGAAGTAAGTTCGATGTGTCAAATATGTCAAATAACATCGATTCAATTGATTCTAAAAATTTTAATGCGAAAATAATAAATTTCTTAAAGTTTTAATGGGAAAATAATAAATTCTAAGTGCTTGAGTATTAACATAAATGTTAAATTAGATTTCCGAAAAAAGAAATGCAAATTTCATTCAACAAGGGAAAAAAAAAACTTGAGTCAATAGAAGAAGTTGAAACAGTGGAAAAAATTAACGTTAATACAAATGAATATTCGATTTGAAACTATGTATGTTTCGATTGAATCAAAAAATGATTATTAATTTATTGACCGATTCATGGAAGGACTCGTTATCTGGTTGTCTTTAAGAACGATCACTATTACGAGAGATATGAGTCCGTCGTGCAACCTCTCATTTCCCTCCTACTGCAATCAACGGCATTTAAGCTTGCGTTTCGAGCGTTTAAGTATTTAGTTGCTTCCGTCATACCTCCATGTACTGAGAATTTTTTCGCACTCTGGGATTTTTAATCTGGTTTTCGGCAAGAAAGGACACTCACGAAATTGTATTTTATGTTCGACATAGAGCTTGCTCTTATTAATCCATTAAGATCAAATAATGAAATAATTTTTACATGTATTGATATAATTATATATATATAAATAATAATGTATTGATATAATCATATCATAAATAATTATTTATATATGATTATTATCAAAATATATATATAAGAATAAATATAATTATTATCATTTATTAAGATATATAGGAATAAATAATATATGTAATAAATAATATATAGAAATATAAATTCTTAGAATGTTTTTAGAATATATTAAACATAGAGCATTTTAAAACATATTGTAAAACATTTTACTTAATTTATTATGCATCATTAAATATCAAATGAAATATAATTTTATTTCAATGTTCTTTTTTATTATAATTATTATTAAACATACATGTAAGAACGTTAGATAAGAGAATAAATATATTACATCATGCTACAACTATAAATTTAAAAGAGTTATATTATTAGAATATTCTACATATATATATTGATTACATTGTGCGCAAGTTAGCGATTTTCTATCTTTATTTCTTGCATAAAAGAAACACAATTTAGTTAACTCGATATTATTAGATTCAAGTTCTCTATTTTTTTTTCACTTAATTCAATAAAAAAATAACTAAGACTTAAATTCTTTTAAATCCTGCATTAAAAATGAATGTAACAGATAATAAAGAGGAATTATATAAAAATTTATTTTAATTTGAAATTATAATCAAAATATCTAGGCTATGTACCTATATCCTATTTGTATTATGAAGATTAAATAAATATTCCATCATATAAAATAGAAGCAAATATTTTTACAATTTAATAAAATTCATTATAATTTTGAAATTTTAGAATTTCATAATATTATTAATTTTAATTGAACTTTGAATTGAATTTAACTTAGAAAAGATAATGGGAAAAAAATTAAATATTATCATGAAACATATATATATATATATATATGGGTATAAGAGAAAATTAATTAAAATATTATCTATAAGACATATTTAAAAATCATCGAAATCGGAGAGAAAATAAGTTTTCAACAACTTTATAAAATGTAGCATTGATGCAATATTGGATCTTAAAGGATTAAGAAAATACATTTTTTTTTTTCAAAAAAATATACCTCTCTTTCAAAATGATAAAATCAATTTTTTCAATAATAAAATTAAAAAAAAACATGATATCAAAACTATATACTTTAATAAGAGAGACATCAACGCTCACATAGGAGAGATGCATTAGAAAGAAGAAAATTCAACGTTAAAATTGATTTCATCTTTTTACATTATCAGAATACAATTAGTTAGATTAGATTAGCTTAAAGAATGAATGAGCTATGAAATTAAATATTATAAAATGCTATGAAAGAAAGATGTAAATATGATATAAGATTGGTTCATGAATGTTCGCGTGACTCTGAAGATGTTTTCTCAAAAGTGGAAAAGAGACAAAATTGAATAGATAAAATGGGAGAAAATATGGGAGAAAAGGATACATCAGGTATACGAAGATCGTTAGCTCGAAGAAAAATTAGCCGTTTGTCCAAGTTCCATTCGAAGATGGGTCAATCAGATATGAAAACACTTGTCGGATAGGCATTGTTCCAAGGTAACAGGTCTACGAAGGATCGTAGACACAGGTATACTTTTGTCCTAATGACTGCTCGAGGAATTTAAAGATTCACGGTTTCTTCGAATGTTCGACGGGGTGGTCACAATCATTCACATGCTGTACTGCTGCCATCTTCCTTTTGAAAGCCGCGCATGAAATCAGGATTATGTATTATGACATTTTTGGCAGTTATCTTTATCCTGTGTTTTTTTTTTGACAGGAATAAATTTTATAGTTTGCGTTCTCTAATAAATTATTTTGATTTTTTATATGATTAAAATAAAAGGAGAAAATAATAATATGAAACTCGTTAGCGAATTGAAATACAATAAAAATAATATTGTATTATAGCTGTTATGTATCATAACTTTTTTTTATAAATAATTGTTTTATATATAACAATACTGAATATTATTATCTATAATAAATATTTATTGAATATATATTATATGTATATATTATATGTATACATTTCATTGTATTTTTTGCATATTTGATTATTAAAAATTAATTAAAAATTTTTGTTTTTAAAATAATGTTTCTTCCTTTTCTTTTTTTAAAAATTTTCTATTCTAAAAAATAATAATACTATCTTTTTTTATGTTTTTATTTCTTATAAATAAATATTCATCTTGATTTTATTTTTATAATTTTAAAATTTAACCTATAAAGTTCTTTTAAGCGAATAACTATTTATAACTAGGGTAATAATTACAATTAGTTTGAAGAAAGTAAATCCATCATTATTGGTCGATGGTATTGACTTTTGATTTATTATAATTTATTACTTTATTATTTTATTATATATCACACAGGATTCGGGGCGTGGTCATAATCTATAGTATTGCAGTGTGTGCGTGCATTGGATCCTTTCACTGCCCGTTTAAACTGTTCCCACTTGCCAAGGTAAAACTGCAAACATCTATTTCATAACAAATTTGGCATTGATAGTGATAATGGCATTTTATGACACATTAAAATTAATCATCATTTAACATAAAAAATTAAATTTATTTTAAAAAATTAAAATAAATAGATATTCATATATAAATCATATGATTACATTATACATTTAAAATAACTTAATATAATTAATTTTTATTTATTTTTAATCATAAATTTAAATCTTTGAATTTATTTTTGTTTTATAATATTATTCTTCTTGTTAAATAAGAAATATAAATATATATGTGTATATATTATAAAATAGAATTAATTCATATTCTATCTAACAAACTAATCTTGAAGATTACTAGTAATTTGAAAATAATAGAAGTTTTTTTTTTATTTTTATCTTAACAATCTTGATAAATATATATACTTAATTAATGTAATAATTTAAGAAAGATTACTAGTAAAAATAATTTCTGTCGATAAAATTAAAAAAAAAATTTCTTATAGCAAAATAAATTTTTGTTGCCAACTACTGTTTAAGTTATAAATTCCTATAACACTATTGATAATTAAATCATAAATTAAATATGTATATAATATCTAATTCAATAACTCTTCGTTCATGTATTTCTTATCTCTCTTCTTCGTAACTTAATTAAATCAAAGACGTAATAAATCATAATAGATATATTTTATACATAATTTTAGATATATCGTATATAAAGTTAATATATTAATAGTATTTGAAAAATCAATTTTAAAGACCAAAACAAATATAAAAATTAATATACAAAAATGTTTATCGAAATTATTTATTAAAGATTATTTATTAAACTATAATTATAAATTATAAGTAATTTAAATTTATATTAAATGAAAAGATAGATTGATTTCATCTCCTCTTTTTGTTTAATGTAAACTTAAATTGATTATTAATAATTGATTATTAATAAATTGATAATTAAATAAATAATTGACATTTTTGTATATCGCTTTTTGTATTTATTTTAACCTTTAGAACCAAAGTATTTCGCAAATATATTATCATCTTGTATATATATATACACATATTTTACATATTTTATATTTCTTTCTATAAATTTAAAAAGCAACTTAAAAAATTTAAAGAAGTAACTATTTTAGAAAGTAATTTTTTATCAAATTAAATTCTATAATATCTTAAAAAAAAATGTTTTCTTAATAAGTAGTTCCTAAAATATTTAATTTATTTTATTCTATATTTTATTCTATATTTATATTATATTTATATTATATTTTATTCTATATTTAATTTACTAAAAATATAAAACAAAGAAATAAATAAGATAAATATATTTCTCAATTTTTTAAAACTTGGTAAATGATAAAAAAATTTCTGAAAATATGGTAAAAATAAATATATTAGAAAGTATAAATGTTGATAAATATAAAAAAAATGAGCATATTAAATTTATAAAATTTTCATATATATTATCTGTTAGATTATACTCTGTTAATATAAAATTTTAAAATTCGGTTGAAAAATTTTAGCCGATTTCATAAAATTCTAAGTTTCAAAGAAATATGAGAAAAATTTTATATTCCATCTCTTCTTTAAATTATATTTTAAATTTTCTTGTCTTGTAATATTCTTTTGTTTACAAGATTGTAAATTTAAATAAATATTTTGTTCCTTGAAATTTCTATTTTATATTAGAAAAATATAATTTGAAATGCAAAATTTTTTTCTTTTTATTTTAAAATTTTAAAATTAAAAATTTTTAGCCAATTTTTTTATATTATAATATAAAACGATAGAAAATAACATGCGCAAATTTTTTTAGAATTTTAAAACAGAAAATTTTTGATTAATTTTTCAATTAAATTTAATTTCAATCAAATTTTTTTATTACAAGAATATAATTAATTATTACAAGAATATAATTAATAATATATAATAATTTTATTACAAGAATATAATTAATTATTCAAATTAAAACACGAAATTCTTAGAATTTTAAAATATAAAATTTTTCAAATTCTATTATTATATTTACTTACAACATATTTATCATTTGCGAATTTATTTTTCATTGTATTTATCTCTTGCATTTACTATTTTTTTATAGTATTGAATAATTTTTTATAATTTTTTTATTAATTATTAATTATTAATTCTACAGATACTTATCATTTTATATCAATAGCAATTGTTATTTTTACAATATGGTAAAATCATAATATTAATTATATGTATATCAAAATATATATAAACACCACTTATAAATAGAAAAAAAGAATATAATATACATTTATTTACGACATATGAAAATTAGATTGAATTAGACTCTGATTTCAATTTTAATAAGTTAGACAAAAAAAGATAGTAAAGTTAATCAATTTTTTGGAACACATTTTCGCAGAACAAGTATAGGAGAGCAAATAATGAGAGAAGGACAGAGATAGGATAAAAATTGAGGAATCAGCGCCATCTGTAGAGTGTTATAGAAATTAACATAAATAAAGAAAATATAATAAAAGATAAAAATTCACCGTTTACATTATCTTTCGAATATCAAAGATATCTCTTGAAAGACAAGATAAGACAGAGTAAGAATTAGAAATTAACACTACTTTTCAAATATTTTTTAAAAGATGTATTTTGACACTTAAAAAAGGAGCTGCTTCATAAATATATTCTCATCTATTTTTGAGAAAATGTTTTTAATATCTAAAAGATAGCGCTAACGATCAATTCTTATTTTATCTTTATCTTCCTTCTGCTTTCTTTTATGTTAGTTACAATATTCTGCTGAGATGGCATTAATTTTTATTATATTTTTGTCTTTTTCTCTTTATTATCAATAATTATTCATTTTATTTTTGCATAACGATAGAAATATAGGATATAATTAAATATATCATATCTCTTTCAAAACTACAATGTTTTTCTCATTATATACAATCTTTGACGTAAAAAATACAAATATTCTCAATTTTAATTACAATATACTTTTAAAACGATGATCTCATAAAATATAATATATAAAAATATCTTCATAATTAAATATTTTAACATTAGCTCTTTGGTAACATTGAAATACAAACAGATTAGAAAACACAAATTAGAAGAATATTAAATCTAATAAACATAAACATTAAAAATTAATTAATTTTTTTTTAATATGTACTTATTATATGCTAATTAATATTGATTAATTAATATTAATTTAAATAATAATGTTAAAAAATTCGAGGAATTTTATTAACCTAAGTCTCTTTTTTCATTATTATCCCATCAAATAATCTTAGACTTATGATTTAATTGTTTTATAGATTTTATAGATTATTTTAAAATATATGTTTATTTGTTTTAGTATTTCCTATTAAAATAAACGCTAAGAATTTAAAATCAAATTCTGCGTCCTGTTGGTAACGATGCGAATGACAAAAATGAAAATGAGATTCTAGAATCTTAAAAATTCGAGTCACAAAAATACAATGCATGATTAATCTATTTTTATATCTAATCTGTGATATTGTTATGCATTGTTTGTTGCATTACTCTATACTAAATTAATAATATCATTTTTTATTTTATTGTTTCTTTATCATTTATGGATAATTATTATAACCATTTTATCAACGAATAAAAATAAATGATATAACAAGAGTTTGGTTTGAGATATTAAGCTGATACAAAAATATGTTGTATTTATATTATTATTTATAACTTCAATTTCATGTGGTTATAATTTAATTTTAAAGAAAAAATAAACTCAATTTTTAAAAAGTATAATTAATGCTATTTTAAATAAATACATGAAAATATTTTAACAAAGAGCGTGTGAGTATATTTGAAATATAAAATTTAATACTAAAATGTGTAAAAATATTTATATCAAAAAATTTAAGCAATTATATTGGTAAATTGTATCGATATAGTTCTCTTTATTATTTATAATAAAAGATAAATATGTATTATTATAAATAAAATAATATTTATGATACAGAAATTTTTAATAAAAATGAATGTTCAAAAACGAAAAAAAAATTACTTTCATAATCATGGAAATAATAAAAAAAAACGTAAACAATTTAATTTGGAACCAGGTATGAAAGGTTTTTTATGCACATGTAATTTCTCTGAAAAGGAATGTGTACGTGATGCTTATAAAATACTTAATGAATTTGCTGATGAGATTTATGGATTAGATTCTAAAAAGGTAAAAAATAGAATTTAACAATAATATAAGTACATATAAAAATACAAATCTATCAAATTCTTTTTAATTTAAGGATTCTGACAATAAGAATATTAAAGTTTCTGATATAAAAAAAGATGAAACAAAATATAACGATAATGAAGATGACATTTCAGTTGTTTTAAATAAAGAAATTAATGAATTAAAAGCAGAATATTCAAAACCAATAAATGCCAGAAGATTTCAGGTAAATTTTTTACATATATTTTTATTTCTCTTTAAAATTTGAAATGCTTATAATTTTTCTATCAGGTAATTGACACTGGTGTTAAAAATATAATTTTTATAAGGAGTTCTTTGACAAATCCATTAGAATTAGTTACTAAAATTATCACTGAATTATATAATACAAAACAGCAACGTACAAGATATTTGTTAAGATTACTTCCAGTTGAAGTTATTTGTAAAGCAAATATGAATGATATCAAATCAAAAGCAGATGTAATGCTTGAAAAATATTTTGCACAGGAACCAAAAACATTTAGTATTGTATTTAAGTATGTTTTTTGATATATAAATTATTTATAACTTTATTATGTCTTTAACATAAATGTACAGTAATTTAATTTTATTACAGTCGTCATAGTAATAATAATATATATAGAGATGAAATCATTGAAGACTTAGCAGAAATAATAAACAAAAAGAATCCTGGAAATAAGGCAGATCTAAAAAATCCAGAACTTGCTGTAATAGTAGAAATGGTACGTGGTGTTTGTCTTATGTCCGTTGCTCCCAATTATTATAAATTCAAAAAATATAATTTGTTAGAAATATGTAATACAAAAGAACCCATAAAATAGAAAAAGAAAAAAGTAAGATAAAATTTGAAGAAATATGTATTACAGAAGACAAAAATTTAATAAGAGAAATAAATTATGGTAACGAAGATTCAAATAATTGATGTAAATTAAATTAATATTGTTTTATAAATTTATTATTTTAACAAATAAAAATAAAATAATACATTATATTTATTAATGATGTCGTGTATAATTTTCAAACTTTGATTAATGTTATAATTATTTTATGTTATAATTAATTTTATAATTATATATATTTATGTTTTAAATAATTATATATTATTTATGTTTTATGTAAATTAGAAAACCATAATATATAAATATTTATAATATGCAATTAATATATTAATGAATATTTTTATTCTTAAGTTTTTCACTTTTTATGATAAAATCTATATTGAACGAAAATTATTGAAAATAAAGAAAATATTTATAATATTTTAGTTTAAAAATTATGCTTTGAATTGATGTTCAAATATTTTATATTAAAATTATTTTCACAAGGTCCCATGGTGTAATGGTTAGCACTCTGGACTCTGAATCCAGCGATCCGAGTTCAAATCTCGGTGGGACCTTTGGTTTTTTCTTTTTTATATTAATATTTATAATATATTAAATTAAATAATGATTTAAAAAATTACTGCATTTATTTTTTATGCATTAAAAATTCTTATATATTGATTATATTTATTATAAATATTGGAATAAAAATTTGATATAAAAACAATATAAATAATTAAATTAGAAAAACTTATAATTAAATTACATATATATATATTTTTTACAATTAATCAGATTCAAATAAAAATAATATAATTTAATATATGAATATAAGATGCAAAAGCGTTTTAAAAAAGAACACACTTATTGACGCATTTTCAACAATTAAATTCCTTTCTATTTCGTATCTAAAGACATTAGCTTTATGAAGTAATGTTGTAAGTATTTGATATCATTGTTTTAATTGTTACTTAAATAAATATTATATCGATATATTAAATAAATATTATATCGATATATTAAATAAATATTATATCGGTATATTAAATATATATAATTAAAAATAAAATACGAATATGTCAGCCCGAAAAAATGTTCAAACTGGATTTCAACCGGTAAGTTTGGATACAAACTTTTTTATTTATGTAATATATAATATTTAAATCTAACCTATTTTGCATTATAGGATTCCGATGTTTATATTACATATGAAGATCAACAAAAAATTAATAAATTTGCAAGGCAAAATGCTAAAATGGATGACTTAAAAGAAGAATCAAAAATTAAACAAGTATTAATGAATTTAATGTTAATTTGTGTTACTTATAACCTTATTTGGATATGTATAATTTTATATACATATATTGATACATATTTTACAGAATGAATTAAAGAATTTAGAAGATGCATGTGATGAAATATCTCTTTTAGATGAAGATGCAAAAATTCCATATCACATTGGTGAAGTTTTTATTTATGAAGATTTAGAAAGGACACAGGTATAAAATTTAATAATAAAATTTAATAATAATTATTATCATATATATTCTGAAATAATATAAAGTAATATAATATTATATATTTTTCTTTATTTTTGTTTATTTTTCTAGAATTATTTAGACGAAATTAAAGAGAAGAAAAAAAAGGAAATCTCAAATTTGGAAAGTAAATGTATTGATTTAAAAAATGTCATAACTGACTTAAAAACAAAATTATATGCAAAATTTGGTAGCCGTATAAATTTAGAAGCAGAAGAGGATTAATTTAGTCAAATATCCATATAATGCTTTTTATAATATGAAATAAAATTTTTATATTATTATTGCCTCATATATTCTAATGCATATAATATATCTAAGTTTATATACTTCTTGCTCATCATATATATAGAAATCATATATATCCATATGTTAATTAATTGTTATTGTATAATAAACAACTAATAAATTAATTATAATTTTTCATATTATTTCTATCTTTTTAAAATATTAATTTAATATTATAATATACTAATTATTAATTATACTATTTATAACATTCACAACATCTTAAATTAAAAAAAAATATAAATTAATTTTACAAATTACATATTATATTTTCAATCATTATTTATACAAATATCAACATTCATATATTATATTCATTATTATATAAATACATATATTTTATCTAATTATTATCTAATTATCTAATTAAAGATTGTATTTTAACTTCAACATTCTACTGACTTTAAATTTGGATTGTTGCCAAATTGTTTTCATTATGAAATGCTCATGTAACATGACTGAAAAGTTAGCTCAAACATCTAATATTTATATCGATTAAACAGTTAAACTTTGAGTTTTTTTTATAGTTTTTCCTATTATTATATAATGTTTTAATTATGCTATTTATAAATATTTTTATAAATAGTGCTTATAAATATATTAACATTAATATAAAATAATATATTAAAATAATATAATTAATAATATGAAATAAAAGATTTAAAATGCAATAAACATATAAAATATTTGTTTTCTTAAATAATTTAATTTTTTCAAATTTTTGTTCTTTTAAAAGATAAAAATTATGGAAAAATTGAAATAATCTATATATGAAATATAAAAGATAAAAAGTATGTCTGTAATTAATCTATGACTTATTTAATTCAACAAATGATATAAAATCTGATTATATAGTCATACAGTTTCTGCTTCCCTCTATCAACTTACTTGAGATAATTTTAGTTTCACCTTTCAGTTTTACTTTAGCCAGTTACTTAGTTAACTGCAGTTCATTCTTATCTACTATAGAAGAAGTATATGAATAATCAAGTGTTTTTTTAAATTAAAACATTCAATACATTCATTCATTCTTATATAAAAAAAAATTATAAAATATACTTATTATATTTATATTTTATTTATATATTTAATAAAACATTTAAAATATTTTTAAAATAAATTTTTTTATATAATACAATTTTTCCAGAACGATATGGAAATAGCAAAGGAATTAGTATTAAACTTAAAACAAAGTAATTGTTCACATGCAGGATATGGTTTACAAAAAGAATGTGAAGCCCTTCTTGGTCACATTTTACAAAATGTAATAAAGTCTCAATTACCAGAATTAATTTTTGAAGTAAAAAATGAAGAAGATTCCATTCAATTTAGAGAAGAAGGTAATAAATATTTTTCTAATACTATAATTGAATATAAATAATTCATTAGTTATCATAATTAAAAAATATTAGGAAATCAACATTTCGTGATGGGCGATGATAACGAAGCTATAAAATATTATACAATGAGTTTGGCATATGCAAATAATAATGAACTTATGTCATATGCTTATGCCAATCGATCTGCTGCTTTATATAGAAAACAATTGTTTAAAGAATGTTTGATAGATATTGATGCTGCTTTAAATTTTGGATATCCAGAAGAAAAAAGAAAAAAATTAAAAGAAAGAGGAATTAAGGCAATTGAAGAAATTAAAAAAAAATTGAAACTTACAAATAATGATCATATTGATTCAGAAACATTTACAAATATGTGTTTATCACAAAATATAAATAATGAATCCGAAAGATCTTTTACTGTAAAATATAGAAATGGTGAGACAAAACTTTCAGATATAAATAAAAATTTTAACATTAATGACAAGAAAGATACAATGCATAGTTTGAACAAAATTATTAAAAATAATGAAGAAAAACAACCAAGATACTTAGCAGATGAAGGTCCTTTAAAATTAATTTATGGTCCTAGTAAAGAAGCTCCAGCAATCAGTGATGGTATCAGCATTTCTTTTTCTGAAAAATATGGGCGTCATTTAGTAGTTACAAAAGAATTTAAACCAGGAGATATAATTACTATTGAAGATCCATATGCATATGTTATTTACACACAAAGGTATACAATCTGATAATATTAATATATCTATATAAATAAAATCATAAATTACAGATATTATACTCATTGTCATCATTGTTTATCAAGAAGCTATAATTTAATTCCTTGTTTACATTGCCCTGTGGCTCAATACTGTTCAGAAAAATGTAGAATATTAGCTTGGGAAATGGCTCATGATATAGAATGTCCAATTATGGCGTTAATTGGAAACTTACTTCATGTTGATAAGGATAAGATACGAATGCTTACCAAAATTATTAGATTTCTGATCATAGTAACAGCAAAAGGTAAAAATATCAATGAACTGCGTGCTGACATGAAATTAGCTGAATCTAATCCAGGTAAAGAATAGAATTCATATTTTATTGCTAAAATAAAAGAATATAAGATAAAATTTGAATTATAAAAAAGAATAAAAAAATTACAAGAAAAAAAATATTATAATAATATCATAATAACATACGGTTTATTTTTAGATTTTATAAAATATCTTTCTTTTGTAGATAATAGAACTGCAGGATTTACAGATGAAGACATATTGGATAGTACCAGTGCACGATCTGCTTTGAGTCTTGCTACCAATATGACAATGAGACCACTTATTGGAATCAGTGCTTTTGCTTGTATTTCAGCTCTCGCGGCTATCCTTTTAGCCACACAGACTAATTTTTTCTGCAATAAATATGAAGTGAACCAATTAAAAGACATTAACAATTATTCAGACATTATATTTTGTAGCAGCATCATGTTTCGTGCATGTGTTATAATGTCTTCCAATTGTTTTTCAGTAATTTATTTAATACATAATATATAATATAGATTATAAAATATATTTAAAAAATAATTTAACAAGCAATTTAACAAAATAAAGGATAAAAATTATATTAGAACAGTTTTATGTTATAATTAATTTATTTTTTTAGGTGCAACAAGAGCCAGGAATTAAAGTAGGTTCAGGATTATATGTAACGAATAGTTTATATAATCATTCTTGTGCACCAAATACATTTCGTCATTTCGAAGGGCTGACAATGATTACCCGCGCTTTAAAACCATTATATCCTGGAGATCAAATATTCACAAGTTATGGTGCTGCATATGCATATATGACAAGATCTGAAAGAAGAGAAAAAATAATGCAAGACTATTTTTTCGAATGTGATTGTATCGCATGTGAATTTGATTGGCCTATATATGAAAAAATTTTGCAAAATCACATTGGTTCTATTAGTAAAAATAAAGAGCTTGTAGGAAAATTGAAACCTTATAAACAAAGATTGGCGAAAAATATGTACGATATTGATGCAGTAAAGTCGGTTCTTGGTATATTATATAATGAAGTATCCCAGCCATGTGAAGAAATCGTTCATGCAGAACAATACCTGAAGAGTTATTATTTAGGTAAATTTAAGTAAATTTATTATGAATTTGCTTATATTAATTTATATTTATAACTTTGCTTACCTGTGAATATTTAACATTATGCTTTATATTCTGCAAACCACTTTTATTTAAATATTTTCACTTTGAATACTTACTTCTTGCTTATTAATCTAATAAAACTGCTTCCATAGCTTAAATTGTTTTATGAAAATTATATATTAATTGCTTGACTGCAAGGGTATGTAAAAAATTAATATTAAATACTTGAAAATCAGATTCAATTTTATAAATATTATTATTTTCTTGTTTTTAGATCCATAAACATCAATATTAATTAAATTATCAATGAAAGACATAAAATATTCCTAAAAACATTTTATTGAAGTTATACATGATGTTTATCTAATTCCTAAAAAAATGTGCATAGCTTCTTATACACGATACATTTGTGTAAATATCCAAACTAATTAAAAACATGTAACATAGATAATGAAATTCATTAATGAAAAAATTTAAAAATCTATATCATATTTTCAATAATGCAATAGAAAAATTGATATATTATGTATTTTACATCATTTACTGTAAAAATCAAATGCTTTATACTCACATATACAATATATTTTTACATTAAAGCATATGAGGCTTGTAAATTTACCAAAATGAATTTTTGTTAATCTTACTTTATAATATAAACTAATTAAATGTCACATTGTAATCTTATGATATTAATAAAAACTATAAAAGCAATAAAGATAAACATGGCAATTAATTAAAATTATGATAATGAACTTCAAATGTTAATTAATTATTTAATCAAATTGTCAATTACTAAATCAGTATGTTACATATTCAAGTATTTTTTATCAGAAGAAATTATATAATTAATAAAGTTGAATGTATGATTATACATTAAATTTGTTAATATTTAAGGTATATTTAATTCTTGTCTAGTTTTATAATAATAAAAAAGAATAAGTATGGAAGAAATATAGAATTAATAATAAAAAACATTACATTTCTCTAATATTTTGTTTTCTTTATCATTTACATAATATGAAATATATTGAACTAAAATATTTTTTCCTAAGAATGAAAAAATTGAACAAATATCTGTATAAACAAGTATTAGTATACCTACTTTTATAAATCATGTAAATAACGTTTATAGAATTTGTGAATCATTCTACATTTAAAATATATCTTTTTGATACAAATAAAAGCATACTAACACTTTATTAGAAAAATATTCCAATTATTGCAATTGAATGCAATCCAGAATTCTGATTTCTTATCAAATGTTATCATAAAATTGTCATTTCATTAAATCAAGAGTAACTACTTCAGAGTCAGAGATTGTATAAATATGAGAAAAATAAAGGAGATCCAAATCCCCAATTATTCATTATATGATAAATAAAATTGAAATGAATTAAAATCGGCCGATATTCGAAAAAGCAGCGAACAGAGGTGTTGTAGTTGTGGTCGGTTGCCGATCGCCGATGCTTTTGAGTAAATTGCCTTGCAAGAGACTGTCAAGTGCCTTTTGAACTGTTGGATCGTTTAGCAGAGGCGATGGTGAAACTCCCGTAGTAGTAGTAGTAGTAGTAGTGGATGCTGTTGTCGCAGTTGATGCTGCTGGCATAATATGATGTACTCATGAAGTTAGCAGTTGTAATACCAGCAATATATATATTCGAAGTTCGTTCGCTTTGATCACTGGATTGTATAGACGACACAATAACACTACACGCACGAAGAACTCGATCAGAAACCCAAAGCGTACGAAGTTCGTTTATGTTTTTAAATCACTCGTGTTCAATATTTGCATTAAAATTTTACCTGGTATTGTCTAAAAAATTCTTAGACATAATTTGCGGTTTTTTATCAACATCAAATTGCTTCTAAAGTTCTTCATTAATAATTTATGTACGCGATTTAAAATTATATTTTCTTTAGACATGTTCATGAAAGATACATAAACATATCCAAACAGAAAAATAATAGATAGGCGATCTAAAATCCGTAAGATACACCTATACGACCTTCATAAGAATGCAAAAAACTGCAACAGGTCAGTTTCATTACGTAAAAAGCGCGATATGGTTTTTAATGTTCTTTTTGCATAATGAATAAACTAATAATAGTATTTTTAAAGCAAATGAAACTACATATATATTGCAGTAAAAACTCATACTACTGCATTTATAGTACATATATTTTTTTAATTTCTTACCAAAAGAATTTTTATTAATAATATAATTATTTTTTAAAATTACTGGAATGAAAACTGATGATTGATTTTATAAACTTATCTATACTTTTATAAAATGCATATTAAGATAATTTATAAAAAATATTATAATGATAGAAATTTGATATAAAATTACTAATATTAAATCTTTAATATTATGTACATTTTGTTTAAATCTAAATAATAAACTTTCATAAATTTTACCTGTTCCCCAAGTAGCTGGTGGAACGGGTGCTGGTGTTGAAGTTGGAGCTGGTACTGGACTTGGTGCTGGTGCAGATGAAGTTGTTTTATTACTGTTTAAAATATTAAGTATCCTAGATTGTAATTCTGCTTGTTTTGGATCACTGACTGTTATCGTAGTTGTTGTAGTTGGTAAATCTTTTACATCTCCTAATTCAACTTGCACTTGTTCTTCACGTTTAATTTCGAGATATTTTATAACTCGATCATATTGTAATACTGTTAATTGATGATTATCAGCCAGCATATTTAAAAGAACTTGAATAGCATCAGGATGCCGTTCGTTTGCAAAAGGTGTATTCAATGGAACTGATCGTCCACCAGCTTTGTAATTAGCAAAATCGCGCGATATTAAATTAATAGCATCTTCAACCAACATATTTCTATGTTCTATAAGAAAAATGAAGTTATATTAATATAATTCAGGAAAATTTTAATAATATTATTAAAAATCTTTACCTTGAGGTAAACCATGAAGAATATTTAAAGTTAAGGAATGATGTTCTTGATTAATAGGTGTCACTACAACTGCATATAAACATCCACGACTTGCAATATTTCCTAGAACTCTACTTAAGAGGACGTCTTCATTTGGAAATAATAAATCAACTGTTAATCCAATTTTTTTTAACCTCATTTCAATACTCTCAGCATATTCTCTATTTGAAAAAATAAATTTTAAATCATGTTAATAAAAAAAAAAACTAAAATAATTTAATTTTATTTTAGTACTTATAACTTACGTTAAAACTTTGTTAACAACAATGATTTCACAATCATTTTTTTCAGTTGATACATTTGAATATTCATTTGATGTACTTGTATTACTGTATTAAAAAGATATAAAACAAAAATATTAATTTAATAAATAAAAATATAATATTAATATAAAAAAAAAAATTTTGAAAAATATTTTAACTTACTTAAAACTCATGTTCATATCTCTAGAAGTAGAGTTTTTAAAATCTTCATAACGATTATTGCTGTCATTGAATGAATCTCTATTAAAATTATTGCCTCTTAATCTATCTCCTTGTTTATGATCCCAATCTCTACCACTTTTATCATCTAAACGCGGGCCTCTATTAATAGGGCTACGATCTCTGAAGTTATTTCCACCTGAATTATCTCTATTTTTATTTCGATTTTTTCCACCTCTGGTACCTCTTGGTCGACCACTCCCTCCATTATTCATACCTCCCCCACTACCACTTTGATTCTGATTATTTGTATTACGGTTTTGATTTCCACTAGGTCTATTTTGATTTCCAGCTGGTCCAAATTGATTACCACCTCTGCTTTGATTAAATTGATCAGTACCACCTCTATTTGGATTATTTGGATTAAAATTATTTCCTTTAGATTGCATTACATTGTTAAATTGTTCATTCCCATTATTTCGATTTTGATTTCCAAATTGATCATTCATATTATCTCTATTCTGATTTCCATCTGCAAATTGATCATTTCCTCCTCGAATTTGCATATTATTACCTTTTTGATTGTCATTTAATTGTGGATCACAACTAAAATTTTGGTTTGCATTAAAATTTGAATTTCCTCCATAACCCTGATTTCCATTATTAAAAGAATCATTTCCAGCATTAAAATGATTATTGCCAGAATTAAATTGATTATTAGGTCCTCCTAATTGTTTTCCTGCACCTCCACTAGATTGATTATCTTTTTTTGCTGGCCTAACATCTATTTAAAAAATATATAAATAAGAATGTTTAAGAAACATATATAAATAAAATATTATATATATAATATTATTATAATATATTAATATAATATAAATTATTATAATAATAAATAAATAACTGAAACTGAGTTATAGATTAATTATAAAATTACGAATTTCAATATTTTGGATTATTTGTATTTCATAGTAATATTAATCGATTTTGAAATTTTATAAATATAAATTTTATAAATATATATTATTTATTTAGATTTACAAAAAATATTTTAAATTTTTTTATAGATTTAGGTAAAAAAGTTAAAAATCATAATCTTTTTTTTCTTTACAATTCAAATCAATAACAATTTGTTAAAAATTTTTTTTACATATTATTTAGTAAACTAAACTAATTCTAACATCTCAAAAAGATTTAAATAATTTTGTACAATTTTAAAAAAGCTATTTTATTTGATTTTCATTATGAACTACTGTATAAAAATATATTACAAAAATATATTATTAAATATAAAAATATAAATAAAATAAAAATACCTATTCTTCTGCCTTTGAACATTGCACCATCTTCATTTTGAATAGCCTTTTGAGCAGATTGTTCTTCTTCAAATTGAACAAAGCCAAATCCACGATTTATTGAAGAACCAACAACGGTTCCATATTTTGAAAAATGTTCTTCCAATTCAAGTTTAGTCATATCATCAGTTTGTAAGTGACCCACAAATATACGGCTACTTACAGTAGCAGGATCTTTTAAAAGTCTTATATTCATTTTGAAATGATGTATTTATAACAATGTAATTTTTTTTGGAAAAAAATAATTAAAGAATGATAATATCAATTTCACTCTCAATAATAAAAACTGAGGTTATGTTAGAATACTGACATTTATTTCTTCATGTATTTCATTTAAATATATTTCAATCAACATAAGAATAATAATAATGTATATAATGAATTATTTTTGTTCACTTTTTGCTCTATTTCTAATTATAATAAGATAATAATATTGATAAAATAACGTTCGTTTCAAAACAGAATTGTTCAATCAACAATTGAAACATTTCGTACGATGGCGTGCGCATGCTAGATTTATTTAAGTACGTTCTATTTTTGTACTTATGGAAAAACATTAAACCTTCTGTACGTTTTCAATTATTAAATATTGAATATGCTTCCAATCGATGAGTTATACATATAGAAAATCGAACTTTGAAAATGCACCTTAGGATTATATAAAGAGAGACAACTCTCCATTGACAAATTCCTTGTTTCAATAAAAAGTCACAGTACGTTAGTATTATCACATTACTCGTCAAACAGGTATGCATTTATTGATAAACAGATTGAAATATATTTTGTTTTATGAAACAAATCGAATGTTAAATCTGCTTTGGGATTACCACAGACTGACAAAATATTAAAGAAGAAAATATTTTTCAGCGCCATCTTGCCTCGTAATTGTAATTCGTCAGTGCCTGTGAATGGACTTGTCATAAGTGTTTTATATTATTTTGTTTCTTATTTCCGTTAAAATTAGTATATTAAATTTCCAGTCTATATTACGGTAAGTTAAAATGTTCTATAAATTTGTAATTAAATTTAACAGATTGTCATTAACACATAAGTACAAATGGTATAATCCGTAGAATTGGAATACGTGTTTGATTTCATTTCGATAGTATATAATAGTATATAATATATAATAGTTTTTAGATAAGTATTTTAATCGTAATGTGTTTTTTTATTAATTCGTTTCCTCTATTTTATTCTATGTTAACCTATATATGAAACGGATTGAAAAAAATGCAGTATTACAAAGTCACGCCCGAGCATGAGAAAGTATAGATAGTTTCGAAATTGACATATCACGCATTTTCATGGATTAGCCTTGCACCTAAACCAGTGTACGTATATCTATTGTATTAGTTGTATCTAAAAGATAGCCGTAGTATACATATTTCACTTATAAATCTATTGAAAAGATTTAATTTAATATTTGTGTAATATATAATTATCATTTTTATACATTAATATACATATGTGTATTAATATCTGTTGATTTAAAATTTCAAATAATATAAAAAAGAATACACTAATGAGTTTTTTTTATATGCAAGACATACAAGAAATCTTTTACATTTAAATAGAAAAAAAAAAAATGATATATTCAGCTATTATACCAATTGTCTAAAGTTTAATTTATAAGAAATTGTCATTATCATATTAATAAAATTTTAGATGTAATGTTATATTTTTTTTATTTTTGTATTTTATTTCTTACTAATAAGATTTGTTATTATTTGTCTAAATTTATTAAGAAATTATGAGGATAAAAATAGAAATCAATAGTTTCACGGTCATTATTAGACACAATATATATTAACTATCTTAAAGAAACCATATAATGATAATCCTAAGTATATACAATATAAAATTTTTATAATATATATAATTAACTAATTATATTTAAATTTTAAATTTGAATTGAAAAATCATTCTGATATAATTACATAAAATTTTTAAATATATTATTTTTATTTTCTTTTCTGTAGAAATCCATATTGTACATATATGATGATAAGATAAAATATAAATATTTTATCTTAGTAGTATTTAATAGAAGTATTTAATAGAAGATAAAAACTTTCTTCATTTTTCAGTTTATTAACAAGGCTTTTTGAAGAAAAATTTGAATTTCCCATTGTATTAATGTAAGTAATTTTATTTCTTTTCATTATTGCATGCAGCCTATTTTTTTTTTTTTTTTAAGTAGTTTGGTTTAAATTCTTTCTTCCTTTTAATATAAGAATATTCTTCTTTAATTTATACTTTTTAAATTTCTTTTATTAAAAAGCTTGTAAAAATTATTATTAAAAAATAAAGAAATAAAAAGAAAATAATTTTTATCATTAACAAAATATATACTTCATATTTTCAAAATAATTTAATGAATATTACTAATATTGCACAAAAACTGCAACTCTAATTTCTTCAAAAAAGCATGGGTTAATTTAATAAAGAAATGAAAATTTTAGAGTAAATTAAAAAATAATTAAAGAATAGATATAAATAAAACATTAAAGTTTTAGATATAAAATCATGCAAATATAAATTTTTATTTAATTTTAATTAATTTAGAGTAATATTTTTTCATAATTGCATTTGTCTTTAAAGGAATTGAGTAAGTTCATAAATTCTTAATCTTATATTTTTTTCTTCATAAAATTGCTTTTCATAAAATGAAATATTTTAATATGTGGTATAGTATTTTATAAATATAGTAACATTTTTCTCTTGAATATAAAAAGATATTTATTTCCTTTAAAGTAATCTTTTATTATATATATATATTATTATTCTTTTATATTACTATTATAATAATAGCAATGTTAAATATTTATAGAGTAAAATGTTATTATTTTCAATATTTCTGTAACATTTCAGTTATATATATATATATATATATATATATATATATATATATNTATATCTTGTATATAGAACTTTAAAAAAAAACATTTAAAACAGCTAAAAAAAATATATTTTATATATCAACCAATATGAGTTGTGCCTATTTAGTTTATAAGCAATTTTTGAATATGATATTTATATAAAGTACAAAATTTATAATATAATAGTATTATAACATAATAGTATTGTATATTAAACTGTAATATATATCTTTAATTTAGATTCATAAGTTTCTAATATATATTGCATTAGAAAAATAAAGAATGCAGTATTCTGTGCAATATTTATTTGCATAATAATTAATATATCATTGAATATTCACTTAAAATACTTTTAATTTAATTATATTATCATTTGTATATTAAATAAGAACTTATTCATCATACAGGTAAATGTAACAAATATTTCTTATTTATTTATTGTACTATGTAATAGTCTAGGATTTTGTTGTGATTCAAAAAGTGTTTGGGAGTTTTCTATTTGTGGACAAGAAGTAGCTTCATCAACGACCCGAGCCATATTTCATATGCCAACAATGGCTATGCAGAAGGTAAATTTTATTAACTGACCACAGTTAACAAAATAACAATTGTTATAACTTTACTAATCAATTATATTATTAGAAAATGTTCAAAAAATAAATAATGTAGATAAATGTTTTGCAAACTACATTAATAATAATATACAGGGTGTTGATAAAGATTACTTGCTTTCAACCTTAAAAAGAAATAAAAAATAAATTATTATATAAAAAATAAAAAGTTCTGAAAATACATAATCTTATTTAAAGATTTAACATATTTTTATAATTTAAAAGTGTTATATATAATCATATATATAACATCCTGTATATATGAAAAGATATAAAAATTATAGTGTTTAGTAATACAATTTTTGCACATAATTAAAAAAATCATTCATGTTTTATTTTTTGCAAAATTATGTAATAATGATAAGTTCTGCACATTATGCAAGTCAGTATTGCATCAAATTATTTAAAAAAATCATTAATGTTAAATTTATTGTAAAAAACATTTTTAATGTTTAAAAACTTTTTAAAAAGTTTTATAAATGATAAAAATTATGATAATTTTCTTTTAGGAAAGATATTATGATAGTATAAATATTATTTAATATATATGAATATTCATATGTAATGATACTTAAAATGATACTTAGTTGAAATCTTAAGTACATATTATATATTTATAGGCACATCTCAAAAAAATTAATCTGCTTTAGAGCTTTATGTACTTATAAAATATAATTTATCATGTTGCATTATTTTATAGTATTTTGTTTCATATATAATTTGCAAACTATGTAATAATATATCTAAAATAAAAGCATCATTAAAAAGGATTTCTTCACTTTTATGTATCAATCATACTTTTACTTTAGCTACTTTCATTCATCTTACTAACCAAGTAGAAAGTAGTAATAATATGTTAATTTGGTAAAAGTAGAGTAATATTGTAAAATATAATAATTTTCTGTTTTTTTTTTACTAATGCATATTTAGTCGCATGGCTTTGGTATCAAATAATTACCCATATTTATTATCAATTCGATATAAAAAAGACTTTTGATATAATATAATATATAATATATAATATAATAAAGTTTATATATTTTATATTATATTTTTATTATATTGAAAATTTTTAATATATATCATATTTAGCAGATATAAATGTGAATGTATATGATGATAAGTATGGGCTTATAGAAAAAATATGAATATTACTACCTGCTTATAATATATAGTGAAAATCTTTTAGATGAGAAGACAAGGTCAAGACGTTATGCAAGTAAATTTAGCAGGTATTAGGCGAGATATTGTTAATCTTGCCCATAATTATAGCAATGCTCAGGTAATTAAAATAATAGTTTGTTATTGGATGATTATTTATTACTATTATGATATATATATTATAACAAAATTATATATGTAGAAAGCTGTACGTAAAGCCACTAGTAATGATCCTTGGGGTCCAAGCAGTACACTTATGGCAGAAATTGCTGATTTAACATATAATGTTGTGGCTTTCACTGAAATTATGCAAATGTTATGGAAAAGATTAAATGATCATGGCAAAAATTGGCGACATGTATACAAAGCCTTAGTTCTTTTAGAATATCTTATCAAAACAGGCACAGAAAAAGTTGCACAACAATGTAAAGAAAATATTTTTGCCATTCAAACATTAAAAGGTAAATATTTTTATATTTTAGATTTTACTATAATTTTTAAAATTTAATATAAAATATTTATATCCTATATCTATTATCACTATACATATATTTTTTAATTTAGATTTTCTCTTTATTTAGATTTTCAGTATATGGAAGGATCTAAAGATCAAGGAGTTAATGTTAGAGAAAAAGCAAAACAACTTGTGGCCTTATTAAAAGATGATGAAAGATTACGAAATGAAAGAGCTAGAGCATTGAAAGCAAAAGAAAGATTTGCACAATCAGTTAGTGGATTTGGTAGTGATGGATTAGATACTATGTCACCTGTAAGCAGTGATGTAAGTATACATTGATATCAAGATCAAAAAATTCAATAATAGAAGATTTTTTAAAAGTAAAATATTTTGCTGTTTAGTTTCAAGATTGGGAACCATGTCGCCTAGGATCTGAAACTACTACTAGACGTACGAGTAAATACTTTAATTTAAATGTTTATATGTCATAATTTTTGCTATTGATATATAAATATAAATTTTTACAGATATTGTTATATTTAATAATATGATAATTATAAATGCTACATATATAATTTATGCATATATAATGCACATGTATATTATGAACATATATAATTTTTAGCTGAATTGGAAGCTGCAAGACCACAGACAGTAGGTGAGGAAGAATTACAGTTACAATTAGCTTTGGCAATGTCAAGAGAAGAAGCAGAACAAGAAGAACAAAGAAGACGTAGTGATGATGTCAGATTACAATTAGCTCTTAGTCAAAGTCAACAAGATTTTAAGTTAATATAAATTATATAAGGTTTAATTTTTTATAATTATATAGTCTATTTTTTGTTTTTATCTAAAAAAATTAATTTCAGAGCACCTCAAACTGAGAAACAAAGTCATATGCTAGATTTGCTGGATGTAAATTTAGAAGAAGCATGTGGATATAATGTAAAAACTGATCCTTGGGGTATACCAATAACACCACCTCCACCCAGACCTCAAGTATGTTATTTTAAATTTAATTAAGTTTTTCTAATTTGCTTATTGCATGATAAATGTTGCATTATGTATCTTTTGCATGTTACATAATAGTCTTTGGATTTATCTCAATTTTATTTATATAAGGTATGTTTGAATATAATTATTAAATATTATGTTCATAAACTGCATAAAAACTTATTAAAAGTAGAAGAAATTTGTATTTATATATTTTCATTTGTTATATAGCCACAAAATGATCCATGGAGTGTTCCTACAACAAGTACTACGTCACCTGCAATAGACCCATGGACTCCTGTACCACAAAAATCAAGTAAAATTTATTTAAAAAAATTAATTTGATCAAAAACTAAGCGATTTTACAATTTATCTTTTCTAGTGGCTTCATAATTAATTTATAATTTGATTTCAGCTGCTACAATTGATTCATGGCGAGCACCTCCTTCATCGCCTGTAACAGTTACAACTTCACCTAATACAGATCCATGGTCACCAATACCTTCTACTAGTACTACTGCTATCACTACTGAAGTTGATACAAATAAAAAACAAGTAAGATATTTATTTTTTTTAATTAATTTTATTATGGTCATTTATATATGCATAATGAATTTATTTAGGCTAGCCGAGATGGTATGACATCTGCTTCTCCATCTTTTAACAATCCTACCTTAACACAAAATATTGGTTTTGCGGCACAATCGCCACAAAATATAGGTTTTAATTTGCCTACGACTTCAAATGCTACATTCAATACAACTAATAATGATTTTAATGGAACTGGTCCTAGTCTTAATAATTTCCCTATTGGAAATCAAAACAATTCTGTAGCCAGTCCACTAAGCGATTTAGATGAATTCGATGTAATTACTAACAGAAATAAGCCTGGATCTAGTCTGCAAACTACAAATAATGGTATTTATTAATGAATTATTAGTAAATTTATTTATTATTATAAATTATGTTAATATCTTATATTTTTAAATCAATTGTAGCAAGTACACTATCACCAGATCCATTTGATTTGGGAGGCATAGCTGAAACTCTTCCCACTAGTACAGGAGCTGTTAAAAAAACACCACAATCGTTCCTTGGGGAGAACTCTGCTCTTGTTAATCTTGATAATCTTGTCAGTTCTTCTGCGATCAAATCAACAACGCCTACACCTGCAGGTAACAATTTATTTCAAATATAATTCTACATCATACATCATATAAAATTTAAAGGCGTAATTTTAAAATATTGAAATCTATAGATCTTTAGATATATCATTGTATGCATATATCATCGCTTAATGAAAGAATAAAATTTTTATGATTAGATTAATTTATTATAATTTTAATCGAATATATTATGAGTCTTATATAAAAATAAACAATGTGTTATATTATTTGTAATATATTCTGTCTGTAAAACAGCATTTCATTGGAAATAAATTCGTGAGTACTTTCAAGATGTACTTTCAACAATACTGCATGGATGCATGCTTTAATTATGATATTGAAATCATTTCATTCATTATATTTCACATAGTTGTTATTTTCAGCAAAAAATGATAAATATATTAGAAAAATTGTGATGATATTGTATATATTGTAAAAATGAAATTTTTATCTTTTTTCTTTGATTACAGTTTTCATGTTCGTTTTCATATTTTTATCATCAAATTTCAGTCAAGTTTTAATAAGTATTGTTAAAACAAATATGTATGCTAAAAGCAAAAATTGTTATCTATAAATTTTTAATATTATTATTATTATAAATTATATTTCTGATTTGTTTGTAAATTGTTTGAAATTGTGATTATTTATATTGATATTAAATTAAAAAATTAAGTACATGATATGGAATATAATATATTATATTAATCATTATAATTATAGAATAATATAAATTAATGTAAACAAAAATTTACAGCAACAATGTCATATTCGGCAAATCCATTTGCGACGGCAACAACGCCACCTCGTCCTACAATTAATCAGATTCGACAAGATCCTTGGGCAGCGAATACAACTACTACAGCGAATCCGTTCCTTTCGTAGCTCGGTGATAATCGTTGAATGTGTCAGTCGAAAATCAAGAGCACTGTGGTTTAAAATGTATTCAAGATTTTTAACGATAACCCTGTACGGTATAAGTTTCTCACTCATTACGAAATAGTTTTACTTGAATATAAAAAATGATAAATAGATATAAATGATGTCTAATCAAAGTAAAATATTTATTATGAACATTTTAGTTTCCTTTCTGATCTTAATCAATGACAAAGGGAAACTTTAAAAAATACATTAATATAACTAGTTTAATTCTTTTGGACTGATGATAAATAATGCAACAGATAACTATATTTGTAAACATTAACATTTATTTCTACATATAATTGAAAATCTATAACTTATAATATTTATATGAAAATGTTAATATGTGTTACAATTATATAATTTATATTTTATTACATATTAACGATGAAGGAAAAATTATTTAAAAAGAGAAGGTAATATATAATAAATAAAAAATTTAAAAAGAAATTTCAATTTTGAACATTTAAACGCTTTCAAGGTATAACTAAATTTTATAAGAACTTTTTCCATTTATAATATATTTTTTAAGTGCATCTTGAATTCGTAATAGATTATTGAATAAGATTTTCATTGTGCTATAGATTATAATTGATTAATTGATATCACGATTATTTCTTTTATTTTATACTTATATACATGCTTTTCTATAGCTAACGAGATTATGAGACTGTCGTGATTTGCAGGAGTAATTTATATCGAACAGGGTTTTTCAATTTATGTTTTACGCTTAATGTGACATGCATTGATTGTGATTCGTAAAAATATTGGTGTCATGGCATGCCTTTTATGACTAATACTCATCTTGCAAGAAAAATGCTAGTATATGTCTTTGCTAATTCATTACTTTTCATTGTTTAATATCTTGATTACTTGCAGATGAAACAATTGTGTTATGCAGTTTATAGCTGCAAAATATTTATATCATATAATTATATCTTCTAATATTATTGAAGTACATATACATGTACAAGTTAAATTTATTTATGAAATTTTATGCATTTGGTTTGGATAATTATTGAAGATATACGCATAGGCTTCATGCACTAAAGAAAACCAAACACAGCCGTAATTAATATGCATTTTTCTATAAATGGATAAATCGATGCGTTTTATTGTTTCATGGAGACTTATTAAAATATTAAAATGCTTATGTTGGTTTCTATAAATATTCTAGAAATTTCTTAAAGAAATTCTTAACGCGGTGTCTTTATTCGTTCGACTGTCAAACTTAATGAACCAACATGAAAATAAAGGGTAATGTGAAGTGCATTAGCTTTCTTTATACGCAAAACGATTTACAATTGTACCTTGATTTATATAAAAAAAAAATTGTAAATATGTTAGCATATTGTTCCCCAACTGTCAAATCTTTTCCTTCAATATGTAGAATATTCTAAATAAAACTTAAAACTAGAAACTAATTATTTCTTAGTTTCTGAGGAAATTGCTGAGTTTATTATTTTATATATTGTGAATATTTTTCACGTTTATGACCATCATTGATTCCATAAAGAAAAAATATGAATCATTTCTTTAAGATGGTAGTTGTTAATCAATACATATTTATTAATAACTTTTAAAAAACTACTTCGCTTTAATCTTAATATAAACTTCAGCATTTCCTTTTTAAGAATATTTATGCATTTTACAATTTTATATAAAAAACGATTTCATACGTTTATTGATTGACAAAGGGGAACTTGTATTTGTCTGCTTAAACCTAAGTAAATTAGACATGAGTTGCACGATTAAAATTTTGTTAAGTAAATATTGCTTAAATAATTCCATTGTATTATTCTTTGTTGTATTAATAATTAATTTTGTTTTATTATGCATTTTCAACATATTCGCTTATATGATTGAAATTGTATAGTTAATTGCGTATTTCTCCAGATGTTCGCGAAATAATGAAGTTAGAATTATAATGGAATCTAAATCAATTCAAAATTGAAAATATATTAGTAATCTTATATTCACAGTTTTTAGAAAAAATATATGTCATATTTATTGAATGTAATTTTAATATTATATGTTTTCAAATATTTTTTCTGATATACTCAATAAATGATATATGTGTGTATATATATATATATATATATATATATATATATATATATTATAATATATCAATGAAAATATTTTAATTTTTTATATTATAATTTTATTTATATGATATAATGTACAAACTTCATTTTTACGCGAACAATGGAATATTGTTTAGTTTTTAGAATTGGTGTAAGTGCAAAGAAAATTTAATGAACATTTATGAATGAAATTATATATTTTAGTAGATTATATTATTATCATTATTAATATTATTATTATACAAATAAATGTAAAAATTTTTAATTTTTCTGATTAAATATTTAATTTGGAGATCCCTTGTATATTATCTTTTTTTTTATATAGTAAATTTTAATAACAATATATCAAAGTAATTATAAAATTGCTTTAAAATTGCAAAAACTTAAATGCATTTGAAATTATGGTGAAGTTATGAATTAAATACTATAATTATTGCTTATGATAAATAATTTTTGTTTTATAAAGAGGAAAAAAATACAAACTAAAATATTTGTATATTGAAATTATATTTTAAAGAGAAGCTTCAGTTGAACAATTTATATGAGAATTCAGAACTGGAGGAAGAAAATATGACCGAACTTGACTATGTAATTGTGCTACCTCAGGATCTTCCCTTTCTAGAGTTCTAAGTAATTTTACAAATTGAACTGTACCTATAAATAAAAGCAATAATAAATTAATAATAAAAATTATATTCATTTTGAAATGAAAATATATTTATATTTTCTACCTTCTCTACTTTCTGAAAAACCATAGTTCTTAATAACATCCATTTCAATTTGAACAACAATTGGAAAAACAAATTGCATCATTTTCAGCATTTCATTTCCAGAATTTTCTTTAGCTTCTGTAAGTTTTTGAGTATTTTCTGGAGTATTCAATGCTGTCAGAATGTCGGTTAAAACAGCTGAAAGTCATCTTATTTATTATTTTTGAAAAAAATACTTAAAATATAAATGCTAAATTGTAAAATTTAAATACCTTTTGCAATTTCTGGAGTAAAAATAGGCAGACCAGTCATTGTAAAGAAGTTTCATATAATTGAAATATATAAGAATGTAAATAATCCAATTCCAAATATATCGATTCGGTTGAAAGAATAGGTTAAAATTTGTAAAATTTTTATAATATAAAATTGTACAAAAAATTGTTTTATTTTATAAATATGAATACATATTTATTTTTCTTTTATAATATTTTTCTTTTCATTTTTAAAACATATCGTATATAATTTGTTTGTCACTATTCTTAGAACATGCCAAAATATGTAAATAATGTACTTAATTCAATGATCCAACGAAGAGGGCGCTTATGATGAATTTATGTCACTTGTCAACTTATTATTCAATTTCATGACATGAATCTAAAAAATAGAAAGTCTGAAATTATAAAAGAAAGTATATATGTGTTAAAGTTTTTTTTTAGTTATTACACAATGGAAATTTATGTTATAAAGACGAAATATAGTTAATAGTTGTGAATTATAATATATTAATAAAATAAACAAAATTTCTAAACAATATATCTTAAAGAATACTTTCTATAACCTATTTAAGATAATAAGTTAATAATATACAAATAATTTGTAAACGAAAGACAATCTGTTATTGAAAAATATATTCATTGACTTTTAATAAGTTAGTATACTTACTAATATTAAAATATTAATAAAAAAAACGATTATTGGAATTAAAATATCATTCAACAAATATTTGAAAAGAACTCCGTAATGTGTTCTGTTCATGATGAAGCATTTTTGCAAATTTTACAAGAAGAAAAAAATATTACAAACTTTTTAGATGCATTTTTCGGATTTTTATATAGATGGTAAGTATACAATATACTATAATATAAACGTAAATATTATTTTTATAATATATAATTTATGATTATTGTAATTTAATTATAGTACAGATTTTTATGTTGAATCGGGACCAGATCAAAAATTTGGTTTTCCAACTGATACAGTAGAAAAACTTGTTTTATATAGTTTTCATAAATGGAAGAATATTTCTAAATCTTCTAATAGAATAGATCTTCAAAACAGTCAAGATATTATTTCTCAAAATAATGATAAAAATCAAGATGAATCAATGACAGTAGAAGAAGATTCCCTTATTCCACAAGTTGATCATGAAGTAGAAATTGAAACATATAAAGAAAGTCAAATAACAAATCAACTTGGTCATTTACTTGAAAAAGACAAGACATCTGATAGTTACAATGGTGCAGTGAGAGAAAATTATACTTGGTCACAAACTATTAATGATATAGATGTGTTAGTAAAACTACCTAATTGTATAAGAACAGCAAAAGATTTAAGAATTCATATTAATTCAAAAGATATTAAAATAGAAGCTAGAACATCAAGAGTTGAACAGAATCAGGAAATAGAGGAATGTCGTTATTTTGTATGGACTACAATTTTTAAAGGAGAATTATGCTTTAAAATTCGAAAAGATGAGTCAATGTGGAGTATAGTACCTGGACAACATATTAATGTAAATTAAGCTATTTTAAATATGTTTGTATAGAATATATATTATAATTTTATTTTATTCATAGATTCATCTTGAAAAAGCTTCTGAGAGATGGTGGGAAGCATTGATCATTGGTGAACCAAAAATTGATTTAACTAAAATAGATTGTTCAAGAAATTTGGATGAAATGGGATCAGAAGAACAAATGAAAGTTCAAGAATTGATGTGGAATCATCAACAAAAACTTCTTGGTAAACCAACTTCTGAACAGATTGTAAGCATATGAAAAGTTATTTAATTTATATTTACACAATAATAATCACTGAAATATAAAATATTTTTTGTGCAGAAAATGGAAAAAGTATTGAGAAAAGCATGGGATGCAAAAGGATCTCCCTTTGAAGGTACTGAATATGATCCTTCAATAGTAAATTTCAACTGATACACTTTTATTACGCATTTTTTATTTCATTAATTGTTATAAATTAATAAATAAAATTCTATATTAAGCTATGGAATTTTGTAGATATACAATCGTTTTTTATTTAATTGTAATTATATGTTAAATACTTTATTTTATAAATTAAAATTTGATTATTAATTGTTTATTTGTAATAAATATTTATTTAAAAAAAATGTATTCTTCAATAAATATATTCTAATATTATGAATATCTATGTGTACTTCATATTTTTAATAATGAAAATATAATTATATTATTACAATTTAAAAAAAGAAATCAAAATCTTTATTATTGAGGAGAGTAAAAAAATTCTTGGTATATATACAATTGATACCTAATATTTGCAATTTTATAAACTTAGATATATATATATATAAATGTTTTTCAAATTTGTTGTATTTTATTGTAATTTTATTTTTTTTAATTATATTTTATTTTTAATAGATATTATATACAATATTAATTAAATATAAATAATATTAAAATTATAAAAAAAATTAAAAATCAATATAATAAAAAAATTAATAGTGCAATATAAAGATTATTAAATGAAATAACAAGAAACAAATGATTCGCGGTTTGTTTCTAGAATGCAAAGAATTTCACACTTTTTCTTAGCGTTTGTATCAACTTTATCTTATAATATTATAGGATTGTTTGGTAAAAGAACAAGGAAGAAATGTTTTATGGAAGCACACAAATGGCTATAACGAAACTGTTCTCATTTTCTAGAATTCCTTCGATTTTCGTTTATCTATTTCAATATTCAAATCTATATTCGAAATATTTTTTATGATAACAAATATACATTTTTAATTATTATAATAAATTTAATATTTTTTACGCTTTTACTTAATAATCAATTTCTTTTTTCTACTCAAGCAAATTTTATTTGATATTTATTGTTTTATAAATATACAAAGAAATGCAGGCATTGAAATCTCCACAAAAACACTAAAAGAGAATCACATTTCACTTGTTCATTCAAAAAACGCGTTATAACATTAATTTCACAAAAGAGGAATTCATTTTTAGATCTACTTCAAATGCTATTTTATTATTTTGACAAATTAAGAGAAGAGTTATTTTTTAGCTCGAAAGGAAGATAGTTCAACAAAGGATGCAGCATATTGAGCACCGCTGAAGGTAAAACACAGGTAATATACCTGCCTGAGGCTACATCCATCCCCACTTGGAGTCCGGTTCTCTCTCCTTGGTCGGTTCTCAGCTTTTCTCCAAGCTGAGTCGAGCCGTTAGTGTCGTTGTCGTAGGAGAGAATGATAGTAATGTGTATCACGGAGTATCGGGCACCCTGAAGGACGTCGATCGTTGAGTATTGGTCCTCTTCTTCTTCCTCGTTTCCTCTTCATATATCGGGTTATCAAATTCGGTCATTGAATTGAAAGCTTTCTCATTTGGACCAATTCGTTCTGAATGGTTCGTGATCTGTTTCGTGATTCACTTTTTCACGGATGCTCGATAGTCTGGAGGGCGACAACGACTATTTGTTCCTCAATATCTATAGCTTGCAGTGGTGTCGTGTGAGGTGAATGTAACGCTTGAGCAGAGTGGAATTTAGAAAGAAAATCGACGAAAAATAGAAAAGGAAAAAAAGAAGAAGAAGAAGAGGTTACCAAAATGCCTTGTTCTGCGGTGACGCTGTCCCTCGCGACCATAACCGGTATCATTGCCACTGGCCTCTTGGCAATCGCCTTTTCTACAGACAACTGGCTCTACACCGAGGTTAAACGCGCCCAAATCCAGGTTTGTAAATCGAATTTATTTTTTTTACAAGTGTTTTTTTTACGACACAGTTGTGAAATCTTTCGGAAGAATTTAGGATGCCACGTTGTGCTTTTTCACATCTTCCATGTTTTTATTATATCTTTTATATTATATCTTCCAAATTCCATTATTTGTGGGATATTATAGATATCCCACAATCATATGTCGTTTTTACTTAATAATATATTTCTTATATTTTCTTTCCTAATTTCTTGATCGAAATATCTTTTCCCGTTGCGCGATTGCATTATGACCATTTTGATGCCTCATAGATGACTTTTATAAATCCGTATGTAGAATATGATTCTTGAACAATGAACGTTTGAAGAGCACGACGGTATTCTTCACGATATTTTCATAGAGGAAACACTATCATCATCGATTCTATCCCAGATATACCAATAAATACTTACGGTGAATTTTCATGAATTTCAAGATGGAACATCATTTTAAAAATTCGAATTTATAGCATCGAAAAGGATCAAATCAAAAATGCGCGCTATAATTCCTAATAATATAGAAACATTATTCTTGATCTTCATGATTCAATTAATAGTGCATTACATGGAAAAATTACGGTAAATATATTTAAATGTTCGTTTATTGTTTCATTATTTCGTTCTTTTAATTCCATTATAATTTTTCAACGAAAATATAAATTGCTATTCTGTATTGATAATCAAATTAATATGAATGTGATTTCTTGAAAATATTAAAACATTAAATAATAATCTGCAGTAAATCATTGAAATTATTTTTTCAAATGATATATATAAAATATACAATGAATGTTTGATTGATTTTTTAAAAAATAGTTTTCATCTTTATGACAGGAAGTAAAATCTCTCCGACTTCCGTCGTCCTTGTCACAGGTGAATGTTCGGGTCGAAGGTCAAGTTCATTCTCGAGGGCGTTGCGAGTGTCAGTTGAGTGGAAGATATTCTCATGAAGCTTTTATGAAATATTTTATAAGGAAGCCGTATTGCATTTATAGCAAACTATATCATTCTTCTGTGCTTCAATATGAACACATCACTTAAAATCTCGATATCCTGAAAAATATTACTATTTTACGTATTTTAAATTAAAAAAACGATTAATTTTTTGACAATAAAATTACAAGAAATTAAAAACAGACAAAAAAAAATAGAAAATAATTATTTTTTTAAATGTTTTGCGTTAAATATAGAAAGTATATATCTTCGGTTTTTTATAATCCATGAATTTTTAATAATTGCGTTACAAATACTAACATTTAAAATAAGATTTGTATAATTATTATTAAATTTGCCTGAGTCTCTCTTTTATTTCATTAAAAGGATTAATGAATTATTCCATGATAAATAATATAACAAAATATTTTCTAACATTCTTTTTTTTTTTATTTCGCTTTATTACATTTATGCGTGCAATAGTATCATAAGGAACATTTTACAAATCACTATTTTCATTTGTCACGTAACCACATCAAAACAAATGAGTTGTATAGTCTTCAATTTTCCATGACGTACATATAATGATTTAATCTCATGGAATTTCAACTGATGAGATTAAGTATTAATAGAAGATATGTCAAAGCAATACATATCATATTCATCGTCAATGATAAATCTCTTTATTCTATAAACTTTGTAAAATCTTCACTCATTATAAACAAAAACATACTTCTTGATTACTAGCTAACCTAAAATTCTAAAATCCAGTTACTAAACAGAACTTCTTCTCTAAATGTTCAAAAATATTTATTATAAAATTATTAGGTTTCCATATCGTGGTTAGACTATGATCGCTCAAACAATTTGATTTCGGCCAAACGTGTTTCTAGTTTGTGGTGTGTTTGGAATGATCGACATTCTGGGCCGCGCCCATTTTCAGCGCTTGTCGTCGACTCAACGAGTTTTGCGTTTAGTCGTACTAGAGAGCACGCACAGCAGCGCAATCGTATGCACTCTCCTTTATAGGAATCAACCGTGGATCGAGACGAGACGTTTTTCTCTTAAATGTAAGTACACTGCGATTTCGTTCGCACGCAGCTTTCTTCTGATTCTTTATTTGGTAAAGTTCAAAGAAAAACAACCCAATCGCCTCTGTGGAAAACTTTCTTGCTAATTCAACGAGGAACAAGAATTATATGTTAGAGTCTTATTAATAATTATTCTATCATTAATATTCTATCACTAATATTCATTTCTTTATTCTTTCTTTATTTTTGAAAGAACTGATCACTTGCATCCATTATATGTATCAAAATATATGATGTCATAATATGAAAATAAAGTTGACATATTCTATGCTTCCACTTAGAAAAATATCGCTTACATCAAATTATATTATCTTATAAAATAAAATAAAATAAAAATAAATAAAATAAAATAAATTTTCTACCAAGAACATTTTTTGGAATAAACAAATAATTTGAGAGAAAATTATGTTCAAAGATTCAGTGAGATAATATATATAATAACATATTAAAAGGGACTTCTATTGAAAGATTTCGATTAAGTCATATCAGAATTTTTTTTTTTTAAATTTAGATGGATTTTAAATTATTATTATTAAAAAATCTATATAAAAATTTATATACCTATTTTTTATTTATGGAAACATCTATTACAGAACATCTATTACAGAATATATAGAAGTATTTTTAATTTTATTATTAACTTTCTTTCATTAATTCATATTAATTAGATCATATTGATAGATTTTTATTTTGGGATAAATTAATGAAAGAAAGAAAAAATCGATTCAGTAGATCATTGCTTTATAAAATTTAAATTTAGTGGACCGTGAAGAAAATATTCACGGTCAAAAGACATCAATTGACACAAATATCCCCGATTTAGCACGGAGAGACAGTCGAAATGTACATATCATCTTTGGACGATGTCCAAGAAGAAAAACTCGTCGTGATCCATCATTATGACGCTGAGGATTTCTCAAATAGTCGATTCCATGGCGTTGCTTTTAATCCAAAGTCTCTGTTTAGATTCATAATTTGGTCTGATGTATAACGTTTTGATGTATCAAGTGTTTAATGTATTTTTAATTGCAGCAACCCAAATATAATATTAAATTTCTAAAACAAATATGTAATATAAAAAAACAAAATGTAACTATTTAAGCATTCTATGTTTTATTTTTACCTCTATTTGAGAACTTAAATAATTGTTAAATAAAAATAAGCAATTAAATTTTATGGCATCTTTTAATTGCAATATTGTTTTAAATAATAATTTTAATAATCAATCAATTAATAATAATTTTAATTATCTAGAAGATATATAGATGAAATTGTGAACATATAGATATTGAAGAAAATCTAAGAAAAGTAATATAGATTATATATCTTTGTATCTTTGTATCTTTGTATTTTTGAAAATCTTCTAAATTAAAATATATTATTTAGTACATTATATCCTTTATCTTTTATTATTATTTTTTTCTTAATAAATCTTATCAAAAGATATTAAATAAGTGAGATTTCAAATAAAAGTAAAATAAAAATTTCGTCCTTAATAATTTAAATTTATATTATATTTGTTTTAAATATCACATTAATTTTTTAAACTTTATATTATTTTATATTACTTTATAGAATTATATTAACGTTATTTTGTATATATATAAAATGTCATGTTCTTGTTGTATAAATATATATCTTTCATTATTGGTATTACATTGTAATGTGTTAAATGAAAAATAAGATTTCAAAAAAATAATATATAGAAATTTTTTCATGAGTTTTAAGAATTTATTACAAAAATTATGTTAAAACAAAATATTTGAAAAATAGAAAATAACATTTAATCATTTATATATATTATTCACTACATGTATATATATATATATATATATATATATATATCAAAAATAGTTTCTCTACTAAAATTTTATATCAATTAAAATTACGTTAAAATAAACTATTTGAAAATAAATTTAAGAAAATAATTAATTATTTTTTAAATGTCCATTT
The DNA here is from genome assembly GCF_014066325.1 of Apis laboriosa. Lineage (NCBI taxonomy): Eukaryota > Metazoa > Arthropoda > Insecta > Hymenoptera > Apidae > Apis > Apis laboriosa. The sequence goes on from NW_025221798.1 coordinate 971,934, forward strand.
ACTAGGCTTACTTATAAATCCATTATATATATTGATCTCTTGTATTGTTGCGATTTCCACACGGTAAAATCAGTAGTGTAGTCGATAGAGAGGCATATGACGTACCGAGCTCTGTTATTTTCACCAACGTTCCGAGCGCGTTTACCTTGGTGAACGCAGCCGGTGAGCACGCATTAGAATAAAAATGTCGGTTTGCTCTCCCCCATCACTCCCGAGCAGAGGATCCGTACATACAGTTATGCTATTTGTACCATCTCCACTCGTATAGTATAAAAAATGATTACAGCTTTCTGATCGTGCAATATCAGATGAGAATAATGCATAATTTCCACAATCAACAAATTATACCGCCATATGGAATGCTTCTTTTCCCCAGAACTTATTTGGCATAGGAATCCCGTTGACCTTTGTGCTCATTTCCCTTTCTCGATACCTGTATACTTCTTTCATCAGTTAATCCTTAGTTGAGACCGATTTGGTAAGACTTAACATGGTTGTTTGATGAAATTGAGCTTTGAAAATAAGAAAGATACTGTCTTTTCTTCTGTTTATGATATTGTGAAACGAGAAAGCAAATTAATGTTGAATATAGAGAAATAGATATTGATTGGTGATTGCTTTAAAAAATGAATTAATGTTTGTTGCATATATTTATTTCAAATATTTTAAATTTTAAATGATTAAAACAAAAAAATAACTTCATTTTTTATATTTTTATATTTTTTGTTATTAAAAATGTAATTTTCCATTTAATTTTCATTAAAATGTTTGTTAGGAATAATAATTATAGTAGTTTTGCAACTTACAATATAGCAAAAAAATTAGTTTTACAAATACTGATAGAAATGAAAATCAAAAAGAAAACATTAATTATAATGATTGATTTTCAGTTCATTGACAAATTATAAAAATTAATATTCAAAATTATAAAATTTAAAAATGTAATTTTATAATGAATTAAAATTAAATAATTTGATATTAAATGATTTAAATGATATACTGAAATAAATAATTTGAACATAGTATTATTTTTATTACTACTACAGTACTATTATTACTTCTAAATATTATTATACTTAATTATATATTATACTATATTGTATAATATTATTATAATATTTATAATAAATTTATTTTTTAGTTTTTTTTTTTTTTTTTACTTTAACACAAAAGATAGATTTAATTGTATTTATATAGATTTAAATTGTATTTATTGAAAGAGAAAGAAAAATATAAGTTTCATATACTTCTGTAAAAGTTTACTATATTAGTTCATTATAAATTTATAATAAAAAACATACTTGATATTTAATTACTTTTTGTTTTATACAAATAATTAAAAAATAGTATTGTTTCTTTTGTGAACAGAAAATGATTGAGTTCAAAGATTAATTTCTGGTAATATTTTGCAGAAGATGTGTTTATTTTTTTTATATCGGTTCTGTTATCGACTTGTTTTAACCGGAAACCATTGTATATAATACTTGCACGTGTTACATAGAAAACAGATCATACTTGTTTTCATTTCTGAAACAAAGCCAACTAAGTACGTGACTCTCTATAACATATTATGTACATTAAATTTAATATACATTTTATATCTTTTGAAATCAATTAAGTTAAGATTAAGATTAATGTCGAATCCTTTATTTTAAAATTATTATTTGAATTATATAATAGAACACGCAAAGCGAGAGAAGAAATAATACAATAATGTAGAAACTAAAATTTGTGAATAAAATTAAAAGAAAATATTCAAGATATTAAGATATCAAAATTGCCAGGAAATATAAACATCTGAAATAAAACAAAGGAATAGCACAGAATTCACACGTCTGAGTTTAAAAACCTTGAATCATGAGAATAAACCTTGTTTTTCGATGGTCTAGTATTCATCAACATTCATATGCCACAGTCACACTTCAGAGCATTGAATAATGTTTGAAACTTCTGCGACCAAGTCGTGATCGTAGCGTGACTAGACCGCTAGTGTAACTCGAACTTAATCGAACATCATGCTTATAAGTCTCTACTTTGGCTTATTGAGAATTGTTTCTTAGTTCTCATTTCTTCTTTTTTTCTTTCTCTTCAAAAAATTATTTAAATCGTTTATCTATAAATATTAATTCGTGATTAATCGTTAAATCATAAATGCATTTATTCTTTATTATTCAATCATTGATTTCTTAGTTGATTTCTTACTTAATATACACCTCATTGTGACACGAATTTTATTCTTACGAAATTATCTGACCTCAGCAAAAAAGAAAAAGCATATTGATGTTCTTCAATTCTTATGAAATCAGTGTTTCAATGATGCAATCAATTTAAAATCATTTGTTGAATTTGTTAATGCAGTATACATTAACCGATTATTTCATTTGATTTATTAAGATCTATAAATTAATAATTAATGAATTAATGTATACCAATAAAACATTCAAAAATAATCTAATATAATGTAAAATAAAATAAAATTAAAGATACTATTTCTAATAAAAAATACTATTTCTAATAAAAAAGGCAAAAAGAATCGAAATCATTAAAAATCTTGAATGAAATTTGGATTATTAAAAAAAATTTGGATATATCTTGTATATTTTCATATAAAAGATGAAAAAAAATAAAAAAGTTATTTTCAATGATTCTGAAGTCAGTTTCAGAAGAAAGTTTCAAAAAGTTTTCTTTAAAACTGAATAAAGTTCAATATAAAACTAAAAGTTTGAAAGTTTCATATATATATATATCTGCATTTTAAACTAGCGATCATTTAATATTTAAACGATCATACATTACAAGAATACCAGAGCTATTACGGGAACGATCGGAATGTCGTTTTCAACAATAAACCTTCACTTCTCTACGACGTACTTTCATTGTTGCGCAAACTGCTTATCCCTACTGATTGTTCAAACAAGATACTATAGGAACGAAAAATATAAGAAGATTTACTCGAGATTCTATCCTGAAATCTCTTATTTATTTTTTACTTTACTTTTATATTATTCATTAAAATTCTTCTCCGAATATTCAAATTCAAATTATATTATTCTATATTTTTATGAAATAAAATTATTCATAATAAAATTTCATTAATCGATGAAAATTGAATATTTTAATTTAATATGTTTTTTTAATATATCATTTTTAGTATATCTTTTTCATTATAACATAACTTCTTTTATATCTTAATTTTTGAATTAAATATAAATGTCCTATGATTTTTCAATAGATTTTTCAATAGATATTGCTTATACTTTGACCATTTTAACCTAACATTTGACGAATATTTAAACATAAATTGTATTTTCAACCTCAAAGTATAACTAAATCAAATCGCAAATTTTATAAATAACATCCATATATATAAATGTTTTTTGTATTCAGTTCCACTTCTGAATAGTAAGAATAAGAAAAAATGTAAGCAATATTTTTATTCACGATCAATTTTAAAACTTTCAATGAACAATTAGGAAATTTACACCTATCAAAGTGTCCTCTTGTTTAATCTTCACTTTGCTTTTATTGCACAGTATAACCTATTAAATAATCTTTCGAATGATTATTAAAAATATATAGATATCATCTATATATTTTTTACCAAAAAGTAATTCAGTGCATGGGCTAATGTTTATAAAATCAATACATCATTATTTGAAGATGATACGGCACATTTCCGGTTTATAAATACGACAACCGTGAGAATTCGGGCTATGTTATGTTATATACAGTCGAGCTTCATTGGGTAATCGAAAATCGCGAGCAATGGAAAGAATTTCATAATCACTTGCTGAATTCACATTTCGTGAAGTGAATTCATTTATTCTGAAAAATTTTCTGTTTTATTGTTGAATATTTCTTTTAAAAATTATTTCGTTGATTCATCAATAAAATTTTTTATTTATTAGATTGAAAAACAAAGAAATTAATAGCAAAATAACGTAACAAAATAACCTCTTATTGAATTTTAATAAAATCCACACAATTTTATAATTTAATTAAATATATATAATTTTATAATAATATATTTATAATTTTATAAATTTTTTGATAATATATTTATAATATATTTATTATATAATTTTTAATAATATATTTATCAATATCACAACAAATTGCAATGAATATTCTTTTAAATTACAGATACTTTTTTGAAAAAGACAAAGACAAAAATTGATATGAAAGTTGTTTAAATTTAAATTTTTCAATTATAAATGAAAGAAATTTTAAAATTAAATACTTATATTAGAGAAGATATAGGTTATGAAACATTGAAAAATATTTTCGCTTGTAAATTATATAATTGACATAGCTAAGCTTTCACAAATTAAATGACAAAGTCAACTGTCAATGTCTATTGCCTTCAGAACTAATAATGATTGTACTCATCGAGGTGAATCAAGAAATAGGTTAACGATAGAAAAATTCTTTATTCGTTGCACAAGTATTTACGATTGCAACTTGCATAATTTGTCCGAGTGCATGTGTTTATTATGTCGATGAGTGAACAGTGGAATAGTGGTCATAAAGTATAATTGAGGTTCCATTGAAGAAATTATGACATAACCGGAAGATCGATTCAGGGTGCAAGTTACAAAGGAAACGATAATACAAACGATGCGTCCTTGCACTCGACATATACGATGCATTATATTACCATTTGATTGACCTTCTTTTTTTTTTATCCCTATATTAATATATACATACTTTGATAAAAAATTGAAATGTTTTATAAAATATTAATTCTTTAACAGTGTAAACGTTTAAATAAAATTTAAATAAAATTGAAATTGAATAAGCAATATAGAAAATAATTATAGTTTTATTATCAAAATTTTTGGAACTTCTGACATCTTACAAAATAGATATATGAATAAATTTCCTCTATATTTTTTTAGCATTTTATAATTAACAAATTTGCATTATACATAATAACATTTAAAATATGAAATTTATAAAGAGTTTTTTTGAATCTCTTGTGGAATATACTGTCAATAATTTGTTTTCAATTTTTTAATTATTCATAAGAAAAAATAATTAGTGTTGAGAGTGAACGATATGAGATCACGAAGAAATTAAAATTTCATAGGAAAATTAGTAAATTACAGATGTTTCCGGTTACGTGATTTTCAACGCACATAACAGGTGATTACGCGAAAGGAATGCTAAAAACTGCTGAGAAATTACATCCCTTACGTTCTGCTGTCAGTGCACGGAATTATATTGCTTGAAATAACGGAATCTTTCGTTTTATGTTCCGAATGCTCAACTGGATGAATTGTTCGAAACTCGAGGGAAACTGTAAGAACTGAGATAACTGAGATAAATATATAAACCTAAAATCACTTGAATTGTAAATTTTTCATAAAATCATATTTCTTTCATATCATATCAGTATAAAATTAAAATATTTGAAATTTTTTATTTTAAAATAAGTTTAGTTTAAAGTTATATATAGATCTATAGTTTTTTAATTTATAAGACAAATTATATAATTGATATTATATTTATTAATATAAAATAATTACATATATTTTTAATAAGTATATTATATATTAATATATAATGTAAAATTAAAAAAATTTAAATTCCTTTATCCCTAATCTATCCATTTATTTTGTCTATCTATTACAATTTATTCATTATTGTAACCTAATCTTCATCATTTAAAATTTAATTTCAAATTTTTTGCAGATTATTATCATTAATAAAATGTAACATCGATTAATTAATCGAATTAAGGGATGCAGATGGAATTTTTAAATGAAAAGTTGCGTAATAGGAACAAATTATATTTATTTACGTAGTAGAAACTTAATTGCTGATTCATTATATAATAAAAAATTGAAAAGTTATAAGTTATAATAAAAAGTTGAAAAATTAGAAAAAAAATTATTTATTTACAAAACTGAAATGTTATTTAAAAATGCATTTCCTCGATGAACCACGATACGATTTTTTATTAATTCACCGTGATAAAAGCATGCATTAAATCTGTAAAAAAAAAAAGAATATTGTACTCATTTTTGCTTTTGAAATATATATCTTAAGTTAAAAGAAATTAAATTTTGGAACATTTATTTTCTAGTAATTTTGTTAATTCGTTAATAAAAAATAATTGTAAAATATCTTTGATATTTATATATATAAAATAAAATATCAATCCATGTCAAAAAGATATATATATAATAATAGAACTCGTTAATGCGATATAAATAATTAAGCTAATAATGCCTTCGATATAATCGTGGAACTCTATTATGTATCATTTATGTTTCTTTTTTTATTAATTTGAACAAAGATACATTTTTTTTATCGTTAGGAACAAAACATTTATTGATTTATCGAGATCGTATCTGAAATGATTTTTATTAGAAAATTTCCATCAACCATTGCCATCCTACGCGTTAACGCGAAGAGGTTATGTCGCCTACGCTAGTGTCACTAGCATATTTCGCACTTTATCATTTGCAAGGTTGTTGTAACGTTGGCGAACGCCATGAATACTTGTCACTTTAACTGCGACACTGGTATATAAGTTGCTTCACAATTATACAATTAAACTTAATATGTTGCATTTCCGGTTGCCAATGCGTTACATTGAACTAACATTGCAAAATTGCAAAACCATATTGAAAAAGCAAAATTTGAATTATTCTCGAAAAATAAAAACTGAACGTTATTCAATTTTAATAACAATTAATTTTAATAAAACTGAATAATAATTTTAGTTTTTTTTATTTGAAAATATTTTAAGTTTTTCTTTTAAGATTTATCAAATTTTATATTTCTAGAAAAATTTTTATTTATAGATCGTAATATTTTGCAATAATAATATTAAATTTCACTAAAATTTGTTGGATTAAATTTACACAACTTAATTTTTTTTTTAATTATTCAGTAATTAATAGATCATAGAATTTAAATTCGATAGATCTCCTAAAAAGAAGGAAAGAAAATAAATATGACGAAACGACATAAATTTAAAAAAATGCTGTAAGAAAAAATATGATTATACAATAAAGAAAATTTTACTTATATAAAAATAGTAGTAACTGAATTGTTGAGATTTTTATGAAAAAATAAATGATTTAAATTGGATTAATTTTTGTTAAATTATATCTTTTCTGATATAATTAATTATATTAATTTATTATTGATATTATATTATGATATTACATATTGATATTACAAGAATATATAAAATATATATAGAAGTATAATAGAAATAAAATCACTTATTAAAATTAACATGTATTTAAAACGTTTTTCATCGCTATATCATGTAATATACATATTTATTACTTATGCTGAAATGCTGACATTACTATTTTATTAAAACATTATTTATAATTAAAACTTGTTAGTAATCAATTATTATAAATAGATAGATATCGATAATATTCATTTGTTACTTCTAAGTGATAAATAAATTTTTCTAATAATTGATTCTTCAGATATTTATGTTTATATTATATAGTTAACTTTACTATAGATATAGAACTTCATTGAAATCGATAAGAAACTTTTGATATATTCCTCGTAAAAGATTCATGTATGCAGCCTAGACCTCAATCTTTATTTCACTTTCTACGCACAAAGACTAATTACCATAAACAATCAGTCAAGTCTCTCTAATCAATCATGCCTGCAAACTTCTCTATTCTTTACAATCTCCATTGTCACGAAATATCCTTAATTCTCTGTACCTTCTCCCAAAAAGAAAAGTAAAATCATAGCTAATTAACACTTTCATCGCGATACTAAATTTCTCTACAAAAAAAGAAAAAAAAAAAGAAAAAAAGAGTACACTCTATTTAATTGCCGCGGGATAGTCAGAGTGGGGATTCAGAACTTGAACGGTTTATAATACACGACAATTGGCTCATGGTGAGGTTAGAAATTATCGTATCGTCTAACGCCTAGCGGATTCCCATTGAACGATGGGCTCGCGTTTTCCTTTCTATGTCAAAGAAATCGCTGAGGCTCGACGATGTTCCCGCGCTCGAGGCGAACGGCAGTGGCGAAACAACGATGTGAAAGCAGATTGGAACGACCTGGACAGGCCTCGATGGGCCTCCAGACTCTTTCTTTTTCTTTTTCACGCACGTGACAAACGATTAAAGACCGTGCGTCCGTTATACGTTCCGTTGATTCACGTGTACCTTACACGCATGTACGATTCTTTGTCTCTTTTTATGAACTATTAGATGAAGTAAGCATGTTTCACCTGCTGATTATTACGGAAACTTGGATCATTACCTACTATTCAAAAATTTTCAGTGAGAGAATTCTTGGATTCTTAAAAATAATATATATATCAATAAATTGTATATAATTCTAATTCAAATGTTTTAAAAAATCTAATCTAATCTAAACCTAAATCTAATCTAGATATTGTTGTTAAATTTTAGAGCAAATAATTTTAATTACTAGTTTATTGATTCCATAAAAAAATATTATTTTCATTATTAATTCATTCTTAATTTCTATATTATGAAATTTCTATAATTCTATAATATTATTTCTATAAATTGATCTTAATAAGGACCAATAAAAACATTTATTATAAACAATAATTTATATATCAATAGATAACATATTAAGATAATTAAGTTAATTCATTTTTTAAAAAAAATAAAAATAAATAAACATTTGTGATAATTAGAATATTTTTTGTCTTCAAAGAATTTGCATCCAATTTCCCAATACTATTTTAATTTCATATCCATATTAATTATTATATATATATATATATATATATATATATATATATGATATTATATAATTAATTATATAAAATGATTCGCAATCATATCCTTCTTCTTTCGAGAAAATATATGAAAATTACATAAAAATATATCTGAACAATTGATTGATATAATTGATACCAAATATCAAAATACAAAATCATAAATAATATATTTGTGCAGCTATCTAGTATATATATATATTTCTTTCAGAACAAATGTTAATTGAAGGAGATAACTTACTTATCGACTGATCTATACAAAGTTTTTGGTTTTCTTCAAAATTAGTTTTATCCGCGACTGATTTTTTTCTTCTTTCGTAGTGTTTTTATTATGTCATGATAAAATAATTTATAAAACAGTAAATCGAATTTGATAATTTTGTATAATATCAATTTGTGAAAAACATAGTAAACATCAAATTTATCAAGCAATCTATTTAAGTGAATATAAAATTGAGCACAAAAAAGAAAGTAATATAATTCGTTATTGATAAACAGATTGTGCCATTTTCTAATTATTTAAAATTCAATTTCTATATAATTATATCTATATATATATATATCACAAGAAAGAATTCATAATCAGATGTATAAGAATCAGTTTAACAAATATATAAAGAAAAAAACATCATGAAACCAAATTTATGAGAATTTAAAAAAAAAAGATAGAAAGAAAATTTCGAATGAAAATACATTTATCGTGCATTTCATAGAAAAGTTGTTACGTAAAATTTGGGTATTTCCAAGGTTAGAAAGACCTCGCAACTCGGGAATCGAGAATATTTAAAATTTGATTATTGATTTATGATGGAATAGTATTATGGGTTGCGAAATTTCTATTTTGAGAATCACAACTTCATTGCGGTTTCTAGAAACGATTAAGAATCTAAATTCTCGATAATCGCAATTTCTTGTAATTACTTTGAATCACGAGCAGGAAATATTATTTTCAGGAAAAATTAATTTCTGAATTTGGACAAGATAAATTTCGTTTTGATGATATTAATAATTATATTAATCTTATCTTTTATTTTGGTTTAAAATCATTCAATCATTATATTCATTCATATAATTTAGAGTTTAATTGTTAAATAAAATAAAAAATAATTATTAATAAATAAAAAATGAAGTTGAAAATATTTTTTCAATTTTCTTAATCTCTTAAATTTTTAGATACTTCTAATTTTTTGTAATAAAATCAAAAGTTTATACTAATAATAAACAAAACAAGAAGAATTAAAATAGTATTAAAATAATAAAGAATTAAAATAGAATTAAAATAATATAGATCGAATAATAAAATCGAATAAATTAATAATAAGATATTAAATAATAAATTTTGATAGAAATAAATCATTAATGATAAATAAATAAAAATTTTTCTATAAAATCAGTAAATTGACTTAATTTTTGTTGAAAAATCACAATAAAAGAAATACAATAAATACAATAATACAAAAAAATTCAGATGATTGAATATATTGTAATCACTATCAATTTAGAATTGTTGTTTTAATATATCTAAAAAGATTTCAAATAGAAAATAATCTTAATAGGTGAAAATAGTTCGATAATTATTTTAAAAGAAAAAATAAAAGAATTATTAGAGATATGCATGAAAATCAAACCTAAATCCAATTATTATATTGTATTATATTATTTATATTATATATCATGAAAAAAGTATACGTATCTTGAACATTTTACGTATTTTCTGGTTTTGTGTTGAAATTCATACAATTCGAAAGATTTTCCGTACAAATTCATACGGTTTATTGCATTTTCTACAAGATTCTATATCAGAAAATTATCGATATATATGTACTTTCTAAAATGCAAGACTTGCTAAAAATGTCTTGCAAATTGATGATAAGGTAATTATTTTCTTTGGGAAAAATTCGTAAGAAATTAAATTTAATTAATAATTTTAATATAATTTTTTATTTTTATTATTTTGTATAGATTGATTAAGTTAGATTAAGTTTAATTTGTATCCAGAGGTATTTTTTAATTATTAATAATTAAAGAAGTGTGAATATATATGCAATTAAAGAAGTTTGAATATATATGAATTCGAATCTGCAATGATAATCTATTATTATATACATATAAACATTATATATTATATGAAAATAATATTAAAAAATTATCATTAATTTCTTGTATTTTATATATATATATATATATATATATATATAGTATATAGTATATATGTATAATATGAGTGTACGAAATTGAAATTTTTGGAATTATTATAACAGAAGACAAAAAGAGGTCTTTAAAAGATATATAGAACACTTAGTATGATGTTCATATTAGTTATTTACGGTAAATTTAAGCAACATCGTTGTCCTAGTTCCTTTATATTGGTAATTTTCTAAATAACAATCGCGAATAATTAGCACGTTGCTTAACGATTGATGATAAAGCATTGATGAACGGAACAAATAATCACATTTGTTATATAAGAATACCTTTGATATGAAAAAAATATAATACATATTATAGAAGCAATATACATATATTCGTGATGCACATAATATTTTTTAATTTTTATATATATAATTTTATATATAATTTTAATAAATTTTTAATAAATTTTAATATATAATTTTTATATAATTTTTATAATAATATCATTTTTTCGATCTTTTTATCATATTATTTTATTTTCTCTTATGTTTTTCTTAAATAATATTATGTTCAATATTAAAAAAAAATGAAAATTATAGTAACTTATCTTTTAATGACTGAAATTATTATTATTATTATTTTCTTGGAAAATTTGATAAGATTTGATAGATTAAAAATCCGCTTTAAGAGGTTGTAAAAATGGTCATAAATATGAGTAGAGACCATAAATAGAGTACCAAAACTAAAAATAAATTAAAAAAATAAAAATAAATTAAAAATTCATTTTTATATCTATAAATGTAAAATTTTCATATTTGCCCGACGATGCAGAAGAACGATTCTCTTGTTCAATAGGTTGTCATAAGATCTAAAATTACATTTAATTTCGAGGGCGGTATGCGTGGCGCATCCTCGATCGCAAGAAAGTCCGGAACTTGAGCTGACACGGTTGAGTAAACGCGCTCTCTATGAGCCTCGTTCTAGGATAACAGTGCTCCGTTTCTTCAGGAAACAGCCGGTCAAGATATATGACTGCAACTAAAAATTTGTAACAACCGGTTGCGATTTCATTTCCTTCCGCAATTTCCTCTAAGGGACTTTGTTCAATTTCGCCTGGCACACGTAACTTCCGATGAAAATCCATTCTGTATGATAGTTTGAGTACGGCAATATCGGATTAGAGAATTTTCTAAAAATAGTTTTTAATCTTTTATTTAATATAAATTTCTTTTAAATAATTTTATTTCCTCGTGAAATAAAAATCTAATTCAAAATTTTATTGAAAATTTAATTCAAAATTTAAATCTGTAATGTATTTCAAATGAATTTCTCAGAAGACAAATTGGTCAATTCCATTTTTTGGATTAAATTTTTATTTGGATACGCGAATAGAATGAATTTTTCAAAGAAAAAAAAGATTAATTTAAATTTTGTAAGTTGTTTTGCTGCCAATAAATGATAAAAATAATCGTTTCAAAATTAATATTAAAAAATATTTATTTTCTAATCTTTAAGTCTTACATTAATTAAATTCAAATAATTGAAGTTGTACAACTTCAAGTTACTACTTCATGAATATAAATTTATCATTTATTTCAAGTTTGACCAGTATTGCTGTATATTATCAACTTTAAAAATTATAAGGATTTGATTTCATATTTCATTTATATAAGATTGCCAACTGAGTGTATGTTTTCTAAATATAGTTATGATCATATGAAAGTTAAAATTTTTTAAAATTTTCTTTTTTCAATTAACATTAGTTAGGTTAAATTTATTATCAACTTATCAAATAAGATAGATATTAATATTATGATTTTTATCTAAATTATTTTTTTAGATATTATTTATAAGTATTTTTTTAAATATTATTTATAAATCTATTTAGTTTTATCAGTTTTAGAAATTTTAATCTATTCAATATAAAATAATGAATAATAACTTATATTAAATATATAAAATATTGAAATAGTTTTATAGACAATAAAAGCAAAAAGATATTGTAAAATATATCAATTTTAATGTTAATTGGATTTCTTGATAGCATATGTTAAGTCGATTGCATTTCATAAAAATTCCCAAATTATAATATACCTTTAATCGTACTTTTTTCGGATAATCTTCCATTTCCAATTATTATTTTATCTAAATTTTGATCGATGAATAAGTTGATTACCAACGATAAATTCATCCGAAGTTGAAAAACAGTGGTTTCACGAATAATTTCCTGTAATTTATTCGACCGGCCTTTTTCCAGCCGTATCAAAAGACTCTGAATTCATGGGGGAATCGCAATCCTTGCTTTCTTACTTTCTAACGATCATAATATTTCCATAAAGCGACTACAACTCATTTCTAATTTGCATTGCGAACCAACAACCGTTCACTTCAATTGAACAATATTTCCTTGTTCCTTCGTTATCGTTTTCACTAACTATTCAATCATTTTGCTTGATCCTGATCCTCAAGATGGGATCCTATTTATAGTTTTTCCAATTCAAGTCCTTAAAAAATCCTTGATGATTGTTTTTATATTTTTGTGTTTTTATATATTCCTGATAAAAATAATTATATTAAAAATTATCAGTTTTATGTATTATAATTTCTAATTTGATTTTTTTTTATTTTAAATTTATATACGTTATCAATATAGGTAAAATAAAAATGATAAAGATATGTATTCAAAAAAATAAAAATAAAGATTTATATCTAATTTAACCTAACCTAACTTATTTGTACAATTTTTAAAAAATAATATTACGATTCAAAAAAAAAAAATAAATAAATAAAATAGAAAGAAAAACATAGAAATACATAGAATTTTTATTGATTTTTAGTTTTACAGAAATAATTACTATTCTTTCACTAATAATTAAGAAAATTATTGAAAATATATTTCTAATAATTATCAAATGATATCAAAATATGTATTAAATTCTTCGAATGACAATATTATCGAGAATTTATTTATGATTCTATTGTTTGATACATGATTAATCTCAATTTTTTTTCTTAATTTTTTAAAATTTTTCATGCAAGTACTTGAGATTTATATTTAAAGAAACAGATAAAAACGATGAAGAGAACATCTATAAGAAATAAAACATTTGATGACAATAGATTGAAATATTCGAGTTAATTATTAGATATTCGTAAATGCAAAAAAAAGATCGATAGATAATATGAATCATTCAAACAAATTGTTTTATTGCAGCAATATGCAGCCAAGCATGCTGAACAGAACCATTTAGTGGAGCAAATGAATACAAAATACTATTACTATACAAGAACACAGGGTCTCTTCAGGATATGCTATCCCAAAGAAAGACCACCGACTGGTAAGTTCAACATAATCGAACTTTTTTAATGTAAATTCTTATTTCTTTCGATATATTTTTTTTGATCCTAATTCTATATTAATTTTAAATTCTTTCGATCCTAATTTTATATTATATCCTATATTATAGACAATATATTATATTGTATATTAAAGAAATATTATCTGAAATCTATGACTGATTCAACAATCCCTATTTTTTTCTTAAAGGATTTTTTAATTAAAATTCATTATATGTATCTAGAAAATAGAATCTTTTTTTATATCAAAAGAATATAATTCTTTCTTTTTTTGCTAATAGTAGAGGTTTCATCTAAATAGCAATAAAGATTTGAAATTTATATTTCAAGAAATTTTTAATTTTTTTCATTTATAAGAAAAATGACAAAGAATTAAATATTTAACGATGATAGATTGAAATATTCTTCTACGATATCAATTTCAACATTAAAAAAAAAAGTTAAAATTATTTTGTAAAATTTTATATTGATAAATTTAATATTTCTGATTCAGTTTAATATAAATATAAAATATATTTTAATTTAAATTATATAATTTAAATTCTTTAGATTCTTCTTTTCAATGATAGGAACGAATCTTTTGCAATTACTTCTTAAATCGATTTTATAGAATACTTATAGTACAATTCAAATTCATTTACGGTAATATGATGAAAAATGATAGCATAGCAAAAAAATAAAATAAATCGTTATTGAAATGCATCCGCATAAGTATAAATGAATTGTTTAAATGATAGGTTGTTACTAGTCTTTAGATTCAAATGAAAGCATTCTACTTGCATCTATTACATTTGAAAATAGGTATTTTTGATATAAAAAGAACTATAAAATTTTGAAGACTATAAACTTACTTAATTCTTCACAGTAATTTGTTTTTCGTTTTGCATTTCACTTTCAAAAGTTAAGTACCGTTTAACGAGCAATGAATGACAAATTAAATATCAACGATTTATTACGATCTCACTGAATATCACAAATTCTCACGGAATATTTCTTGAACATTTCAATTTAGTTAATCAATGAACAAAAAGCTATTCTTGATTTTTGAAGAAACAAGTATCAAATGAAAACGGCCATGATGAATTTCTCATAAGTTACTGGTTCTTAAAACAGATGGCGGCCTTTAGAAGACTTTCTACAATATTCTATACTATAATGTCGCAGGTTATCCGATCCCACGTAATAGGTTAAGAGTTTATAATGGGCAGGTTGCACGCAATTCGAGGAGAAAGGAAATCGTGAAATTATTGGCATAAACATGATAGCTCACAAACGTTTCTTTCGAATATTTATTTCATTTAATCAATATTGACCCACGATTTTTTCTAATATTATAATTTTTTCTAATAAATGTTAATAAAAATATGAAAGAAAATAATTTAGTATAATTTAGTATAATTCTAGAATTGAAAATTATGTGAGGTTTTGTTTACTCGCCTTCATGCTTTGGAAAGTATAGTAATCACATCATTTTTTATAAATAGAAGAAATTTTTACAAAAAATAATTAGAGGTAATCTATTTTTCTTTGAATAATCGATTTAAGACATGAAAGAGACATTAGAGTCTAGTTTAATCTTGATTCTTATTATATCATAATATAAAAATTGAGTTTTTTTTTTATTTTTCAAAGAAGAATTTTTGAATTCTTATTTTCTTAAGATAAAACCAAGACTTCAATTATCATTGAAATTAAATAAATAATTCAAATTCGATTCATTTTAATTTTTTACTATATCAAATCGTGAATAATTAAAAATATTAATTTGCTATTTAAATAAATAATTTTATCAAGATTCCATTTGTACATATGAATTTATGCATATATATTTAAAAAGTTATATATTTAAAATATTTAAATAGTTGGCAAAATTCATATTATTTTATTTAATTTCACATTATTATAAAATTGTTGAATTTGCTGTGAATAAAACAAATTAAATAAATTTTCACATAGAAAATAATTTCATAAATTATCTAGCGTTTGTAAATATGCAATATATTTAGATGCAATCGAAATTATTTAATTTTATGTAATAATATAATTTTTTATAATAACAATTTCTATAATAATGATAAAATCGAATTTATCAAAAATTAGAAAAAGTCCAATATTAAGAAAAATAAAAAAAAAAAGATTTAAGAAAAAATTTTTAACAATTACAAAGTAATTTGAAAATTTTTTTAAAATTTTAAATTCATATATAATAATTTCCCTTCCATTCAATGTGAAATTCTCATACAATAGAATCGATCGCACGAGTTCGACAAATGGAAAGTTCATTTGCATAATAAAGAAACCAGGTTCGTAAAAGGGAGCCAAGTGCATCAATTTTATAATAAAAAATCGTATTTCCTAATTTTCACGCAATTAGGATTATTGTTTTTGTTATGCAAATAAACGATCATTTTTCTTTTCTTCGCATAAGATCGATAAAATATTACAAATACTGCAGCTTTCAAGATATTATTCATATTTAGTATAAATATATTTAATATAAATATAAATAATGTTAAGTTGAAAATACTTAATTTATAACTATATAATTTAATAATTTAAAGAATAATTATGATTTTTTTATATATTAATATTATTATAAAGATTTTCGGAATTATTTGTTTCGGATTTTTTGCAATTTTATTATCAAAAGATTAAAAACTTAAGATTTATTTTAACAAGAATGTCGAATAGAATTATTAAGATATAATTATGATTATACATAAATATTACAGTTATAATACAGTCATATAAATATATAAATATAATACGAAAATTCATCATGCTCTAAGAGCCTTGAAACAATGACAAATAATATGCGAGCCACGTGTACTCATGATTGAATCAACGTGCCGCACCTGGCACTTATTACCGGCTTGCACTTTATTATTTATAGTTATATATTCATATCTATCATAATCAAATCCAAATATTTCTTGAATTACATGAATAATATACAATCAATATTTTATATCTTATTCTTATTTAATTCTTTTCTTCATTTTTGATTTTATTAAAAATTTTTGTTTAATCTAATTAATTTTGCTTAAATTTCAATCCAAAATTAAATACTAAATTTAATATAAATTAAATTACTTACTGGAGGGCCAAAAAAGAGAAAATAATATATATTCAATCAAAACAATTTAAATCTAAATTTAATCTAAATTTATCCTAATCTAATCCTAATCTATCTTAATCTAAATAAATCTATTTCAAATTTTAAAAATACAATATATAATATCAAATATATTTTTATGTTTCAAAAATTAAGATCAAATAATAATTATATATATAAGAAAAATTTGTTCAGAATGATGACAAGATATATCTATTTTGAATAATTTCTTTGTTTATATCACTTAACCTTATATATCTTAAGAACAAAGATAAATCAAACTATATTTATATTCTAAATATATTAATAAAATTTTCCAATTTAAATTTAAAATTCTATAAACATATAATTAATATATAATTAACCAATCTATTATATATAATCTGTAGTGAATAACGAAGAAATGTAATGCAATATAATTAGCTACTGTTAATTCACTTTGTCTATCAACATGATACATTCACTCATTCTTTCGTCCAGTTGAAACCTGAATATTCTATGAGTTCATTATTTAAAAAGATTCGCATTTTCTCACGATGAGAAACGTAAGCATTTCTAAACTGTATATCGCAGTATAATGGAGTTAATTCCAATTTATACGGAAGTTTCATGTTTCACGAATAACATAACCTATATTTTTCAAAGTAAGAGTGCTTCAATCGCTCAATCGTTGATGAATCAAAGGACTTTCGGCAGACCTTTATTCAAAATACTATTTTTATTGTTTGTTCGAAACGATAACGAGCATTACTATAACCAGTAAATGCATCGAGGAATGAAATGACAGACAATAGAAAGTATACTGAGAAATTCTCGGGGAATGAGAACAACGGTGGATGTTGTTCCCGTCATTTGAGCGGAAAACAATCGAAACGATCGATACATTACGTGTAACCGTCTTGTACCGTTCTTCGACCGCCAGTTCCTTATCGGTTTGTAGACATACCGTTTGCTTCCATTTCCGGCGTTCTATTTCCGGTATCGTATTTGATTTATTTAGCGTACGTGATCGTATATAATGATGACAATAATATATCGATCTTTCGATATATCGAAAATATCGATATACAGCACAAAGCAGCCATGTTTTTAGTAGATATATTGAAATTATCAATATTTTTTTAATGTACTTTAGATAAATTTAAAAAATATAGATTTTATAATATCTAAATATAATATAATATATATAATAGCTGGATAATGAATTTATAACTTTGTTATATATTATTTTATATTTGTTTTTAATTTTATTATTTGTTAATTCTATTTAAAATTATTTATTTAAAAAAATTTTATTTAAAAATTATTTAATATTTATTTTAAATATTATTTATTATTATATATATAACTGTATATATATGTATTATATATTTTATTTATATATTATATATATATTAAATATTATTTTATAATATATTTTATATATATATTAAATATTATTTTATATGCTTCGATCTAATGCTGAAAATTATTATTATATTCTGTTTTTTTATAATTTTTTTTATAAAAAGTATTTACAAATAAATACCTACTACAAATTAAAAATTATTGAAAAATATTTATTGTTTATTCTATTATTTTATTATTTATTATTGATTTTACTTTGAAATTATTAAGAATATTTAATATGAATATAGCTTCAAATTTGTCAAAATTTAATATTGTAACAAAATAATAATGGATATTCTCATTTTTGATCAAGTATCATTTTATAAAATGGAGGTCACGTGCATACGTGGCGACCATCATGGATGCATGTGAAAAATTTGAAGAAACCAGTCGACGACCGGTTTTGGTCAAGATTTTTCTTTTATTTGAATATTTTTCTGTGTTTCTTGTCGCGACAAGAACACCATGTCGTAACGACAGAAAAAGAAGGAAGCAGAATAAGTTCTATGTTGAGCAAGGATATTCTTCCTGAATGGCGAGGTGTCTTAACGCGTGTACAGTTAACCACGAGTCAATGATCTTGGCATGGCGCCTCATTTAGACGAAACTAGATTCGAAGAAGGTCGAGGAAATGGTCGTCATCGATTGAATTACAAATATTTCAAACGGTATGCGAGTTTACTTGACACATCCCTCAATAGTATAGATATTGAAAGCTTAATTAGGATTTCAAATTATGTGCAGATATCTTGTATTTTTTCTGTCAGAGAAGTTTTCATTTTCATTCTTAAGCATTTTTTTTTCCATTACAATTTAGGATTTAAAAAAAATCTAAAAGAAAAGATTTAAGAAAAAATTTTTTAAGGAGAAAAAATCTAAAAGAAAAACCTTTAAATATTTTTCTGATGAGTTGGTTTTTGAATTAATTTTCTGAAAATGAACATAATATATATTAATTATAAATTATAAAGATAAAAGATTAATATATAAAGAAAAATATAGCATATTATAACATAATACCCAAATTTATTTTCAAATTTTTAAAAAATTAATTGATTTCAATATCTTAATTTTCTTCATATATTTCTTTCTATTTAAAAATTTTAAATAAAATCTTCGTTAAATTTGTATTTATTTTTCTTTGAAATCCTAGAATTATTCTAGGAAAAAAATAAATATATTTAAACGAAATGATATAATTTTATGTTATTTTTATATATATGTATGTAAGATTCCATATTAGCACGAAAAAAAATCTATTTTTATTTATACATATTTTATTTATATGTATAAAGAACTAAATAACTTCTGTCGTTATGTATCAAATAATGCAAGTGTAATAATTTCTAGTTAGAAAGTTTAGTAGCAGAATTTCATATATATTACTTCTAAAATAAAATAAATAAAAGATTGTAAAACTTTCTGCGCACGTATACAAAAGAAAAAAGGGAACATTTAAACAAACTAAAGGAGAAGGTTGATGATTCACAATTAATGTCATTACACTTTTCTTTGACGTTTTTAGAAACACAGAAAACTGTGAAAGCATCGGGATACAAGCGTAACTTTTTCTTTTCACTACGTGAAATGCCTTTCGAAAGTAGTATTTCGTAGATTTGGAATGGCCAAAGAGTACCGTTGCCCATGAAAGATAAACTAGAGGTTACACGAGCCAACTTAAATATATGTGTACACTTAATACACATACCGTATATACTATGTAGCCAGTGATAGCGCATTGCATTCTGGGTCACGTGTTTTTCGATACGTGTGCGCACAATATCTCAGGGCTGTAACGAAAAAACTCACTTTGGCTAAGAAATTCCTTCGATCGATTCGAATTATTAAGACAAATATTCAAATTATCTATCGAATTATTCTGAATGATTAAAAATCACTATGTTTCTTGCAATATTTTTATTAATAGGTTATTAATAATAAGAATATGTATAATATATAAATTATATATAAATTATAATAAAAATTTTTCTATTAATAGATTATTATAGGCTATTTATTATTTGAATATTATTTTATTTCATGATATATAAAAGTTTGAGAAGTAAGGATTTCTTAACTCGTATTTTAAGCGTAAAAGAATTTGAAACTTGAATTCGAAATTTTATTTTGCAACCGACCATTAGACACGTGCGTAATTAGAATGTTTCTAAGGCAAATTTCCATGAGTATCCAATTAATCGGCAACAACCGTGAAACTTCCTTAAACAGACTGCATCGATTTTCGCAACTTGGATTTCGCAAAATCATGTTGCCCCTGTTAGTTAAACATTGGATTAACGTAATTTCGCTTTCATTCATTGTTGCAGTTCAAACCTATCTAAGTCCTGTGGAGACACATTGTATGAACATTAATTACTTCATCCCCGATGAAGAAAATTTAACGAGAGGCTTCTCCGATGACGCAATGACTCGACTTCGTATGTAAAACGAATTAAATAAAATATCTATACAATATTTTTTTTAGAATTATCTTAAAGATAATGAACTATTAGCATAGTCACAAGTGGCTACTTTTTGACTCGCAAAACTATCTCCATTATATCGATTTAATTCTTAAAATTAAACATTGATTGAATTCATAAATTGAAACATTATACTTTTTTCTCTACATGTTCCTCATTCTGAATATCACTAGAATTATATTTTCCAATAATCTGTTGATATAATGGGAACATTAGCTGCTTGTGTGACTTGAGAAAAAAGTCAAGTTCATCATTCCTGTTTTAAATAAATAAATTTCATTGGTATTTCCAGACATGGGCAGATCTGTGATAGCTCTGTTTATAGTGGGATTTGTTGCAATTTTTACGGCATTCTGGACGGGAGTGGTAGGCTGTTGGAAGAGGTCACCAGGAAATATCACAGCCACTGCAATCTTGATGTTGCTAGCATGTTAGTGGCTTCATACATTTAATGCGTGTTTTATCTATTCATTCTATGATTAATAACTACATAAAAAATTTTCCAATTATTAAAATATCGTTAAGATAAATCAAGCCTTGAAAAAAGACAATCATTCTCGTTTCATAATATTATATTTGATAACACAGGCTTATTAAGCGCTAGCGCAATGGGTCTTTGGCACGGAGTGGAGTATTACGAGAAAGAGAAAATCGTCGGAGAAGAGTATTATCAACAATGGAACAACGTAAGTGACATTTTTTTATTGCTTGAATTATACAGAATTATATAGAAGATAATAAAAAAAATCTTCATAAGTTTTAGAATAGATAATCCACATCAAATGAACGAAA
Source organism: Apis laboriosa (assembly GCF_014066325.1). Taxonomy (NCBI): domain Eukaryota; kingdom Metazoa; phylum Arthropoda; class Insecta; order Hymenoptera; family Apidae; genus Apis; species Apis laboriosa. Next base: position 993,955 of record NW_025221798.1, read on the forward strand.
AAATCCTAAAAAATATAAATATTTTTTAAAGTTTTATTTTTTTTTTAAACGAATAATCTGTTTTAAAAACTTATGAATTATTATTTTTTTCTTTTTAATTATAGAAATTTTTTTTTCTTCTTAATTTATAGAAAATCTAAATATTTTCCTTTCATTTTTCCACGTATCTCATCTTGTTTTGTAATATAATACAGTGAATATCATTCGCTTAAAAAAAATATTTTATAAATTTGAAAATATTAATTTTTCGATCTATGTTTATTAAGATTTTTTTTTATTTAAATACTATTAAGTACTATTTACTTTGAAAATTATTTTTTTATTATTTTACATAATGGAAGTAATACAATATTTGATATAATTCAATATCAGTAAAAGTTAATTTTCACTTTGTAGTACAAATTATTATTTTTCAATCATTTATGAAAATCAGTTTCGTTATTTCCTATCAATTCGTGAATTTTCTATATCGTGTATTAATGTATGCTTCAAGATAAACACTTGCAACGCTGACTTGTGTAACATAGAAAGTAACTTGTTGCTTTCGATATTGAACGAATGTATTTCTACCTCTTTATCGATGAGGATTTAAACAATCTTGATATAAGATTGAGAGAATGAGAAAATTTAAATAATCTTAATGTAAATCTGATAATAGAATGTAACATAATATTCGAGATTCATATATTATTTTTATATATGAATGTACGTTTTTGACTACATATCATCTAAGCAAGATGCAAAAATTAAATAAATTAAAATATTATTAAATTTTAAATACAATTTTAAATCTGAAAGATTCATGTCAAAAATGATTCTTTTTAATTTTTATTTCTTTTTCTAAAAAAAAAATATTTGAAAATCTTTAATTTTTTTAAAATAATTTTAATTTTTTCTAATAAAATATTCATTGTATACGATTACATAAATGTTATAAGTATTATTGATAGTTATATTACAGAAATTATAATATTTCAGTTACAGATATCTAAAAATTTAAGATATAATTCTTCAAATTAAAATAAAACGAAAATCAAGAATTAAAAAATTTGCGGATTTATTTTTTAATTATTTTATCTAGTTTTTTTTTTAGTTCATTGGCAGGAATAATCTAAAGATTTTCGTCAATTTTTAATTGTCGAAGTCTAAAAAACAAACGCATTTTTTTTTAATTTTTATATTATTTTATTTTAATTTAAATTCTTGAATTCTTGTACCTAATCAAATCGTAAAATTACAGTAAATTTTGTGATCAAGATTATTGTTTTTTTTCAAATATTTTTCAACTGCTTTAAATATCATAGAGCAAAAATAAAACAAGTCAAATATACATATTGATTCACTTTCCTTCCAACTGCAAAATTTCTTTAATTATTATTATATTCTCTTTAATTATGCTCGTTAAAAAACACAAACAATTGAAAAATTCCTAGGACTAAAGGCAATGATTCCAGAGACGGAAGGATGGTTCCAGAAGAAAAAAGAAGAAACGTAATTGTTCATTCAAAAATTTGCCTACAGGTTTTAAGAGACAACACGGTGCAGTGGTACGGCTGGTCGTTTTATCTTGCCTGGCTGGGGGTGGCTACGTGTTTAGGCACGATGACGCTGTTCCTGATCGCGGCAACCTGCCTGCGGCGGGAGCATGCTCGCGAGCAGGCACAGAACATACAATACATCATGCCAGGTGACGCGCAAACGCTGAAACGGCCGTACTAACTTCCCCCCTCTTTTTTTTTGGAATGCGGCTCTAGGTTCTGAAGGACAACTCACTAATCTCGTACGACTGGTCGTACGTGGTCGCTTGGGTCGGCGTCGGTTGGTCGTTGGTCAGCGCGATCTTGTTTAGTGCCGCGGCGATTTGCTTGAGGGGCGAGAGAATGCGCGAGGAGGCGATGAACATGCAGTACCTCATGCCTGGTACATATTTAACACCTTTTGCTTTTGCCGAACGAACGCGATTGGCTCGTGTGGATTCCTCTTAAGGTCAAGAAGGTAGAGCTGGGTCAAGGCATGATTTTTTAGTTTAGTTAGTGAAATTTTAACTTGTGAAGCTTTGGGGATATATTTTAAGTTATGCATATGTGAAGTTACAATATTTTATGGATTACGGTAAATATTTTATGATTGCAAAAAATTCTAAGAAAACAAAAAATATTGATTTTTATTTTTAATAGCTTTTTTATTTTTAATATAAGCTTGAGTTTGTTTATATTTGTGCTGAATATAGAAAAAGATAGTAAATAAAAGAAATAAAAAGAAAAAATAATTGAGATCCAAAAAAAAGTATATCTATAAGATAATAATGCAAATATAAAAATTTTTTATTTTTTTGGTTTCTTTTTAATGGAATTTTTATGTATATATTTGTGATATTTTTCTAACTAAAATAAGAAAAAACTTCATGTAATTTAGATTATATTTAATAGAAAGAAGATGTATAATAAACAAAAAAGTTATTATTATTTATTAAATACGAAAATAATTCAAATTATATCTTGTTATCTTATTTTAATTAAAATTATTATTTTCACAAATAATAATTGGTTTATAATTTCATTGAAAAAAAGAAATAAAATATTATCATTACGTTAGTATTATTTCACTAAATTTTCAGATCGAATTATATTCGTGAAATCAATCTTTATGGTGTTTCAAGAGATGTTTTCTTCCAATTCCATAGTAAATATGGAATTTTAATAAAATCGTGAATCGATTTTGAAATTATAAAATATTTATTATATCAATTCTGGAAAGGAAATTTTAATTTTGATTTCTTGAAACTTTTCAAATTTCAAATTTCAATAAATTCATATTTAACTAATAAAAAAAATAATTATTTTTGCTTGCAAAAATCCAATTAAAATAAATCTAAAATTTATACATATTTAATTAGATTATTATTTTCAATATTTTAATAAGTTATTTGTATAAATTATCTTTTATCTAGATTTTGAGAGTTTCAAATAACATAAAAGATAACAAAAAATTTTGAGGTTAGAAAATTAATTTTATGTTATAATTAAAATTAAAACTAAACTGTATTAGAGAATTCAAGTATTTCATTTAAAAATTTGAAAATTTTAAAATTTGTAAAATTTGTAAAATTTTTAAAATTGAAAATTTTTTTCTAAATTGAATAATATTAACATTTTTAATTTAAAAGAAATACAAATAGACAAAATGAAATATTGTAATAATAATTCAGTTATTGATATGCAATTTTATTTTCATCTTTTTTTTTTTTTTTTTGTAATTGAACAGATGTTTTTGTGAAAATATTTTTGACCATAAAAAAGGAATCTGTGCGAGCATCGTGTACCACTAACTTTTATTCATGATTACTGGGTTGACGAAAATGATGTTCCTTGGTTTAAAAAATCTACTAACTTAAATTGATTCAAAATATATTAGAAGTTTAACGAGAAAAATTGTTAATATAGAAGCAATAAATGAAAAATTCATATCGCTATATAATATGAAGATAATTATGGCATACATTATGACTTGTCGTTTTAATTAAATTAATTAACTCATATTTAGAAAAATATAGTTATAAATATTTATTCATTATATGTATATTCAGTCACTTCTTGCAGTGTATATTAGGTAGTTATTCTCATTTCATGAAAGAAGATAATTCTCTTGGACTTAGTGAAATGATTAATTTCACACAGAACTAATACATAATAAACATTAAATGATTGAATTCTCAATCTCTCTTTGTCTTTCTTTAACTTTTATTCTTTATAATCGTTATCGACAAAGATGAAATAAGGCTTGAATTCCGTATCTTTTATATACATGTGTATTGAATTATTGGTCCAGAGTATTGAATTCATGATAAATATAATATATAATAAATAACATCGAAAAATTAACTTCAACATAATTAAATTTAATTTGATGCAATAATTGACATCTAATAGCATCTTTTAATAAATAATATTAATAATCTTATATAATATTAATAATTTTATAATAAATAATGCAAGAAGTTAATTGAAGTGAAACATGAAAATTTTATTAAAAAAGACCATTTAATTTTCAGTTGCTTCTATATTAACAAATTCGATATTAAATGTTCAACTATATAAGATGATCGATTATTATAATTGAATATGATCCATAAATCCTATAAATAGATCTTATCACGAGAACAAACAAGTGATCATTATATTAAGTACAAAAGTAATGTATAAATGTCAAATAATTATAAATTTAACAAATGTGTCCCAAACTAATCGATAATTATAAAGAGATTAAAGTACTGACAGGGAATGAGAGAAATTATTGCCCGCTTATTTAACATTTTAATCAGAAAAATTGGCCTCTGTACGAAAATTATACATTTATTATTATTACAATTGTATATAAAATAACGATAGACCCTCAACTAGAGTTGTTTGTTAATTAAAATACTCTCTGTAATCGAGTATAAATTCGATTGTAAAGCATTATCGTGAGAAGAAGAATGTTCGATATTCGTCTTTGTGAAACTCTTACTCGATCTACTCACGGTCTATTTCCATCGTGGATTAAAGCAATTTTGTCACGCTCTGATCCTGGAGAAAACTTTCTACATAAAACAATTTCGATCGATCATCGATTTATGTACTTTGAGATACTTCATACTATTTCATTTTAATTTTAAATTTTCTTTTCATTATTAATAAAAAAAAAAAGAAATCGGTAATCAATATCACCAAGAAAATATTATTCATAGACTATGTATTATAAACTTTTAATTGAAAAAGAAACGAGTTAATTTCTCATTTGAATTATCAATTTCTTAGATTTAATAACTTTTTTAATAATTTAAAAGTTCACTTATTCATACTTTTTTTTTTATATAAATTGCTAATTTTTTTATGATGATAATGAACTTGATAATTCGTTTAAAATACTGGAGAAAATATGTAGAACTACGAGACATTTACAGGTGTGTTTTAATTAGCCCCTTGGAAAGTGACACACTTGCCTAATTTTACGCTCGATACTCTGACACCTGTTGCTTAGTTATTGATACTTATTTGATCTTATTGATACTTATATTATATATGTATAATATCATTCGATAAACAATATATCATAAAATTTCAATAATCATAAGATTCAATGAATAATATTATTAAGATAAAAATAATGAGGAAGAAACAATAATTTAAAAAAAAAATCAAAAAATTTATTTATTTATTTATTTATTTATTTTTAAATTACAGATATATTTTTTTACTTACATTGATATAAACTTATTATTTTCTATTTCTGTTAATGATTGTATTAAAATGGCAAAAAAAAATTTAATATTCTAATATAGATATAAAGCCAAACAAAAAGTAGTAATTTAATAATAAATATATATAGATACAAGTAAATTCTGATAAAGAAATATAAAATGTAAAATCAAATACTAATTATAATTATGCATCGATAAAATACAAATAAAAAATAAATTTTATTTAATTCAATTTTTATCATTTTAAAGATAATTATAATTTTGATGTTTATAATATATATAAAAATTCTTTGAAAAATATATATCAATATATCGTTTGAAATAAATTCAAATAAAAATATATTTTTAATAATTTTATTACAACTTATTACATTGCAATGTACTTTATTGATTTCTATTTATCTTAAAACGATGTCTCGAATATGTTATATCGAATATAATATTTATCAATAATCTCTAATTTCTGTATTAGCAGAATTCATGTAAAGCTGTTAACAGAATCCAATTTACACAATTTATATTCACGAAGATGAATAATCAACAACATGCTTTATCTCACAAAGGAGAATATCATATTTCTAGTAGTATGATTGTTTGAAACAAAAAAAAACGTGTTAATTTTATCATTTCTTGCTGCGAATCGAATAATGAATAACAATATTTATAGAAGAGAAAGTTATTAGTGAAACTTGTTTGTAATTATCGGATAAATTTAAAATATTAAAAATTCGAAATTGAATAGTTATGATTATAAAAAGATCGGAAATGTTATAGCGAAAGCAATTGGAAATTTTCTTTAAAATTAATGTAAATAATCAATTGAAACGTTTTATATTTATTTATCTTAAATGATTAAAACTACCTAATAATATTTGCAAAAGTAGCTCTTAATATATTATAATCTTTTCGTATTAAATAATTCGAAGTTTCTCGATAACAGAGTTTTCACAGAAAATTACAGAATATATTTTGAAATTTATATATTGAATAGAATTGTTGAAAAATTTACAAACAAACTATAACGTTGTTATTTATCTATATGTCAGAATTGATAAATTTTATATTTCAAGTATCAAATGAAAATACATTATTCTATATATTTATTTATTTCCTTAAATTCTCTCTAAACGCTTCATTTAAAAGTTAAAAATTGCAATTTGTCCACTGATGCTAAAATTTTTTAAATAATTATCTAATATCCTGTATAATTACATTTAAAAATCATCATATGCATGACAATTATTATTATTTATTTATTTATTTTTTTTCATACTTTTAGTATATCCTCAAAAGCAACAATACGCTTATGCTGGTTATCCAGCACCGGCAGCGTATCCAGGACCTTATTATCACGGATCACAGTATGGACCCTACAACTACTGAAGAAGATCTGTATCATCTCTATTAATGGAGGAAAGTGTCTAGAGCGCGAAATATTCTGAAACGTGCTCATAATGAATAAAACATTAAATATTTGGCAAACGATGATTCCCGAAGGGAATGTTAAAAAAAAAAAAAAAAGAAAAAAATGAAACGAACAAAAAACGAGGACTCCTGGAGGTCGATCGTAAATCCCAAATCGTACCTGCACGAAGGAAGAAAAAGAAAAAGCAGAGAAGAAGGACGACCTTGGGTCCCACCCTAGATATAATTTATCACTTACTTTAAACGCCACGTTACGGACGTTCTGGTGCATATATACCCGTCTGGGTCCCACGATCTTCCATCTCTTTCAGTTTTCTCTTTCAGCAGGTGTCTGTTTTGGTATGTGATCGCTCGTATGGGATTCGCGAAAAAGACAGTTGCTCAAAAACAGTCCGCGTACTTAGAACTGAAATGATTATATATAATATTATTTTTTTCTTTCTAAAATCTAATATTTGTACTACATTATTCTTTGTACGTGCTGATCGCGCTAGGACAATAATAATGATAATAGTAATAATAATAATTACATTTTGAGCGTGGGAGAGATATATTTGATTATATATTTAATTGGCTATATGATCTTTCTCAGGGGAATGAGAAACGATTTATCGTTCGACATTTAATCATATAATTAATAACAATATTTCGATGTCGAATTTTTGAAAGTACTACATGACTTTAACCGTCAATTTTTAAAGTGTCTTACTTTCAGTTACCTTTTTTTTTTATTGTAAATTATATTTTTAAATAATCTATATTTGAATTTTAATAAAAAAATTTGTAAATTATTATAAACAGAATAATTATGATAAAGAGAAATCGGTAATTAAAAGTAAGAGTTAATAAATCGAGGAGAAAATATGTCAAATATTGAAATTTTTATTTATGTTTTAAGAGAAATTTCAATCATGGTTGTTGTAAAAAAAATTTGGCAATATGGTGCAAGAAAAATATTCGTTAATTATATACAGATCAATTTAAATGGTAGAAAATATAAAATAGGTGCATTTTCACAAATATCACATTTCATAATAAAATTCGCATCATCGATTCACTAGACTTTCTAACATATATATATAAATCTTTTTTTTCTCAATAACTATATGTAAAATTTGTTGTTCCGGTATCTTTACGTATGGTATTAAGAAATAATAAAAATATTCTAATTACTTTATACATATTTCTTTAAGTAAATAAATTAAATTAGATTTATTCCAAATACTATTTTTTAAAATTGTTATAATTATAGTGTGAAATTTAGATAAATGAACTAAAAAAATAATAGTATAAGTATAACTGTTTGTTTATGTACATTCGGAATCGTTTATTGTTTCTAGAAACAAATACTATAAAGAGTTCTAATCCTTTATGAATAAAAGGTGCAACGTATCATTAAAAGTTGTTTAATATATTTGATACGTTATAAACGTGTGAATCATTTTCTTTTATTTACCTGTCAAATTCCTATTTAATCTTATTTTTCTTTATCTGAGAAACGACGATTTATAAAATTAAACCGGTCTCATTTTCATTTATTTCTTTCTATAAAATACAAATTTCAAAATATATTTGAACATATCAAATAAAGAGAATTTTAAAATTTTATTGAATTGGCACAATTAACCAATAAAAATTAAGAATTCTATTAGTCATGGAGAGTTTCAAAATGGCGACGCGAATTTAACATCTACAATGGCTACTTCGCGGCATTCATTGTCAGTTCAGTATAACTTTCTAACGGTGTAAGAAGATGATGAACTTTGTTTCACAATTTTTTTTAATTTCTATCAGTATTTTAGTAATCGATTCAAATATTGTAACACAAAAAAGTTTTCAAAATGAAAAGGTATATAATACGCGTAATCTGAATATTTTTATCGTTTGTTCATTTTTATTTAATCCTTTCACTTTTGCTATTCATCTCTAAAAGACATCTTTTGCAATACATTTCATTGATTATCGTTAAAATACATCAGTTACAGTCATGAAATGATTCCAGTACAATCACAAGCCGACCGAGTTATCAAGGAATCAAATAATCAAATTGTCAAATCTGTCAAATGTTAGTCATTTAAATGAAATTTTAGATAACATATGCATTGTGAGAATTGTTGGAACACCAGAACATACAAAAGTAAAAAATGTAAGTTGAAATAATGTCAATAACAGAAATATTATAAAAACACAATATAATTCAGCAATATTTTTAAATTACATTTATAATATATAATAGAATTGATTTTAATTATGATTTTAGTAATTCTAATCTACTACAAAATTTATATATATATAAGTATGATGTAATTCTAAAAAAAAAACTATTTATTGATAAGATAAACTTTGTTTTTCTATAAAGTATATCAAGAAGTCATTGGAAGATCTTAATTGGACTGTGGAAATTGATAGTTTTAAAGATGATACTCCAATTTTTGGGTCTTTAGAATTCAAAAATGTAATTGCAAAGTTAAATCCCAACGCAAAAAGGTATTTGGCATTGGCTTGTCATTATGACTCAAAGTATACTAAAGAACGGAATTTTATTGGTGCTACAGATAGTGCAGTACCATGTGCTCAAATGATTAATTTAGCTAAAGTTATGAAGAATTATTTAGAGTCTATAAAAAATGTAAGTAAAATTTTATTAATAATATAATTTTTATTTAAATTTTTATAATTATTCTTTTTTGCTTTCAGAATGATATCAGTTTAATGTTTATATTTTTTGATGGTGAAGAAGCTTTTAAAGAATGGGGTCCAAAAGATTCTATTTATGGTGCAAAACATTTAGCTAAAATTTGGCACAATAATTATACTATTTTTAAAGATGGAGAAAATATTTCTGAATTAGATAAATTAGTAAGTATTAGTAAACATGTAAAAATTTTTATAAATATTTATTTTCATTTTTTTTTATAGGATTTACTAGTTTTGTTAGATTTAATAGGTGCACCAGATCCAACATTTTATAATTACTTTAGCAATACAGAAAAATGGTATTCCATATTAATAAACGCTGAAACTAAATTAGCTTCTTTAAGAAAGTTTGAATCATACTCTTATGGACAGCCTACACAAACATACTTTCAACCATATTCTGTAGAAGCCTATATTGAGGATGATCATATTCCTTTTTTACATCGTGGTAAGTATTAACTTCTGTATATATATATATATATATATATTTTTTATATATTTTTTTCTTATAAAATATTTGTTTCAGATACTCCTATTCTTCATTTGATACCATATCCTTTTCCAATTGTTTGGCATAAATCAAGTGATAATCGTAATAATATTGACTTAAAAACAACAGAAAATATAAATAAAATTCTAAGAATTTTTGTAGCTTCATATTTACATATTAATATATAATTGCTAATTAAGAAATTTTTATATTGTTATAAGACATTTATTTTTATTGCATAACAATATTAAAAATATTATAGAAAAATAATATAAAATTTAATAACATAAAATAATATAATAATAATAATATAAATAATATAAAATTAAATAACATATATACGTAAAAATAATGATATTTTATGATAAACTTTGAACAAAAACTTGAAATTATTTTAAGATTAATTTATAAATTTTATAGTTTGAAAATTTATATGTTGCAATTTTATACTCTTTACATATGCCTTTTGTAAGATAAATTATTGTTAAACAAATTATTGTAAATTTAATATTACGTACTTATATGTATAAATTTACATGTATAAAAATAGAAAAAACTTATATAAAATTATATTATATATGAAAAAGAATAAGAAATATTAATTTTTTACTATAAATAAAATATCTTCACTGAATTATGAGCGAGATAATTTCAATAAAAATATAAGTTTAATATGGAACGAATTATAATTGCAAATATTGCTTTAAATATGAATGTGAAAATGAAAACAAATATAGTATCGAGGAAATCAAACACGTGACTTCCGGAAACATGTTTAGAATAAGAATTCAAATCTCTGATGAAATTTTATACATAATAATAGTATATAATAATAGTATTATGTTTAATTTTTAATATTATATATATATTAAAAAATTTGACTTATTATGTCATTCGTAATATATCAAAATGTTATTTTACTTTTTTCTTAAAATGTAATCGATTTTAAAATTTAATTTTGATTAATTGATTTACATCGTAATAATTTATATAAAAAATATAAACTAATAACTTATCTTTTTTGAATAATGACTTATTATAAAAATTTTAAAAAATAAAATATATTTTCACGAACGTAACGGTCAATGATTGAATAAAGTGAAAGTGGGTATTCTATTGCGAGGTTTGGTAGGCCTGATCGAGGTCATTGTTCGTACGGGCGCGCCCGACTAGGCTTTCGTTCCAACTCCAGCCGAACGTAGACGATTTTGGCCGAGCATGGTCGAATGTAACCGAAACATATGATTGGTGGAAAGCCGACGCGACGGCAAAAGACATGTCGCACCGCTCGAGGAAGAGACAACGCCGACAGAGATGTTGAAGTTTATCAGAGGGAAGGGCCAACAACCTACGGCCGAGCGACAGAAACTACAAAAGGATCTTTTTGCCTTTCGAAAGGTGAGTCTTGATTAAAAGTTTCATCTATATCCGGCCGGCGAAATGTGCCGACACTTTCTTCTACTCGCCTGCTTCTATAAAACATTACAATAGTGTTCGCTTAGCTGCAACAGCTCCAGACTTTATAGTTCCAATTATTTGGAGAAATGTAGTGTAGAAATTTCTTTTTCCAGCTTACTCAAATCTCAATAATGTGGAAATTAGAATGGAATACAACAATAAATTATTTAGTATATGCAATTCTTCATAAAAAAGATCCAGAAGCTGTTGCAGCTAAACGAGCACTACTCTATGTAGCCGAATACCTCATCGCCGATATGAACGTGAAGCCAGTTCTAAGAACTGGTGGGGATATGGATTTGCAATTAAGCGGGTAAAAATTGTTATAGTTAAGCGGTTACTATTGTATTTTTCTAGACGTCGAGATTGAATGAAATAGATTAGCCTCGCTTTTATGACAAAACAATATTACCATGGATAAATATCCATGTTATACATATTTAAATATTCATGTGCTGGAGTTTTCAATGGAAAGCGAACAATTTCGATGCATTGCATAGAAGCTATTTTGTATTTTTTTTATTCAGAGGAAAGTGAGAGTATACATTGAGATAAATTCGTTTTCATTTTTATATTTAAAGTATAGCTCTTGAGGTTAAATCTGGTTCTTTCATTCGATTATTTCAGATTTTTGAAAGAACATTATAAATCATTTTTCTCATATATATATAAATTTTTAATATTTTAATTGAAAAAATACTAATCAAATCATTGAATTTGATAAACGTCAGAAGGTTAACCTTATCAGACAGCTATCGGTTTTTAAACCAAAGCGATCCTTCATTTCTTTCTGTTTTATTTACACGTTCATTGTTTATAAGTCAACAAGCTTGCAATTGAAAGTTTATTCTGTTACCATGTCAGATAGTAATCTCGTGTTTCGTGATATCACGATGTTGACACACGATACGTTTTACAGAATACAAGCTCTTTTTACGCGTAAGCTTCCCGATCGTTTTACAGATAAATCTTGTCTTTAAAAAAAAGAAAAAGAAAAAAAAACGTAAAAAGATAGTGAATATCGCGACTCAAGGAGATTCATAAATATACCATGATATAATTCATATATAATAGATAAAAAAAACTTGTTCCAAATTTATTTTCGATAAAAGAATATGAATGAATTCGACTTTAATTACTAGTTATCAAATTATACATAACATATAAAATTCCAAGATTTGCCATTTTCATAGGTTACTGACATTTATGAATAACAAATATAATAAATACTTTTTATAATATTAAACGAATATTTAAAAAAATTTTTTGTTTTTTTCGTTTTCGAGTTGATCTTGTTTAAATAAAATCATTTTCTATTAATTTGAAAGAAGCGAAATATATTTAATCAACACAACGCTATCCAGACTACTTTTTAAGCTGCTTTCATACGATGGAATATTAAGATTCTAAAATTGCCTTCATCCAAGAACATGATACAGCGTATTTTAAGAATGAACAGTGCGGAATCAACAGGTCGATACCCGAACGTAATCGATACCGAAAGTCTAGAAGACGACCAGTGGCCGAGACACGGTGCAAGAGAGTCAGGATTATTGTGGTCGTGTATGGTGTGTGTGGTGCGTTTCTTTAGCGGTTCTGTCTCGGTTGGCTGTCATCGTCGCCAGCCATCGGGTGCACTGTCGCGAAACCTTATCGCGGTTTAATTCTCTGCCTGCTGGATTCGAAGTTTGACGACACGGATTGCGAAAATAGACGTAAGTGCAATCAGGTCGTGCCGGTTCTGATCGATCCGTGATGAAGGACGATTTTTCTTTGATACTTCGTGAATCCCTTAAACTGTTACAATTGAAATTGTATATTATTATCCCATGTTTCTTTCATTTTATTATTTTTCGTAACACGGGAAGTATACAAATTCACAATAAGACTATTTCATTTGATATGTATAATGTTACTTTCGTTCGGTCAGAAAATAAAATAGGAAATGTAGGTTAATCTATAGGTTAAGCAATTACAGACAAAAGTAGCACACTTTGCGCGGTAAGATGTACGAGTTGAAAAAAGTAGAAAGCCCTCAGCATGGAGGGTGCTTGTTGCTTTAATTAAAGCGGTCACATTTACGCAAACTTGATGTCTTCAATATACAAATTGGAATGATCGAAATACGAAATAATAGTTAATTTAGATTACATCATTGTTAAACGTTCCTATTTTATGTCGAAAAAAGGTGTGGAATAACAATTTACAAAAAAAAAAGGATAATCTTGAAATCTTTAGAAATTATAATAAATATTTTAGAAAAAGACAAAAAAAATCATTTTTTAGATGTTATAATATAATATAATATATAATATTTTAAATGTTATAATATTTTAAAAGTAAAAAAAACTGTGTTAAAATAAAAAAGAATGATTATATTTTAATAATTTCTTTCCAAATTATTTCGGACATATTGTTTGATCTTTAAAATCGATTTTTTTATATATATCGATAATTTTATATATTTTTTCTAGAAAGAAAAAAATATGAGGGAAGATATTATCGGTTTTCTGTGCAAACAAATGTGTGATAAGATGCTTAGCCCTTTTCATGTTCAGTTTTAATATATAAGCATGAATGTACCGTTAGACTAAGCTGGTTGAGTTATGGACTTGCAACATGCGGATTATTTCAAAGATTTTAATGTAAATTAATAAGACAAAATGATGATTACATAAATGATTACATATATTATTTCATTCAATTATTATTTTATATTTAGTAATTTTAGTTATAGAAAATATAAAAATATTTTTATTTGCTAAGATGTGATTATAATATTATATTAAAATATTAATAATTAATTTTTTAGAATGTTTATTCTTTATAAGTATAAAGCAAATAATAAATTCTGGAATATATATTGAATATTCTAGAAAATTATGTACTTATAATACCAACATGAAACAAGTGTTCATATTAAAGAAATGTCACATCGAATTATCGATCCAATAATAACTTTAATATTTTTAGGAATAAAATTAGAGCATTGTACTTGATTGAATATTTTTCTTATCAAAATGAACTGTAAAAGTTTTGTAGTTATATATTATCTAATATTATCTTAGATAATATTACAAAATTTAAAAATTTATGAAAATCTTTTATAGTTTTATTATTGGTTAACTTTATAATTTCATACAAATTGATAAAATCAATATTTCAAAAATTGACTTTTTTTTTTCTATATATGATTATAAGAATATTCTTTAATAGATAATTAAGATAATTTTAATCGAGATTAGACTTATTAAAATTATTAAAATTAACTTTATACTTTAAATATATTTATCCATAGAATTGGATATATTCAAAAGTATTATAAATTAAATTGTTATTACCGTATAGTAATTTTATTAAAGTAGAATAATATTTGAATATTTATTTCAAAATTTAACTAAAAATTAAATTAATAAATAAACTTATTAAAATAACATTTTTGTATCACAAATAATCTTAATTTGAATCAATTATTTCAAATATTACTTTTTCTATTATTATTTATCATGGAAAATAAGCAAATAAATGTAGAAAAAATAAATTAATTTGAAAAATAAACTTTTTATATTTTTTAATTGAAAATATATTTCTTCATATTCTCACAAATTTATTAAATTAATTAATTCTTTTAAAATTTTAATCAATATAGAAATTATTAATTCAAATTCCTTAATTTAAATTAAGGAAATATATTATTATATTATATTATATAATTTATATTATATTAATTACATTCATATTAATTATATTATTATTTAATATAAAAAATATTAAATGTTTTATTCTAAGTATATAAACATTTTATTCATTCAATTCATTTAATTCAATTCATTATTATTTAATATTATTCTATTATTATTTTTGAATTGTATAAAAATTAAAATATTTTTAACATATATAATTAAATAAAACGTAAATGTATAAGATATTGAAGTAGTATGATTATGTATACGTAAATGTGTGTACGTCGGAACGAGTAACCTGAGCAATAGATGCGTGATGAGGATTGAACGAATGTTTACGATTTCATGAATGCACGTGAATGTACGTGTCTCGTGAAAATTTGTTTCCATAAATTTGACAATAATATATATTATATGTGTGAAATTTATGAAAACATCAAAATCTTAATGAATTTTAATATACCAGATATTTCGTAGATTCAAGAAAGTTAACAGAATGTTAGGTTATAATTTTTTAATTTCAAAAAATTCTTTCGTAAAAAATCTATTGCTGTAAATAAAATTATTATTAATATCTTATAGCATGAATTAATAATAATATAGCATGAATTAATAAAATTAATAAAAAATTAAAATATAGTTACAATATAGTTTTTAAATAATTGTACGTATATATATATATATATAAATTATAATTTCCAACATTAAAAACATTAATAATGCAAAATGCAATTATACAACAATTATAATACTAATGCAATATATGCAATATGTGTTAGTGCAAAAAATATTGAAAAATAAAGAATTTATTTTTTATATAAAATTAATTTTTAGGGATAGTGAATGAATTTAATTCTATAGAGGTGAGATTAAAATTAAGTCAGATTAAAGATTATCAGAGAATCCTTTGTTATTCTGTATCGGCTTATGCTTTCGTATCATCTTACTTTAATTTTTTCAGTATACGAAAAAATCTCTTAAAAATGAAAAGTATGACATCTTTTTTCATGAAAATTACTTGACAATGAGTCAAGGTCTTATTTTTTCCTTGGTGTTGCACAGCTGTTTCTCTAATCGTATTGTAAAAACGCGTCAAATGGTATAAGGATAATCAAAATTTTGAGAATTTATCAAGAATGTTTAGATAAAAAAATATCTCGGCATTTTTTAAATTTTTAACAATCTATTATCGGTTATTTTCGAACATTTCAATATTTTGACGTAGCAAATTTATTTTACATCCAATTTAACAAATATATTTTTCGTTATAATACATATCCCAATCGTTATTTTGAAAGATAAAGATATTTCAATTACATTAGTTACGAAATAGAAGCATTAGAGAATCATCGTTTTTTCAAGGTTTCGCTATTATGTTAATCTCTCTTTGATATATTAATCATTAGTTGTATTCTTAGTAGAGAAGAATGTATTGATAAGGAAGAACATAATTTTCATCTTTCGTCCTTCGGAAATATAAACAAATTATTCGAACCTCGTTCGATAA
Source organism: Apis laboriosa (assembly GCF_014066325.1). Lineage (NCBI taxonomy): Eukaryota > Metazoa > Arthropoda > Insecta > Hymenoptera > Apidae > Apis > Apis laboriosa. The sequence goes on from NW_025221798.1 coordinate 1,010,454, forward strand.
GAAAATCTTATCGAGAATAACAAAGACGTTTAAGAGATTAATTTCTAATGCTTTCATCCTATGTAATAGGATATACATTGTTACAAAGTGTAATACAAAAATGTTTTAATTGCTGAACGTAAAAAAGATTCTTTATGATTCAGTTTACAAAGTAAGGGGATAAGTACTTCTGTATCATCAATCGATAAAACCGCTCGATTAACGGGAATTTACGAAATCTGACTCATCGATGAGTAATCGGTGCGCTTCTCGGTCAAAAATTGGTGCCTGTGGAATTGATGCCATTGTAAAAGTTATATCGAGAAAGTCGGAAATGATTGTCATGAATAATTAGCGTTAATTACATTGAAAACGAGTCGCGGAAAAGGACGATCGTTAACCCAAGTATCGTTGTTTCTCTTAATTAAGTTTGCCTCATATTCTATTTAATTGCCACGTTACAGTTCACATTTTTTTTTTATTTTTCATTTTAACTATTTGAACGGATGAACTTGTATTAAGCGTTACAGATGAATTTTTCGTATCGCTCAAAAGATAATTGGCTTTTTTTTTGTTATTACTTAATTATTATTTCTATAATTATTTATAATAAATTTTTTTTTCTTATATTAGTAATATGATAAATATTATAGTAATAAATTTTTTCTTATATCATATGTTTAAATATCTTGTTTTTTATGATGCAAAATAAATTTAACAAGTAAAATTTTATTTTAAAAGAAATTTAAACGTAAAAGTAAATTTTTTTTAAGATTTATAGCACCAATGTGCAGATTTGATTAATATTAGCTAGTATATCTTTTATTTTAAATGTAATAATTATATTTCTCAAATATTTTATTCTCAACACTATTAAATTTAACGTACGACGAACGCAATAGTTGCAGTCAGGAAATCATTTTGTGCACAACGGTACATCTTTTCATATACATGAATCTATCTTTTTCTTTTTTTAAATAAAAAATTATTTTTATTTTTTCTTTGAAAGAAATATTGCTATTAATATATTCATATTCTTTTCATGAATTAGAATTATTTATTTTAAAAATATAATTAAGTTTAGTAATTATTAGAATATAAATTTTTATTTATTAATATGATAAAACATTTCGTCATTTGTTGTGATTTATAATTTAATAAAGACAAAAATTTTTTAAATATTATTAATATAAAAATATAAAAATATTTTGTAAAATCATTTAAGTATAATAACGACTTTAATAATGAAATTTTTAAAATAAATATTAAAAAAATCTATTTTTTTTATATTTTGTAAAAAATAAAATTTTTACAACATACAAACACATATTTCACATATTTTCATAAAATATCAATTTTATGAAACAGTAAATTAGAAAATACAAACAGAAAATATATATATATACATATAAACATTTTAAACATTTTATGATAAATTCATATTATCATTTGCAATTTTATTATTTGTTTATTTCTTTTTAAATCATTTAAATTGTACTTTAAAAATTTCTTTTATTAAAAACAAAGAGAATGTAGGTGACCTCCTTCAACTGAGACGTCCTGTATACTATTTCACTTCTCTTATATTTCTGCCTTCTCTGTTATCATCATTTTTGTTACACATCATCAAGGTATAATCCTGATGACTTGCTGCACGAATACATATTATTAATAACAAATAATTATCTGTTTCTTTGTATGATATAAAAGTGATATTTACTTTATATTTATTTTATTTGTAAAAAAATTTATTTTGTTTATTGATTATATAGATTTGTAAAAAAATAATATTTTTGTTTATTATATATATCCTTGAATCCATTATTCTGATTGATATATATATCTGGAAAATAATAACATAATGTAATTTTAATATCAATAGTCATTGTTGAAAATAAAAAAGAAAAAATATTTAAGCAAGTAGTTATTTTAATATTTTTGTTTATTTATTTAAATTTTATCAATTTAAACTTTTATCTTCTTTTATAGAAATATTAAAATGTACGTGTTGGTTCAGTGTGAAATTATTCACTTCATTGGGTCCAAGAATGGGTTCTCTCTTTCCAGTGGTGGGGATGACTTCTTAATGTATATACGCGAAAAATATCCGAGCACATAATGGATAAACACTGTATTTGTGAATTCAACATGTGGTTATATCGACTATATAATAAAAGTAGTTAAGGCAAATAGATGGAAGTCGAGTAAAATAGATAAAAGATTATTAATTCTCGTTAAAATCTAATCCTTGAGAAATTGATAACTAATTAATTGTGAGATAAATTGGAAATTGAATATTGAATTAATCATTCATTTAATATTTTCATCTTAGAAGAATTTCTTATACGATAGTCATTTGAACTTGGGATTATTTTGAACTTTAATTTTATGTTCTATTTACAGGTAATATGATTTTAATATATTCTGCTTATGAATTTTATGAATAAATTGATATTTATCGAGGATCAAACTTTTGCCTTCGAGCACGCATATATACAACAGCGCAGATAGCGACTATTTTTAGCGACTTTCTCGTATAAATAGTTCGCTGATTAAGGCAGACAACATACAATTATTATAAAGAATGGTCAGACGAAATGACCAAAGCAATTTATGAATCGAGTATTATGATGTCATTTAACACATTAAATAAGAAGCTTTCAGAAAAGCTTAAAGATATTTTATGTATATTCATGTGGATTTTTGTTTCTAACTTTTAAAATATATTTGGTTTTATAAATAATAATAAAATATAGAATTCATTTATATAAATAAAAATACAATATCTTTGTAAATTTATAAGAATTAATTAAATTTAACATTGTTTATTATTCAATACTTTTTTATTTTATAGAAAGGTAAATAAATAACATTCTCATGTAAAAATTTATTTTATGTTCGAAATAAGAGAAATTATGTATTTTGGGTCAAAAGTGACTCGACGTCTGCCGTGCACATGATAACTTCGCAATCCGAAGGTTAAGGTGAAGAGATTGCAGATTTAATTTCATAAATTGATGACAGCATCTGTTCTTGTTCCATTTAAAATCGTTTCAACACATAAATGCGAGAATTATTCATTAGATACTAGGATAATTAAGATAATGAACAGTATAAATTGTATGAAATGTTACTCATTCACTATCTCTTATCGAATAAGAAATGTTGAATAACTGGTTAATAAATAAAAAACATTATATCTAAATGATTTAAACACAAAAAAATATTATTAACCATTTCGTTACGAAAGAATATTAAATAATCATAATGCTAAAAGCATACATAAAGCTATAAAGTAAAATCAATTATATTTCTATTTACATGGACATTTGTTGTGACAATGGTATAAGTAAAAAATTATGATTTTATGAAAAAGATTTTATATGAAAAAGAAACGATTTTGAATAATTTAATTGTAGTTAATTACTATAAAAACATCACATTAAAAAACTAAATTAAAAACGATTTGAAAATTTATTTACAATCACTTATTTTACTATAATTAATTATTTAAAAATATTTATTTAATTACTTCTTTTATGAATAAAAAATTGCTTTTTAAGTTAATTTAATTTTTAAATTAATTATTTAATTTTTAAATTAAAAATTTTATATTTAAAGTATTTCCTTTATTTCGATAGTACATAGCATAGCGAAAGGATTATACATCGAAATATTGGTTAAAAGCAATCCTAACCTATTCAGAATACTCAAGTATAGATTAATAATTATACATTGATTTTTTATTACCACTGATTCCGTTAACAGTTGTAATTACTCTGACTAATAACAATCATTTCCTGTTCTTTGCAGACGGTGCAACATGGATTCCCAAATAAACCCACAGCCCTCGCATGGGATCCGAGTTTGCGGTTGATGATCATTGGCACGGCATCCGGCGCCATTAAGGTGTATCCTTTTTACTCTCGTTCATTCTGTTGCTTTCTACTATCTTGCCTTTCTTTTTTCTTTATTTTCTCTTCTCTTTTAATCCTTTTTTCTCGATTAATAATTAATAATTCGGTCAAGGTATAGTCGATGCGCGATGACGTTCGTATCCATCAATAAATGATCGAAAGGCTTCGACAGCCATTGACCATAGAGAAACAGGCACGTGATTGAAGCTGGTTTCTTCTGGTACTTTTTCTCTCCATTGTAGTTACTAATTTTAGATATGGGATACTCGATATTTTGCAATCTCGATAAAGCTATTCCTCGATTCACGCCTCAACTTTTATATAATCGCATTTTTCATTCAGAAAAATACTTTCGTGATTTTTTTTTTTTTTTTTTTTTTAAACCCGTACATAGAACGAGGGAAAATACATTATCTTCCAGTGTCATTTAGTTTTCGCGAGAAAATTATGTTCGTTGAATTCTAAAGAGTATACTTGTTAAGTGACGAAATCGAACTTATTATTAAGAGTTAGAACTTATTATTTTTCGTGAGAGGATACTGCATGTGAAAGTATCGAAGTGTTAAGAAGTCATGATTAGAAATGTAAAATAATGTTCTAATTCTGATTTATAGAATATATATAAAGAAGAATGTTTTTTTTCCTTTTTAAAAAAAGAAATTAAATTATATCTAATTTCAGATTTTTATAAATATATAAAAATTTCTAATTTTTCAAAATTAATGAATGAATAGAACTTTAAATATTTCAATATCTCTTAAAACATAAAAAAATATTAGATTAGAATATTTTATTTAGAATATTTTAATTAAAAAAAATAGAATATTCAACTTATATTTTTTCACACACAGTACATCAGTTACAGTCATGAAATGATTCTAGTACAGATCCAGTACAAATTAATGAATGAATAGAACTTTAAATATTTCAATATCTTTTAAAACAAAAAAATATTAGATTAGAATATTTTATTTAGAATATTTTAATTAAAAAAAATAGAATATTCAATTTATATTTTTTCAGAATTTGAATAATTATTATATATTAGAGAAAACATCAAAATCTTTGAGATTGAAAGTTTGAGGCTATGATTTTATTCTCAAGAAAAGATTGGTATAAACGATGTAGAATTAAGAGGGCGCTTTGGTACATAGAAATCGTATAGAATCTTAAATTCAAGTCCCGGAATTGAATCTTTATGAGCTTCAAGTAGATTCTTTTATATTTTTCCTCGTTCGAGATATTGAATGCATGCAGGAAACGTGGATTTACGATTCTATAATATTTGTGATTTGATTTTTCGAAATGCAAATTTTTGAATATTTAAAGATGAATTTTAGGTTAGGTAATGTTCAAACTGAATAAAATAAAATGGTAAGCATAGAATTCCAGTAGGCAATTGAACTAATTTTTTTACAAAACAATATTATAATAAAAAAATTTAATTTTACAATATACAACATATGTAGTTTTACGAATTATATTTATTTTATTATTCTACTTAATAAAGATACGTTGATAAAGATTGTAAAAAACAAAATGATTTATAACTTATACTATTATTATATATAATTTATAACTTATAAATATTATTATTATTATTAATTGGTAAATTATATAACTTAAATTTTAGGATCAAATCTCGAGTGGGTTCGCTTATATTTTTTTTTTCATTCTTATAATGGAAAGATTAGAGTTCGAAAACGTTAAAATATTATGTGCAAGTATATAATTTGTGGAGAAATATAGATTGAAGATAGATACCAATCAAAATTAGAAATAATAGGATGATTATAGAGATATATAAGTATATTGCGGTAGAACTCGAAAGTTGAATGCAATTCAAAGTATGAAATTTCATATTATATCACGTCCATATTTGATCATAACTGTTCGTAAACGACATTGATCACGAATGAAAGCAATTCGTGACCAGTTATTAGATTTTCGTGAAGAATTATATATTGCATCTATATATATTATATTATATTTTTCATAATAAAAACGATCTTTATTTCAATGAATAATTTTATATTTTAATTTTTAATATTCTTAATTTTTATATTTTCCATAAATATACATTTTCAAATATTATTTCCACTTTTAGCTTGAAATATATCCATCGTTGATATAGACAGATTTTATAAACAAGATGATATTCTTTATCTCTGTTCTTCATTCTGTGTTCATTGTTCGCTGAACATCAGTGTGAACTTAGCATTAAATATATCATAAAGATACATTTAATTTATATTTAATTTAATTTATTCAAAATGTCATCATGTTTTTTATTGAAAAAAAAAATCGATGGTATAATATATTTGAAAGTTTAATCAATTGAACAGAGATTCTATCGTGTCATTTTCCAGGAATCACAAATCTTTGTCCTCTTCTTTTGTTCGAGCTTCGTCCTTGTAACAACACGCAACTCTGTAACTACTGTTTCTTTTAATGTGTAGTTGACCGCAAGAATTTTAAATCATTCCAGAAACATGTCCAATTCGAAGTTATGCAAAACAATTTTGAGATCTTTAAGATTCATTATCGAAGAAACATTTAGAAATTAATTAACGCGTAGAAATAACGTCGAAGACATATTTTTATTACATCGTTACCTAGTTTTGTGTCAGGTCGATTATTGATTCAGTAGGACCGTAATCAGAATAGTTCATTTCACATTATTAAAAAAATTAGAATTTTTATTGGAAATTTTATTATATAAATTTCTGTTTATAAAACATCGAATATTTAAAAATACATTTCAGGATTAAAATAAATATATATATTGATTGTAATATGATATTGATACGAATTGAGTTTGTATTATAAATAATACATTATAATATGTTTTAATGATTTTAATATGAATTTATTTAAATTTATATTAGTGTATCTTATTTATAATAATAAAAATAACGTATAATATTATTAAAGAACATAAAAAAATAATTTAGTATTGTTATATTAATATTATTGAAATGTATATAATATATATATAATCAATAAATAGATCATCAGATAAATTAAACAAAAATATAGTTTATCATAATGCTATAAATATTTTGACTTTCTCAAATGTTTATAAAATTGTACGATTTCCAAATAGATGGGAAAAAAGGAATTGTTACAAGAAGGATAACATAATACTTACATAAATCTTTAAAATCAGATTTTTTTCAATAATTATGGAATCAAAAATTAATCTATATAAATTAATTTTAATTAAGTTGCTTTTAATATTTATATTTACAAATATAAAAATAATTCTTTGAAAAATTATATGATATAATAATATAATAAATTTTAATTTATATATTTATATATATTATATATATATTTATATTATATTAATATATATTATATATAATAATAATTTAATAAATTTAAAAAATAGAAAACTCAAATGACAATTAAAAAATTAATAAATTTATATTTAAAAACAAATGACACGTGGACAAATTTATGGACAAATTTTATACTATCTTACTTTTAATATATACTTGGCAATTAAAAATAATAGAGTTATTTGCTCAAATAAATATTTATCTATTTATGTAATTATATTTCAATGTTTCTATATTATAATATTGTATCAATAATAATTTATGTATTTTGTATATGAAGGTGTCTCAAAGCAAAATCGCTTGAAAACATAAGAAATTCTTCTATTCCTTTGCAAATCTAACAAATAAAGTTTGAAAAATTTAAATGATAAACCAAAAGATTTGATTTTCAATATGCTTCTTGTTTCATTACACGATGTTCGAATGGCTACGTAATCGGTAGATGATCATTATCATTTCGTAAGACGGATGATAAATGTTTTTATCGTATCTCGAAGGTAATTTTATTTGCAATTGATATTAGCCAGGCAATTGATATAAACGATTTAATAAGTTATTAGAAAATTCTTACAAAAAATTTTTTTTCTTATTTGGAATTTGCTTTTGTCCCTTTGATAATATATCAATGTGTCTAATCGATGATTTAAGAAATTATTCAATTCAAACTGCACACAATTATTGCACGATTGAAGATATTGAGAATCTGAAGAGAATACAGAAGATCTATATACATTACTCGGATCGAGTACAATCGTTTCTGTCAATATATTAAATCGGGTCATTTTTGAAACAAAAACAGTGTTTATCTCTGGATAGAAACGAAGATTGATATATTTGCAATAAGAGCTATTTATTTTTTTCTATTTTCCTTGACCGAAGATCACAGATTCGGTAGGCCAGGTGTGGAATTCTATGGACAACACACTATTGAAAGTGGAGAGAATGCTGTCACGAAGATTGTTGCTTTGCCCAACGAGGTAAACGTCATTCTATTATTATATATGTATACAATATAGTGCTTGCTCAAATTTCACTAAAATCACCACCTATTCAGTGGTTTTCACTAAGCGAGAAAAAACTAGATATAATAAGAACAAGTAAGATAGATATACTTTAAAGGAATATTGTAAGAAAAAAAAAAATAATCAATAAAGAAAACTTCGCTTTCTGTAATTTTTATGAAATTTTTTATTTTTATGAAAATAAGATCAATTGAATTGATGAGATTCGATTAAAATAAATTCAAACATGACATAAATCGAATTAATTTTATTAATAATCATTGTCGATAATAGTAATTAATTATTAAAATTAGTTCAATTTATGTTGTGAATTTAAGTATTATCTTTATAAAATATATAATACAATAATAACTATATAATAAATAATAAATAAACATCAAAATCATAGAAAATTGAAATTTTCTTTATTGCTTGATTATTCTTTTTCACATGACACAATTTCTTTAAGTAATTTTTGTTCGATATATTAGATCTATCTTACTTTCTCTAGTTATATTTATTTTCTTATTTTGTCGAACTATACTCGAGTCAATTCTTAGAAAAAAAAAAGTTATCCTATTCATGAGAATTTTACTGTTGGGTCTTGAAGTTACTAATAAAATGTATCCTATAAAATAATATCCTATATTATTTTATATATCATTTTATTAAATTTGTTAAGTTGTTCATATTTTGTAAATATTATTATTTAATATTGATTTTAATATATTTTATATATTATATACGGAAATAAATATGCAAATTTATTATCATGATTCTCAAATATTGAATAAGAAAAATATTGAATATTATTGAATAAAATATAAATAAATAATTAGAATTTCAACTCGCGTAAACTGTATAAAAAATATGCAACTTATATTTACTTTGAAATCAAAGCTGACGTATCATGTTCGAATTTCTTAATGACTGCGCTAATAGTTTCTAAACTTTATGAAGAAATTATTTACTAATAGGAAATTCCAGACATTTTCCGTACTTTCAAAATAAATTAGGTTTTACTATCAGAATTTTTGTTGAACAATTACTAATACATTCATTCGAATATCATTTTACTTTCTTCGACCCGAACGTTCAGTATAATTAAGAAGCATTTAATGTATTTATATTTATTCTTTTCGTACCGATATTGCTTCGAAAATGTTTTAAAAATTATTATAAAAATCTTACATCAATAAGATATCAATTATCCAAATATATTTTTTCTTAATATACATAACGAAAACGAAATTATCAAGTGTAAGAAATTATAATTGTTGCTTGTTTTGAATTCTTTTTAATTTCATTACATCATCAAAAGATTAGTGAAACTTTGCCCGATGTTTTCATTCTAACAAATCGGTATTTATCTTATGAAGGTAACACGAAAGAAAAAAGGAAAAGAGAATCATATTCAAGGAATGGTTTAATGCCCAGTGCGCGATAGTAATATCTTTGTGTACGTCATACTTAGGTACATTGTAATCAAAAAGAGACAGTCGGAGGTGTGAAGTTATGGTTGTTTTTAAAAGTCACACGCGTTACACCGGTAACGCGACACTCTGTTCGTTGTATACAGTCTTTGCTGGGTTGCATAACTGTGTGCGACACGCGCAACGCGCTTATGCACGCATGTATATGAATAAATAATACACGAACACCATTGTCATTCCCTCCATAAAGGTCGAGAGCATATATACCGTGGAGGGTTTTATTTTCCTGTTTCCTTCCTTTTAAATACAAACCTTGACGTTAGGAAAATTTCATTGTGAAATTCATTATTTATTTTAATCAATAATGGAATCTATTAAATTTCCAATAGACGCGTTAAAATAATTATTATTTTTTTTTTTAACTCTTGATTAATAGATCGATTAATTGTGCCATGATTGGCTGGGTCATTTCTTGGGTCATTTCTGACCCATATTACTTTCTATACGAAAATCTCATATTAAGAAAAATTAAATTATATTATATTATATATATATTATATTATATTATATAACATAATTTTAGAAAGAAAATAAATTAATAATTTTTTAAAAATAAATTTTAAAAAATAATGACTCGACATCGATCGTTTAAGAAATCAAGAAAATCTATTGCTGTTAAATCTATTATGTTTCGTGGACTATTTTAAGTTTTATATTTTTCTATATTTTTCTATATTATAAAATTATATATATATATATATATATTTTTTTTTTTTTTAATTTTTCCTTTCCTTTAAATTCATATTATGAAAAAGAAATGAAAATATAGATTTCTTATTAATTAATTTTTTACTTTTGCAATTACTAAAAATGGAAAACTGATATAAAGATTGATTTTATTGCAAAATTAATATGATTTTTATTTAGATAGAAACATATGTACTTTATTTTATAATATGCACTAATTCAATTTTACATTTGCATGTATTTATATTATAGGTAATTTGGTTTTGTTAATTTGGTTCGTTAATTTTTAAAAACTTAGTTAAATAATTAACTCATTAAGATTATATTTTTCTATTATATTTCTTTAATGATTTTATTAGATATAATAATAATTTTATTATACTTCTATTGATTTATTAGATATAAAAATATAAAAAATATAGATATAATATTATGATAGAAATAATCTTTACATCTTACATAACTATTTTTTCAATCAATTTTTATTTCATTTTTATTTTTAGAAATATAGAATTAATTTTCATTATTTGTTTGCAGAGCAAATAATATATTGAAGAGTTTTTTAAAAAAATTCATAAAACAAATGTGAATTAAATGAATTTTATCAGAAATTTAACTTTTACTTTTTTAAAATTCTTCTCAATGATGATTATTCTCAAAATATTTTTTTTTTTTATAATTTTTTTAAAATATATTTAAAAACTTATAAAACAAAAATCAAAAATAAAGAAATTGCATTTATTTAGACTTACATAGACTTTGTTTTCTAATAAAATATTGATGATTAAATTAAAAATTAATGAAAATATCCCTAAATTGTTTGCACCAACGAAATAAAACTAACTTAATTTAATAACTAAACACAAAAGATTTAATAACTAAAACACAAATCTTTTTTTTTGATTTTGGTTTGTTATTTAATATAAATGTAATTAATATATATATATATATATAAAATGTATTTAATATAATATAAAATAATTAATTAAGAATGATTTATTTTAAAAAAGGCATCATAAGCATATAGTTTTTTTTAATTTAAAAAGTTTCAATTATTATTTTAGATTTTTATTTCTATTTTTATTTTCATTTTATTATTATAAATTATTAATTTTGCCAGAACATTATACATTCTTATCTCAATCATTTATCTGTACAAAATATTACAAATTATAATAAATTAAAAGTGTAAACATAATCGAAAATAACAAATCAATCATTCTGTCATTGATTAAGAAATCTGACAGCAAGTACTGAATAAATTTGAGAACTAATTATCAATGCAACAAATATGAGAAGAATAGGGAAAATTAATATATAATTAAAAAAAAATTATGAATAATAATGAATCTTTATATGTTTATTATTTTTATATCTTTATATATCTATTATTCTTATTTTTTAAATTGCTTTTAAAGATATTATAAAAAATGTTGAGAAAATAAAGAGATTCTTGAAATCTTTAAACAGATTCTTTGTTATTTTTTGAAGATAAATACAATATTATATATTGGCCAAAAAAAAAATTATAGATGAAATATTACAAATGTTAATGCAATTTCGGGCTTCTATGGATTAAATTCGTTCAATGCAGTAATAAAATCAAAATATCGCTTTCTATAAAGTATATGTATAAATATATATTTACATATATAAGTAGGTGTGGCATGTCAATCTTTGTATCGAACCAAGCACTAGTTTGCTTACGTTGCTCGATACGAGTCACGAAATTATCGTTATCGCGATCATTTTTCAAACGAATCCTAATACCGATAAGATAGCAGCTGTACGATTATAATCACCTCACCTTTTTTTTTCATGAGCTTTTTTTATTTTTCTTTACTTTCTAGGTATATTTTATTCGATAATCGATAAGAGAACATTGCGAAATGATATTTGAAGGTAATATTCAATATCGATTATCTTATAGTTCTCAAAAAATTCGTATTATATTTTCATTATTTAAAATTGAAGCTCATATTAAGAAATAAAAAATTATAACTTCCAATAATTATTTAAATTAGAAGAAAACATTAAAATAATAATATACTTTTTTGTTTTTTTTCATCTAAGCAATTAGATTAATTGTAAATAAAAAAAGAAAAATAAAGAATACAATTTTAGAAAATTTCATCATTATATGAAAATTTTATTTATTTGAATGATTTTCAGTTTAGTATAATACAAAATAAAATTGAAATCTAGAATTTATCTGAACTTAAATATTTAAATACTTTTTTATATATGATCTCTTAAAACTAATCTAACCTAATTTATTCTATGTTAAAACCTAACCTTGTCGTTGCATTGTAGAAACTAATTTTAACTAAATGTATATAATGAAAGAACCATATATGATTAAAATTTTTTCAGAGAAAATGATATACACATCTAATTATTGTACACATTAATAAAATTTGAAAATGGGATGTAAAAAATACGTTAAAAATCATGACTTCACGTGAAAGTACGAAGCACGAGTTAAACCTTCTTAACCTTGTTTTTTCCTCAAGTTTTCTTTATTGCGTGGAAAATTCATTATATATATGTAATTATGACTAAATGAAAAAAAGGACGCGGGATTTGTTTCGTGAGAAACGATGAAATCATGAAAATTGATTACAATACGATATGTATAGTCGTTTTTTTTTATCTGTATTATCATTTAAAATCATTATGAAATTTTATAAAATTTTATAAAATTACATCAATATATAAAAAGGAAAATATAAAAAGAATAATTTATGAAACGACATTCATTCATTCATTTTAAATGATTGATCAAATAAATTCTTTTTCCTTCTTTTTAAATTTGTTTCTTTGTACCAAATAATATTTATAGATGTTAATAAAAATAAAATAAGATTACATAAGATTTTTGATATTCCTTTTTTACAGTTTCTATATTTATTTAAAAAACTTAATTTATAATATTTTTTTATAATTTGTATTCTCTTGAATGTACACTTTCGTCAGACAAAAAATAATAAAGAAAAAAAAAAGCAAAATATTTTAATTGTATTTTGTCTCATATTTATCAGTAAAATCATACGAATGTGATAGATATATTTTTTATAAAAAATACCAAAATTATTTTAATTAAATTTTAAAATCTAAACTTTACATTTAAATAAAACACAGAAAAAAATCTTGAATTATCAATTGAACGTTTTGAATTATGCAATTGACATTTTGAATGCGGTCATTTTCTTCATCGCGTGAAGATAGCAAACTGCCATCTATGAAAGCATTATTATATTAAATTCACTTATGATAAAAAAATACTATAAAAAAGCGCTACTTATGGTAATACAATAATGATACATCTACAATGAATTTAACAGGGACGCGTCGTTTCTCTCTGTGACGATAACTCTCTTCATTTGTGGGAGATTAACGAGAGTTCAGTCGTGGAAACCAAATCGCTTTCGTTGGAAGGTAAATTGAAGAAAATCTCGGCGATGTGTCTTGAGTCGAGCGGCGAACACTTACTTCTGGGAACCGAGGGCGGAAACATTTATCTTTTGAACCTGAAAACATTTGTGGTGCCTGACAACATCATTTACCAGGATGTCGTAATGCAAAAGTAAGGATAATTTGTGTTTTTTTAAATTTTTTTTTTGTTAAAAACAATGAAAATAAATTTTTTAAAACAATTTCAAAATATTCATAACATCATCGTTAACGAAGTCGTAAGTCAGAATATCCGATTTTAATACATTGTTGAACAATGACAATAAGAAATTCAACGAAAAATTATTTTTTTAATTATAAGAGTGTTAATTATTCTATTTTAAAATCTAATTTAAGTTTCTTTGATTGATATTAACGAGTAAACTAATATCTCTAACTTTTCTTTATAATTTTTGTAAGATAAAGATATTGTGAAATAATAGATTTATTTATCAACATTATCAACATTAATTAGAAAAAAAATACGAACATTTAATATTTATTCTGAACAAAATTATATATATTTTATCTATTTTTTATTCACAGCACAGTATAAATTTTATTATGGAATAAAAAAAGTTATTATTAAAATACAGCAAATGTTTTATAATTATAAAAAAAAATTATCTCTATTACTTGAAAAGAAAGGACCTTTAATATTATAAGCTTCAGGACAATGCGAATAATGTAATCTAATTCAAAATCAAATATCTATAAACAATATTAATATAATAAAATTTTATTTTTGATTTCTTTACATATTTGATAGATAAAAAAAAATATCAATCATTAAATTCATAAATATTAATTACATTTTATTTGGTTTTATTTTAATCAAAGAAATTTCACAAATATTTTTTAAAAAGTTAATAAAAATTTTATTATTGGATATTGTATATTGCATTGTTTTTCTTCGTCTTCTTTTACGCTTATTTAATTTTATACTTGACAAAAAACGTAAATAAAAAATATTAAAAGTAAGAACTTCTATTAGATAACTATAAATCTTCAGGTCCATATTTATTTGCAATTATAAAATATTTGTTGTATACAGTGTTAAATTCATGTGTTCGTGACGTATCGATGTTATGACAGCGTCCCAGATGATTATAAGAAGAATCCAGGAGCAGTCGAGGCGATAGCGGAACAACCAGGTCATCCAGACAATATTCTGATAGGTTACAATCGTGGCTTAATGGTTTTGTGGAACAAAGCGACTCCTGGAGCCCAACAGGTGAGCCTTTGTATTATTGTCTTGTATCTTTTTATGTCACATGTCCATGTGTACAAGGTTATAATGTGGCATGTGTAATGACACGCTTACAAAACAGTCCGAACACACTTGCTTACTACATTTTCGGGGCAATGCTTAATCCATCGTTGGATAAAAGTGCATTTAACTAAAGCATTTAAAAAATTTCACTCCTTTGTAAAATGAAATAATATTCCATTAATCCTGCAATGATGTATTGGAGTCTTTTGTTACTCATTTTCATTATTGCAAAATAATTAAAAATATAAAACTTGCTTCTCTTTTTTTTTCTTGGTATTTAATACAGTACAGTCTAAAAATAATTTTTTCAAAATATATATTAATTCATTTTTTTCAGAATTTTTATATAATACAGATAAAATAACATATGAAGGTTATATCAATTTGAAAGATTTTAATGCGCTTGAAGAATATTAACCATTGCAAGATTAATTTTAAACAAAATTTATCATTCAATAATATTTACTGAAATGCTCAAAATAATTAATATACATTTAGCGAAACAGATTTCTTCGCAATATTATCAATATTTTATAAATAAAATACGTACATACATATACACCATATACATACAATACAATACCTTTTAATATATCAGTATATATCATTATATATTAGTTTCACATATGTCAAATATCATGTATTAAAATTTAAAGAAATAATAATTGAAAAATAGAGAAATCATAAAAGAGAGTTTATTATAAATCAAAAATAAACTTTTATGCGGTCATGAGTAAGAAATTTAAATTTAAAATATAAATACGTACCGATGGGTTAAGCACGTATTGTGACATGGTACCGCTCGTTCTGATTGTTGTTTGTGTCTTTGGTGGTTTTGGCGAACGTGTACGTGCAGCTGATGGGTTTGTTTTCGCGTACGCAGACATTCGTCTCCACGCAACAGCTGGAATCTGTCCATTGGGTCTCCGAGACCCGTTTTGTTTCCTCCCACAACGATGGATCCTATGCATTTTGGAGCGATAGCAGCGATAGCATGTTGGAGTCGACCACATTGTATGGACCGTTTCCGTGTAAAGCTATCACTAAAATTCTCGTCTATCCAACCGCAGAGTGAGTAGAGAAATATTTCATTTAATGTTCACACGATCTTTTTATTTATTGCTTGATCATTGTACAATACCAAAATAATGAATCATTGTAAAAACAGGCTTAAAGAACTGGTCTTATTTTCGGGTGGAATGCAACGCGCGAGTTACGGCGATCGTCATACAATTACTGTTATGGTTAAAGGAAAACATGTCGTTTTTGATTTCACATCAAAGGTGATTGATTTCTTCACTGTATTTTCTAAGGAAGAGGATGGAAAAGATATTCCTGCTAGTCCGGAAGCGCTTATAGTATTGGCTGAAGAAGAGATAGTGGCCATTGATTTGACTAATTCTGAATGGAAAATGATGGCATTACCTTATTTAGTATCTCTCCATGCAAGTGCGGTAAATATCATATTATTTTATAATATATAGAGTATAATTTATATACTATACTAATTATTTATACTAATAGTATAATTACTATACTATTTGTTTTTTTTTTAATATTATATTTAACATTTATAGGTCACTTGTTCACAACATGTCCCAAATGTTCCTGAAGAATTGTGGGACAATATAATCGCAGCTGGAAAAGCACAAACAGAGCATCTATATTCGGATAAACCATGGCCTATAGACGGTGGAATTATTCTTAATCAAAAATCGGGAAATGATAAACCAAAAACCAGAGAATTGTTGCTTACCGGTCACGAAGATGGCACCGTGAGATTCTGGAATGCGTCTGATGTTGCTTTAACACCTCTTTATAAATATAACACGTCCATTCTATTTACCGGTGAACATCTAGATGTTCTTGAACAACCACCAGAGGATGATGAGGATGAGTGGCCACCATTTAGAAAAGTTGGAACCTTTGATCCATATTCTGACGATCCAAGACTTGCAGTAAAAAAAGTTTTACTTTGTCCTCTGTCATCGACGTTAGTGGTTGCTGGTACAGCTGGTCACATAATTACAGCTACTATATCATCTGAACCTGTGAACAAAGAGATCAAAGCTATCACGATGAATATTGTGAACGATCGTGATGGATTTGTTTGGAAAGGTCATGATCATCTTCCGGCGAGAACAACCAGTATATCTTTCGCAGTTGGTTTTCAACCACAAAGTCTTCTTCAATTATATCCACCAGCTGCGGTTACAGCATTGGCTATACACAGTGAATGGGGATTACTTGCAGCAGGCACAGCTCATGGTTTAGCTGTTTTTGATTATACAAGAGGAAAGGCTGTTAATGTAAAATGTACACTTAATCCAAATGGTATATATATAATATATATTTATGTATTTCTTATATCAATTAATATGTTTATAAGAAAAATTAAATATTTTCCATCTTATAATGCTATTTTAGATCTTTCTGGAGCCAGTGATACACCAATTTCTAGAAGAAAATCATTCAAGAAATCATTGAGAGAATCTTTCAGAAGATTAAGGAAAGGAAGATCACAACGACGAACAAATGCTAATAGTCCAACCAGAAATACGACATCGGAGAAAAAGAAAGAAACGTGAATATATTTTTTTAAATTAGATAAATTATCTTCAAATATACCTATAGATGCATTAAATAATAAATGATTTTTAATTTTGGAAGGCCTAGTGTTGCTTCTTCGCCAAGTGGCGATCTTTCACCAGTAGAATTGAAACCTGTGGAAAGACAAGTAGAAGCAAGACCTGTAGATGATGCGTTGGGATCAATGGTTCGATGTTTATATTTTGCTAGAAGTTATATTATAAGCAGTAAGTATATTTAATTATATTAAAATTATTTCATTGAATATATAATTCATAAATATTTTTTAATATATTTTTTCATTCTAGTGCAAAACACAACGCCTACGCTTTGGGCAGGTACCAATAACGGTACAGTTTATGTGTTCACATTAGCAATTCCTGCAGGCGTTAGAAGAACAGAAGAAGATGTAAATTGTACATTAGGAAAAGAGATTCAATTAAAACATAGAGCACCTGTAATTGCAATCACAATTCTCGATGGATCTAGTGTACCGTTACCAGAACCATTCGAAGCCGAAAAAGGCGTGAGTCCTGGTCCTGATATGGCATCACCACATAGAGTTGTAATTGCTAGCGAAGAACAATTCAAAATCTTTAATCTTCCATCCTTGAAACCATATTGTAAATACAAACTTACTGCACATGAAGGTTCACGAGTAAGAAAAACAGGTTTTGCAAAATTCACATGCCCAATGGAACCTGCGGGAACACACGAAGAAACTTGTTTGTTATGTTTGACCAATCTTGGAGATTGTTTAGTGCTCAGTATTCCAGAATTGAGAAGACAGCTTAATGCTGCTGCTATTAAGAAAGAAGACATTAAGTAAGTCTGATAATCTTTAAGATTTAAATCTTTTTTTCTGAAATTATTGTCTGTATTGATTTTCTTTTTCAGCGGAATTTCTTCGTTAACATTCACAAAAGCTGGCGAAGCATTATATCTATATTCAAGTTCAGAACTGCAACGAATTTCATTGTCGGCTAATAAAGTGACAAAAGCAAACTGTGCGTTAAATTTACCACCAAATGCTAGATCATTTCCTGAAACTAATAACGAAGATACTCAAGAGGAAGGAATAATTGAAGGTACACCTGAAACGGAAGGTGAAACAACCCAGGGAAGTCAATCAGTTACAATGCAAAGGATTACAGAGAATGGTGTAGTGGGTTCTAGTGAGTATACTGTGTCAAGTTTTTTAAATCCTACTTAATATATGTTGCGATATCATTAACTTAAACGTTATCATAGGATAATATCTAAACATGCTAAATAATATTAAATGCGTAATTGCTTTGCATATCTTGTAACCTATGTAAATATTTAAATGTCGCTTTGCTACAATTACTTGTGATTTATCAAATAAGCTAGCAGCTAAATTCTATTTCTTATGCTAATTAACATCATCAAGCTCCTAATCCTTTAGTATCCGAATCTTGAATACATATATTTTAGCCGGTGGTGAAGAATCTCCGAAAGAATCACCTTTGCAACCAGCTGCAAGTACCAATGATGTAAACGCAGAAGACGATCGTCAAGACTTAAGCTCTATTGGAGATATAACGATCGATAGCGTGAAGGATCATTTGCTGTAAGTGAACGTGTTGCATATGTTATGCCTAGCTTTTTATTGTTTTATTTCACATGCTTCTTTTGCTTATCTGTTACGATTAATTTTATCATGGTGATAAAAATAATAAAATATAATAAAAAGATAAATAAAGAAAAATAGATTTAATTTAACAAGCTGGCTTTAAATATACGTTTGTTTCGCTGTGCTAATCGATGTATTTTGTATTGCCACTTGCTTGGCAGTAACAGTTCACTTTTCAGAAATGCAACGTCTTCCGAAGAACTTCACAATCGTCTTGCAGGACTTAAAATGGAGGTGACTTCACGAACTTCGGAAATCTCTACTCAAAATCAATCGCTAGTTTTAAAGACTACTACCGTTGTTTCGCAAACAACCAACAATACTACTGCTAATGGAGAGATCGAAACAAGTCAAACAAATGAAACTCAACAAGTGAACAGTGAGTGAAATCATTGCTAATTTAATTAGAGTGAATTATAAATTGATCCAGTGACCAATAATACTTTATATTTAATTTTTAACACATAATGTATTCCTTTTTAAATGTATATTTTTTAAATTAATATTTTTTAGGTTTCCCAAATAGTATTTGAAAATTGTAAATAATCATACCCTTAATAATCTCATATACTACATAATCCATCGATCGCTTAATATCATGTGTTTGTCTTTCGTCGCTTTTTAATTTTTATTTTTTATTTTTCTAATATTATTTATATTCTTTCGTTATTGTTTTGTTTTTTTGTTATTTGTTATTGCGCAGGCACTACAGTAGAAAGAGAGATTCGCAGCGGTACTGAAACTACAACAACACATGCTACAATTACTCTACCTTCAAACGTCGAGGTCATCAAACGGCACTGACAATGAAAATATTGTGTTAATTAGTATCGGATCTTACTTCAATGTTAAGCCTATACTCCGCGATCCAAATGAAAGATTTATGAATTTTTAGTGTTTCTTAAAAATCGTGCAATATACAGAAATTCTGTACTCATTCATATAAAAACTACCTCTCTTTTAATAATATAAAAAAAGGACGACAATTAAATAATATTATTTTTTTAAGACTTTTAACTGTTTTTACAAAATTTGGGTGTGACGAAATGATAGGAGGGTATCTTTACGAAAAATAAAAATTTTATCAAGACAATACATATTTCTTTTAAATTTAATAATATGTATATATTCCTTCTTTTTCTAAAAATTTTAATATTCCATTTAATTTTCTAAAAGATTTTATTTTTCTAAAAGATAATAATATTAATTTATTACTTTTAATTTTTTTAAAATTAATAATCACGATTAATTGCAATTTTCTTGCATATCTAAGAAGATTACACTGATCATTATAAAATTTGGATATCATTTGCTTAAAGATTATTTTTTTCTATTTTATTTCAATGATAAATTAATCTATCTTTAATGTATTTTATCGCTATTTCTTTATGTATAAATTTTGCATAATTGATGTTATTCAGTTTAATATTAATAAAATAAAAAATTTTTCTTCTGTTTTTAATTTCTTAAACTATTATTCAATGTGCAATTAGATGTAGTTGTTTATACATCACAATCATTCAACAAAGTTCGATTTTAATTTTAATAAATTAATATTTTAAGCGAGCGATTTTAATAATTTTGACTCAAAATAATATTAAAATAATAATAAATATGTATTTTAGATTTTATGAAACTTAATTTATAATTTTGTAGAGAATTTCTGTATATTAATTTATTTTTGAGAAACATTAAAAATTCAAAGGTATTTTATTATTTTTTCGCGGAATTTATAATTAACGAAAATTTATTTGATTTCGTTTACAATTATAAAATGAGCGAAAATATAAAATAAAAATGAAGCGAATGCGATTAATAACAATAGTGATTAATCAGAAGAAGAAAATGATTTTAAATCTCTTCTAAAAAAATAGATCCGGAAATATGTTCTTAAGAGTTAAAAGAAAATGACGTTGGCAAAATTTGTACGCAGAAGATCCGGATTTTAGCTCTCAATGGTTTTCATATTTTAAGAAAAGACAAAAAGTCACTAATATTCTTTTGCAAAAAAAAAAAAAGGAAAAAAAAATAATGCGTCCTTTTATATATTATAATTCTATAATATAATACTTTTGTATGGATAGAAATAACATTATTCACAATCAGCATTGACTTAAGAGCAGTGTGATCGATGCTGCTAATTTTTATAACGTCTGTACCTGGGTTTCGTACCCTCGTGATTATCTATGTTATATTATATGCATTTACATAGATTGTATACTATGTTATATGAAATCTAATTTTTTACAATTCTCCTCCTGTAGATCTTAGATAAGGTAAAGATCTAATTAAATTTTTATTGATACCAGAAAATGGTATTATTCTTGGATTATCAAAGGGAGTCAACATTCTTGTATGATAGATTTTAACAGATATATTTGAATTATTCTGGCTAGCTATATCGTAAATGATTTATTCTATCTAAAAGTGTAGAATTATCCAGGGTATGTTCCAAATTCTTAATTTTTAAGCAACAGAAAGAATAGTTTTTATAGTTATAGTTTTTAAAAGATTGTATTGAAATCATTCAGGTGCTCTTTGAAAAATATTGAAATATTAATATATTTTGATTTTCCTTTGAAGAAAAGTAAAGGAATCCTATTTTTAGAAACTGTATCGAGAATTCTTCTAGCTTTGCTTCCACTATTGTATTGTATTGTGCAATGTGCGAAATTTTTTTATGGTGTTGGTGATGCTCCTGCAGGCAGAATGCTAGCCAGAACTTTACTAACAGATCTTCAATCATTTGAATTGTTATTGCGTTAATTGTGGACTCCTTATTTTCTTCTTGATCCTTCTTATTTCTTGAAATTGGATTTGGATATGAATACATTTAGATAATTATATTCAAGCATATCGGATAAACAATAATTTTATTTTAATTAAACATTTTAATTAAAAATTTTTATATTTTTAATTATTTTTGTAAACATCGTGATAAATTTAAAAAAATGAATTTGTGGAGCCGTGTTTGATTCGAATTTTTTTATGAAGAGATCTTCAATCACATTGTAGAACATCACTACGTACGTACATCAAAAATAATTTTAACGTGTTTTTTATTTAATGAGATTACATAAATGCAGTGCTAAAAAAAATATATATATATTTTTTTTATATAAGATAAAATCAGTTCAAAAAGTTTTCGTTGCTGCTTAAAAGAATAAATCAATGTTCATTTTTAGCAAAAAAAACTTAATAATTAATGAATATAAATAATAATTTCCATGATTCTTGTTTCACTACGTCATAGTCATTGATAATTGCATTTTTTCCGTTGCTTAATCTCTCTAAGTCTTTTTAACGTAATTTTACTTAAATAGCTACTTCTCTATTTTTTGTTAGGCATTTTCGCAACATGTTTTTTTTTTTTTTTGATCTTTTATCACTATTCATCCATATAATATAGATGATTTAAGTTGCGTTTTTTTTTTTAAATATTATTATTTAGAAATATATCGTAGCACAACATATTCGTTGCGTTACAATATGGCTGCCATGTTCACAATTTGTGATGTATCTTATTTCTTTGTACAGGCTATAGTTTTTAAATTATATTTAGTTTCGTGCGTCATGAAAAAAATCGTAAAAATTTCTCACGATTCTTTTTTAAAAAATGTATCAATAAAAAATATTTTGAAATTGTATTTAATGAAATAATGTTTTAATAAATTGATCTACAGATGACACAATACAAAACATTTTTCTTGCATTTTTTTTTAAGATTTATTTATAAATAAATAATTATTAGGCCTAATTCTATTAACAATAAAGCCTAAATTTAGGCCTAATTTTATAGGCCTAGTATTAAATTGACAAAATTTTGTTTCGCTTAATATAAAATTGATTGTCAAATCTAATGGAATTACAAAATTAAAATATAAAATACTATGATCATGGCAGTATATAATCAATTGACTTATCATTATTTGAAATTCATTCTCTTATGATTTATAGCATAATTATTGTGATTTACAAATTTGTCAAATCAACTGTAATATATCAAAAATATCTCACTTTAATTTTGCATTTTAAATTTTATTCAAAAATTTGTCTCTATGAAGTCATAATTATAAAAAAGAATTATTAGTATATTGAAAATAAACTAAATAGCATTGTACATTATCATATATACTTGTATATATGGTCTGAAAATTATTCTATTCTTAAATTAAGTTATATGAATACTGTAAATTAATAATATATATATATATAATTCATATAAATATAATGTATATAATCAATATGATGATAGAAAATCTTAATGTTATAATAACGATAAAATAAATAGCATCGACTGCACTTATTATGTAATATTTAAAAAATATTAAAAAAAAACTATTAATAAACTTTCAATTTTCAATGAAAGTGAAAATTAAGATTATTAAATGCGAATAACAGAATTTTTTTGCGTACAATTTTATCAATATATATGTATCTGTATATATCGAAAATTTTCTTTCATATTTTTATTAATATTTTTTTCTCTTTTGTTTCAACATTATTCGTATTTGCTTAATTTATATTAAATTTAAAATAATAAACGAAATTAAATAAATTCTTCGGTACAAGGTCCAATCCAATGTATTGTGCTACCAGAGCACCTGTATTATTAATTTTATTACAATTGTAAATTATAACAAAGTGAAGTCAATGCGCTAAATGAAAAATGTATGAAAAAACAAACGTAAGTATTTCTGCTATTGTAAAATTATTTGTTTTTTATTTTGATAAAATATTACACATTGTATACGATGAATTGTTAAAACTGCCCTTAAAACATTTCCTGTTTGTTCCTTTATATTTATAAATTATATACATATAATAAAATTAATATATGATATATCTATCTTTAAAATATATGCAAATTTATTTTTTAAGTATCATGAAATTTTTAAATTTATAATATTTTAAAAATAAAAAGTGAATAAAATTTTTTGTTTTATTTTTTGAAAAATTATATTTTATAATTATACATACATATAATTTATTGATAAATATTTTTCAAATTAATTTGAAAGTAGTATAAATAATATAATATCGAGTAATCGAAAAACGAACCGGAAATATTATCGATCATGATTCAATTAATGTTCACCAGATGACGCACAAAGTTTTCAGGCGTGTCGAAAAGCAGTCGCGCTTGCGTACTTACATATGTTCATCGTGTTCGTCGTTGTGGTGGTTACGGTTTAGAGATAGTGTGCAACAGTAGAATAGGACTTATTGAGTAAAGCATTTATAGAAAGTGAGCGAAAGTGATAGAGTGCCATGATAAAGTTGTACGAGTGGACAATTGAATCTTATAATTGAAAGTCCAAAAAAAAGGTGCGTTCACGATAAAGGTGTCGAAGAAGTGAATCGTGATTGGTGAATCTTAGACGGCCATTATTGTGCGCCATTCGGTCTCCGGTGCAGATCCGCGCAGCGAAAGGGCAGATGCCCTTACGCGGTTCGTGTTCCCATTGGTGGGTACGCGTTAATCTACCCGGATCGACACACTTCGTGAGATCCGGTAGTATTTCTCGAAACGTATTCTTGAACATACTAAATTTAAAAAATATAAAGACAAGTAAATCAACCACCTCCTGTGGAAAGCGAGTCTTTTGATAGTCGACTCGATAGTTGTGTGATCTCTGTCTAACAGCAACAGTAGCAACCGCAGCGCCGTCAACAACACGACAACGATAACGACGACAGTAGCGCCATCAGCGCGACCGCCATCGCAGCGAAAAGAAACAGTATTCCTTTGAGGAAAGAAGAAATGCCTGTAGGTTCGCGATCAGTGGCGCGACCAAAGATGGAGGCCACGTCCAGTTTGTAACACGCAGCCAAGTCTCGTTCAAAGCGCACCAACGGAGCCACGAAGCGCTCCTCGAGTCGGCTGTCCAAAGTCGCTTTTGCCCCGTGCTACTTTTCTTCGTGAGCCCCGCGAGGCTGGAGAATGGAGCTACGCGTTGGAAATAAGTACCGGCTCGGACGGAAAATCGGGAGTGGCTCCTTTGGCGACATTTATCTAGGTAATTTTTTTATTTTCGACATTTACCTTTTACTTAGATTTCCCCCACCTCCCTATAATCCACCCGTCTACCCACACGACGGTTACATATTTGCCCTACGACATGCATGAACGCGCCAACTCCCCCGTGCATATATATATTTTCTTTTTCTAACTGCGTGACTGGGCCTTTGGCCTTTTTGTCGTTTCTTAGGTACCAATATCTCTACCGGCGAGGAAGTCGCCATCAAGCTAGAATGTATAAAAACGCGGCATCCACAGTTACACATAGAATCAAAGTTCTACAGGATGATGCAAGGTGGTGGTAAGTAAATTTTCATCTACTATTTATGCTCCACCTTGATTTTGCATATTCTCATGTATTTTGAAACTTATACCGTCACCTGAGAACTGTCAGAATTTTGTGTTTGTTGGACAGCTGGTTGGTCTGGCCACTGAACCTTCTCTCTTTCTCTCTCTCTCTCTCTCTCTCTCTCTCTCTCTCTCTCTTTCTTTCCTCCCCACCCCTCTTTCATCTCCTTGCTATTCCTTTCTTCCTTTTTCATTGTCTGTTCTTTGTGACAATAAGGAACTTTACCGTTTTAACGTTTACATATTTAAAATTTATAATATAAATTGAATAATTCAATTAATTCCAATATCTAATGTATGAGTTTTTTTATATTTTTCAATCTCATATTGAAATATACATAAAATATACATAAAATATACATAAATATACTTAATAAAGTATATATTATACGCATTAATTTATTTTTTGTAGACTAGCATTGATAAATAATATTCCGTAGATTTTAATCGTTTTGGACATGTCATCGATATAAAATTATTTAAACATTTTGAAATAAATATAAATATACCTTTATTCGTTCTAAAAATTTTTATATAAAGATTTCTTTAAAGAGATAAATATCTTCGTTGCAAATCTTATCTATTGTTAACACTAATTTTTACAAATATTAAATACTGATCCTTTCGTAGCGTACTTTTATCTAATTGTCATATTTCCAATAAATAAAAATGATTAAAAAGATTATTATTTTGTATATATTATGCGAAATATTTCAAAATAGACGAAATAAAAAGTTAATCTTGCTTAATATTTGTATTATTGCATAAATTAATTCGTTAGTGAATTTTATGAAATTACTAATTAATTATTAATTTTTAAAAGATTAAATGAGATTATATTTAAAAGATTATATTTATATAATTTATAATTCTTTGCAACAATAATGATTGTGTTGTATGTTGGCATAGAAAAAATATTTCATGTCTAAATTAGGCTTGTATATAGGCCTTTAAAAATAAAACGATGCAAACATATAAGTCTTAAAATTCATATTGATATGATCAAAAAAGCTTTTTATTATAAATGAATAAGAACAATTAAAATAAAATAATATATTATAAATAATATTATAGAATATAATATAATATTTAAATTTTTTTAATCGCTAATAAGGTCTATTTTTATATTAATGACCTCAATAATTAAATTATATTTTGTTTTTTTTTCAATAATTAAATCAATATCTATTATGTTATATAATTTATCTTACAAGATAGCATGCAATATTTGAATTCTAATATTTTAAATATATTTATATTTTTAAATATAAAAAATGAATATTAAATGAAAATATAAATTAAATGTTTGAATGTTTATTACCATACAATTTTATCATTCTATTTTTTATACAATAATATTATTTGTAAATTAAAAATTCAATATTATATGAATATTTGGATATATATAAATTTTTTATTTATAAATTTTAATACAATTTAAATATAATATATATATATAATATTATCAAAACATATTTATCGTAATATTTCAGTTGGAATACCAACTATAAAATGGTGTGGTTCAGAAGGTGACTACAATGTAATGGTAATGGAGCTACTAGGTCCATCATTGGAGGATCTATTTAATTACTGTTCAAGAACTTTTTCTTTGAAAACAGTCTTGCTTCTCGCCGATCAATTGGTAAATAATTTTTTGTTGAAATCAAAATATTTGCAAATTTTTTTTATATAGAAATATTTATTTTTTATTATTCTAATTTCTTTGTTGTTTTAATGAATTGTACACATAAAATTTTTATTGAAATGAAATTTACTTTTAATAATAATTTTTTATGAATAATATTTGCACTATTTATTAATAATAAAAGATATATTGTTTTATCTTAATCATTTTTATTTCTTTTACATACTATAAAAAATGAAATTTATAGTTTTATACTTTAAAACAATTTATACTTTAAAATAATTGGAAATTTATACTTTAAAACAATTGGAAAACAAATGATTACATATGTAACTTTATCTTACTTTATTGAAACAAGATTCTGTTTCTGTAATACCATTATAATTACAACCATATGTACAATAATGTTCAAAGTTCAAATTGTGATTATATGCAAGTATTTATTATTCTGTTTTTTGTTACTGAAATAAATTACAATATAAATTACATTCTTATCAACTAACAATTGTGTCGGCTGATAAGAAAGCTTTCTTATTCTAACAAAAACAGTAAAGCAGAACTAAAACTGATATATAAAGCTTTATAACAACTAAAATCTTTTTAATAAAATCTTTTTAATAAAAAATGATTTTAAAAAATCAACCATTTAAATGTAGAATTCATTTAGAAAAAAAGAAATATATTCTTGTTATTGTTATATTGAATATTTTTTATTTTATTAATTATGAATTATTATTAAGAACTTTATGTTTCCTGATTATTTTATATTAATTATATTTGTGCAATAATAATACTAATAATAATTATAAAAATATGTTGAATGTGATATAAATTTTTTTCTTTTTTTCTTTTTACTTTATACTAATATTAATACTTTTTACAGAATATTATCGCATCTTTTTTTAAATATTTTTTTCTTACATGTAATTTATAATTTGAAAAATGATAAAAATAATTTACAAAATATCTTTATATTCTGACTACAGATAAGTAGAACGGATTATATTCACAGTCGCAATTTTATCCATCGAGACATCAAACCAGATAATTTTTTGATGGGCTTGGGAAAAAAGGGAAATCTCGTATATATTATAGATTTTGGATTGGCCAAAAAATATCGCGATGGCCGTACTCACAAACACATACCGTATCGAGAAAACAAGAACTTAACAGGGACAGCCAGGTTTGTTTATTAATATACAGTTTCATTTGCATTACAACATTTTATATAATTTTTTCCTAGTATTTTTTAAAAAAAAAAAATCAATTTACGCATTAATAGATACGCGAGTATTAATACACATTTGGGAATTGAACAATCACGACGAGATGACCTTGAATCCTTGGGATATGTTCTTATGTATTTCAATAGAGGTAGCTTGCCCTGGCAAGGTTTGAAAGCGGCAACTAAACGACAGAAATACGAACGTATTTCTGAAAAGAAAATGTCTACACCTATCGAAGAATTATGCAAGGGTTATCCTGGTAAATTTCTCTTTGTCAAGTACTGTTATATTGCACATCATTATAAAAAATATGATCGGATCAATATCATAACTCTATTATAAATATTTTAAATATATATAATCTATTATAAATATTATAAATATTTTCTATTATAAATAAATATTTTGTTATTATAGTTGAGTTCGTGCAATATCTAAGGTATTGTCGAGGACTACGATTCGAGGAAAGGCCGGACTATTCGTATCTTCGGCAACTTTTCCGGACGTTGTTCCACGAAGAAGGCTTCACATACGATTATGTCTTCGATTGGAATAGGCTGAAATTCGGTAATGTGAGGCAACAAACATTGTCTTCGACTCAACAAACACCGATGCAGTCGCAACATACGAATGCAGCGCTGCCTTCTGGGACTAATAATGATCAAGAACATCGATCTAGGTTGGTGTTTCATGACAGAATGAATAATATATCCGCAAATCGCGAACCGTTTGCGTATGAAATTAGACGTGAAAATGTTAGCAATCGCATCTCTCTATGCTGTCTTTCCATGCATATAAATAGCATGGTCATTTCATTACCCAGTACGTTCTATTCTTAGCGGGTAGGTCAATGAATCGGGAAATAGTCCTGTTTAACAACATAAATAACCAAATAGATTTTTTCTCTAATCTATGTTGGTTATAAAAAGTATTTTCACATTATTATATTCGTCATAAGATTCACATATTAATTAATTAGATCAAATACATTATATTTTGCATCATTTAATTATGTTTTTTATATTTATATAATAATTTAATATTACATTAGAATTTGATTGGAAAAAACC
Organism: Apis laboriosa; assembly: GCF_014066325.1. Taxonomy (NCBI): domain Eukaryota; kingdom Metazoa; phylum Arthropoda; class Insecta; order Hymenoptera; family Apidae; genus Apis; species Apis laboriosa. Next base: position 1,040,155 of record NW_025221798.1, read on the forward strand.
TAATTTCATTGAAAAGTAAATATATATAAATAAGTAAATTTAATAAGATATGTGTAAATATTTCTTCCTATTCACTATATGTTTTTCTTTCTTGTTTATTTCGTTTGTTTTATTCTACATTATTCGCTGAAATAATTTCAGATATTAATAAAATGTGTAATATTATTTATTACCATAATCGTATATTTTTTTTTACAGACCTTACACCCGGCAGTGTTTGGCAAACATATCAGTGGGAACAGTGGGTCCGACTGTAGGTGGAACAACTACAAATTTGAGAAGCATGCGGCAAAAACGCGAGGCGATAGACGCTCTTCGCGATCAGGACAATCAGGAGAGCGATCTTCAAGGTAAACCACAGTTCTACCCAAAATTATCTTCTAAGCCGGTTATAACCCAGCAAAAAATGCGGCTCGAACATCCGCAGCTAACTAGCAACGAAACGCCACGCGTGAATCCGTGTCAGTTCAGTACATTCAAATCATCACCGGTTAGAATAGCGCCAGATGCGTCCCTGGACATTGCGGGTCTTAATTTAGGACCCCGCGAAACAACTTCGAATCGTGCCGAATTGAACTGCACTACGTCTCGTGACTATTCAGTGAACAGATTGCCCGATGGTAGTCCGAATGCATCATTTCGTCAACCGGATAAACAGAGTTATTTTTTTCAGTCATATAAAACCGAGAAAAACTTCGAGATGATGATGTTTGATCGTCCTGTTCACGATGAGAAAAAAGTTGATCACGGGGATGATGTCGTGGCATCCGGTGGCTCATTGAATTGTTTCAGTAGCGTGGAGAAGGAGAAAGGCGCTGATTACGATGACAAGAAGCAAAAAGGTTCCACGCTCGGTGGCCGCCATCACATTTCGACCCACGATGCTCGTCGTGATTCTGGAAACGTAGAATTCCTTGAAAAAGAAGGCGAGATCTTCAAGATAAGCAGTAGTGAATTATTGCAAGATGCGTCGGCCAAAAAGAAACGAAACTTTTCTTTCAGTAACAAAGAGAAGACGCACAGAAGTTTAGAATCGTTAGAAAGAAGTATAGATTTGTCGGCTAAAGATTCGAAGAGTTTAGATCTGTTGTTCGAGGAACGATCGAAAGCATTTTTTCATGGGAAACAAAGAAGTCTGGATTCTTCCCAGAAGTCAAAAAAGTCCATGGATTCGTCCGCCAACAAAGCGCGAAAGCGGCCGAATTTCTTTCAACGTGTTCGAAGAAGCTGGCATTTTTTACTCATGCAGCGCAGAATCAAGCAACGAAATAAATATGAACGGCCACTGAGCGGTAGAGAAAAATGCGAATATTTTTTGCGCCGACTCCATAAAAATGATTGCCTTGAAAATGATTTAAGCTTGTCAATCAATCATTCACAGACAGAGTTGAATCTAAGTTTTTTGTCTAAACCTGATGATATAAAGAAAGATGAATTAATTTCGAACGACAAAAAAGATGAGAAAGAAATTAAAGTCGTGATAGAGGATGCTATAATTGTAATGGAAGATGCTAAATTTCGTGTAATAGATGAGGAAAATAAATTACCTGATGGAGATATCGATAATAAGCCACCGGAAGAAAATGATGAAAAGCCCCCGTTGGTCACTGAAAATGATATTGCACGAAAATTACAAGAAGTAATAGGAACTGAAAAGAAAGAACATATCGTTGATTGGGTAGTCACTATAGCAAATTTAGACGCTTTGAGTCATGCTACCCGTTCGAACGAATCTGTCAGTTATGGTATATTGCATGGTACCCTTGGTATATTGAAGGGTATTCTTTTTGATATTTTTCTCTGTGTATGCATCTAATATTATTTTGTATGCAATTTATATTTATCGAAATTTTACATCACATAAGCACGCAGTGAGCAACTTTTGTTATTCATATTGATATTTTTCGTATGTTGTTATGCCAATTTTTTACACTTTCATCACTGTGTCAGGGTCAATAAGGTATAATCTCCACGTTTCTAGTTTCACTCGGGACAGGTGAGAATTATGACGTTGAATATCACAATGAACAAATATTACTGAAGCTACTATTGCACCAATAGCACTTCTATTGTTTAGGATTAAGATTAATTCTACCTTTTCTCATGACCTGAAAAACATCGACATTGCAAGTACTATTATACTCGTCGGGTTGTGTCGTAGAACCTGTTTCAAGGTATTCTGTTTCTAAACTTCGCGAGCTTTCACAACTATACACTACAAATATTTTTTTAAAATTATAGAATATCTTTTAAGGGCGCACAAAAATGTAACTGTTAGATTTATTATTTTGTATTGCTGAATTTTTCGATCTCTACAACTATATTTAAGATAAAATATTTTTATTGTATCACTGCCATTTTTAAATCTCTTTAAAAAGCTAAATATTTTTTGATATCTCTATTTTTTCATCCGTCAGCCACAAAATCCACCGTTAACGAATCTTTCTTCTGATTCGATGTATAAATCTCATTTTCAAAATTGTTAAATAACAAAAAATAATATATGGACCCGTCCAACATGTTTTGACTAATAAAATGCCTTTAAAAAGAAACGCCTTTATATTAATGACTGATTAAACGTAAGCGACGAACGATCTTCGTCAGATGTACAGAGAGCCAAAACAAATAAACCATCGTATGGCATAACAACGTACATATATATAGTCGATCGATGTATTAATCATAATTCGCGGAAAAAGGTGTAACTCTCTTAATTAACGAGATACGCATTCACCAAGTTTATATATTTTCATATAATCGTATTACATAATATTACCAAATACTCGCGCATCGTGGCGTATATATCTTTATTATAGCGAGAAAACATGCGACTGAAACATTTCAACGATATCTATTCGGATGACATATTTACTTCGTCTCCTATCGATATGTTTACAAGTCAAGAACACGTGATGCTTTATTCCATCATGCGAATATTTCTTAAACGTTTCTATATATATTTGAAACGTAAATTACTTGAACAATTGTCCTTCGAAATAGAATTTATGAGAAACGAAAAATACGTTCGTCATTGCATTTCATATTCAACGTAACGCGGTTCGAGGGCGCTGTATATCTGCACAATGAACAGGATTTGCATCTATAAAAGAAATTCGAGCTTCTAGTAATTTTTATATCGTCGAAAGCTAAGCTAGTTTTGTAAAGTGTTATATATATATTTTTTTTAATCATTACATTATTATTATTATTAACATTATTCGCTAGAAAAATTCAAAACGTAATTATAATGATTTTTGATCGTATTAAATGAAAATTTCAAAATTCGCCTTAATACTTCGATTAATTAATTTATTTCAAATTGTTATTATTTCGTTTGCAAACGCGATAAATCATCGAAATTTTACTTGAACAAATAAGGATTAAATAAAAATGTATGAAATAATATATAAATGATATATATTCGAATCGAAAATGAACGTATGCGAATTGTGAGCTTGAAGATATTACTTGCATCGAACTCGCATCGTAATTAATAGATAGCTTTACCAGATATTGTCATGTTTGTTTGTATTGGCAGTTTTCCGATTGTTTCATCGCGATATCATTTACCAAACATTGTAATCGTCTACAGCGTTTCTTGTCCTTGACGCGTACATTTGCTGCTCTCTTTTTAGAAAGAAAAGGTGAAAAGAAAGATGGGAGTTTCTTATACAACAAAGACAATGGTATAAGTTAATTTTTCTTACGAGTATAATAGAAAAATTATAAATAATAATTTTTTCGTAACTGCGAACGTTTATTATGTGTTGTTTTCAAGATTCCGGCGCGATGGAAGAAGCAAGAATTTTTTTATATGAGAGGATTAGTTGTCAGGGAATGGAATCTATAAAAATTTCATTTCATTCAATCACTCATTATGCAGAGTTATTGCAAAAAAAAAAATTATTTTCTTTGTTGTCAGTGTATCACATAGTAAATATTTATAATACAGTAAATATTTTATAATTATAAAAAAAACTATTTGACAAGAATCTCTCTTTAATGTAATCTAATGCAAAATCAAAAAATCTTTGAAATAATGTAATACAATAATAAAATTTTTAGTTTCTATTTAATAAAGCTTTTAATATATTTGAAGTTTTTCTCATTAAAATAAAATTAAACATGATATAATTTGAATTATATTTACGTGTATGATAATAATTTTATTCATTAAATAAATAAAATTCAAATTATATCGTATTTGGTCTTATTTTAATTAGAAAAACTTTAAAAATACGTTAGTAAAAGTTTTATTAAAAAATATTTTTAAATTTTATTATTTGTATTAATATTATTTTATTTTTATTTTTTTTTTCAAATACTTCAATTTTTAACTTCTTTTTTTTTTTTCTTTCATTTGTTGCTCTTTATATATTTGGCAAAAAATATAAACTGACTTCGAATCGAATCATATCGAATTATATTGGATAATTTTAATTCTTTTGCTGTTATATTTAATATTTACTGTATTTCATTTAAAATATGATTTCATTTCAAATCAATTGATTGTTACAATACAATATCTCTTTTCTACATGATCTAAATTTCCACTAAATTAGATTATTTTTCAAAAACATAGTTATATTCATCGTTGCATTTAAACCTCTCATATATCCTTTGTTCACAGTGAATCGTTGCTTGTTCACTCGCAGTGACTGAACCAACGTAAAGAAGCCCCTCGAGAACCGAGAAAGGTTACCAAAGCATAGATAGAGACGCTAAAGTATAGTTTTTTTCTACTTCCTTTAGCCGCGCGAAATGTAGTCTTGAAGAGGCTTCTTTCGTTTCGACAGGTCTTCTAAAACTCTGATGTTCGATGACTTCTTCCTAGCACACTGGATCACGAGCATCGTCGTTATTTTTTTCTTTTCCTTAATTACATATATATATATATTTTTTTTTCATTCACTTTATTCTCTCTCTCTCTCTCTCTCTCTCTCTCTCTCTCTCTCTCTCTCTCTCTCTCGTCTATTTTTTTCCTGTATTATCTCTCTCTCTCATCCAAGGAGCTTTCGCAATTGTGTATCTGTTTGTAATCATTCTATTTTTTAATTGATAGTGACGATGGTGATGTTGATGATGAAGAGAAAGTAGCAAATAAATGTTTTTCCATTCAAGGATTGGTCTCTTTATTTATTTCACCACATTGTTCGATAATCCTCATCAAAATTTTCTTCTCACTTGGCTTGAATGGAAAAACCTACTTGCAGCATTCCTCGATAAATAATTAATAAATAAATCTCGATTTGATATCACGATCACGAATATCCATCTTTTTTTTTTTTTTTGTTCAAACATTTTTTTAACTATTTTTTTTTTTTATCGATCGTATCGCATCATCCGTCTTCACAAAGGCGCATTGCATTTTTCGCCTTTTTTGCATTTTTTTCGATTTAAAATTTTTTCCATTTCAATTGCCAAGCGTGAAATATTGTTCGTCGTTCCTCTATCATCTGGTTTCTTGCATAATAAACAAGAAGAATTAAAATATTTCATCGCATCAATCGAAAATTTTTTCTTCGCAGTTTTTTTTACAATTCGAGAGTCAAGAAAGAAAACTTTCACAAATAAATAAAATAGACAATTTTCAATATGAATTTTGATCCTCAAATTGATCGATTATTCTTATAATTACATTTCGAAGTAACGTAACAAAGGTTATACAATACCATAATGTCTGAATACTTTCGAGGATCGATTTTTCCTTTAGTCCGCGCCAACCAGCCAAGAAAGGAACACGTTATTATTGTTTTCAATCTGAATTCGATACCTGGTAAAGTAATCGATAGAGTTCAAGGAAGCGTCGGGATATAAATACATCCAGCGCATTTTATTCTGTACTTATAAAGATAGTTATCGTACTATAAGTATTTTATAAGCATTTTTTTTTTTTTTTTTACAATATAAAATAATAATTTGATTAGTAATTCTTTAAAATAAAAGTTGGTGATCATAGTTCTTAAACGAGCTACATATTATCTCAAAACTTGTTTCAAATGTGACGCAAGATCCGCGTATGGTATAAGTTGCGTATACGCCCATTTAAGAGGCATCTAGTTTTGAAATGCGAGCATTGTTTCTAGTTTTTTAGTTCCTTCTTCCGTCTCACATTATCATACATATAATTCACAACAAAGATCCATTAAAATGATTACAATCAAAATAGTATTTGAAAGTTTATTAATTTATTAAAATTAATAAATAATATTTTTTTTACATTTGTGAAAGCTTCTTCATCATGTAAAAAATAGAATAATTCGAATACTTATCTAGAAAATATCAAAATATATTAATATTTAGTTTTTAAATCGTTGAATAATTAAAATCGAAATTGTATTCAAAATGAAAAGAAAAGAAAATCATAAAGTAGTCAAATATCCAGGGATTGTATTTGCCAAAACAAATTATTCAAATTAATATTCCATTTCTATATTTAAAAATATTAAAATTAATCTAAATAAAATTTGTTCAGAATTTTTACAATTAGAATTGAAGATTCTGGTCAAAGAATAATTTGAATCAGCTTAATCGTTATACAATACAAATATATATTTAGTTTAAACTTAATTTACTTTTATTTTTTCAACATATCTCATTTGTCTTGTCTGTTTTATTATAATAATTATTATAAAAAATTAGTTTAAAACAAAGTTATCAAAATTATTTTTTATTATTTTTTATTTTTTATTATATTCGAAACGAAACTATTGATTTAAATATAGAAATATAGATCTTTGAAGATAGATTTTAGACATTTATTTATATGAAAAAATATAAAGATTATTTTTATTTTATTTTCCTTTCAATTACGTAGCTAGTATTTATTCGTTATAAGCTCACGATTGGAACTCAAAATCGGTCATATATATCTTGCAAGAAACACGAAATTTGATCCGTATTTTATTTTTGTCGATATGGACGTTTATAGAGAAAAATGAACTGAGATGAACCTAAGCATTTGTGAAAAATTTACGATTTGTTTGGGCGTTAAATTTACTTTTTTTTTTTGCTTCAGTAAATACAAGATGAATTGTTGAGCATATAACAAATAAATATTACGAATATTGGAAAAATATTCAATATTGATGCATTGCTTGCTTTTTTGCTGATTTCTTACAGCATCGGGCACAGGTGGCCAAGAACGAAGAGTCAGCATGAGGTTGCACCGTAGGGATGCAGCTGCTGGAGAGATGCAACCGAAGACCAAGTGAGTTGCTATATCACGCCAAAACATCATCGCGGATAAAAGCACCTAAGTATAACTCGCTCTGTCTAGTATATATAGGGAGTGGCCCCTTAACTGTGTAGTCTCGTATAACCAGTCCTTTCGTAATTGTACTGATTATGAGTTAACACAACCTTAATGTTATATAGTGTTTTCATTCACGGAGCTTTTTTTTAACTTCCGGTTTTCGTGTTTTTCGATATCATGGCGAATATTTAACTCTTTACACTTGATCTTATTACATCTTTCGTTTTAAATTTATCAAATTTCTAAATGATAGTTTGTAATGTGATTTTTTTTTTCTGAGTGATTCTTATTAATCGAATAATTTCGACTAATTGGTTGAAAATTTTAATAAGTAATTATTTAAAATATGGATTACTTTATGGATTTTAATAACTTTGAAATATATTGATAATATTGATATTTTGAGCAATTTTTTTTTATAAAAAGATTGTAACAGATTGATATAGAAAAATATTTCTATATTATAGAAGATCAGAATAATTAAAATTATTAAATTTATTTCATAAATAATTTCGTTTTAGAAATTATCAATTTTAATTATAAAGAATTATTAATTATAAATCTAAAATTACATTATTATGATTATAATTAATAATGAAAAATTAAAAATAAAAAATAATATGCAATTTTGACAAACAACCAACCGGTATTAGTTAATTTTAAGAAAATGTTCATAATTATAAATTCGACATATATTACATTTTTTAAATGAGAAAATCTTTAAAAACAAAAATTAAGTATAATGTTAGGATAATATTTTAATATCTAAATGAGATAAAATATTTTATTGAAAAGTTTTTAATATATATTATATTAATAATATATATTAAAAATATATTATAAATTTTTAAAATGATACTATTTCTAGATTAATATATATATATAAATTATTAAATATTTTTATTTAAAATATTCTTTTTCGAGTGTTTTAATTTTTATAGAATATTAGAAAGTAAAAAATTTAGTTTTTTGATGGATTGATTAATATCGATAATCAGTATTAATGTAAAAATTTCCAATCAGGCCGATCGAATTCCCGCTGTAAGATGGCAGTCTTAACAAGTGATCGAACTTCATTGATAGGATGTATTCTTCAAAAAATCTAATTTAATTCATCATTCGAAATATTGGTCCCATTCAAATTCCAAATGAAAATTGCAAAAAATTTAATAAATCTATTTTTGTTGATTTTGTATTTTGATTTAAAAGGAAATGTTTCAAAGTCAAAAAAATAAAAACTTTATATTCCAAGATAAAACTCTGCTTTGTAGTAAAAATTGTAAAATATATATTTCTATTCACACAATAAATTATAAATTAATAAATAAAAATTTAAAAGTGAAATTTTATATATATAAATAATAAGAAATTTTCTTATTATAAATTCACAGAGAAAAAACAAATAACAGATAACACATATTTAAAATTATTTTTAAAAATATATTTTGATCAAGTGTAAACGATTAAATGTTCAAGTTTGCTCGTCCCAGTGATCAAACATGTAAGGCCGGATATAATTTTATCCATTATATTATCCATTATTATTTGGTTTCGGTACACTGTAAAAATTAATTGAGCTTGTTACACTTGGTGCTGCCATTAGAGATTGCATGGAACGTTGCACAAAGTACGGGCAAACATCGCATCGCAAGTGAAATTTTACATGATCGAAATTATAAATTTTTCTATCATGTCACGGTTCGTCATATTGTTATTATTATTCGTAAAATCATTCGAACATATGCGATGATCTCGAGTGTTCTATATATATATACAAGATATTCGATTATAGATGTCCATAAATTTAAAGGGTGATTCTTTAAAACAAAATAAGACAAAAATTAAGAATAAAAAAAATTTTTCTTTATTTTTGCGTATTTCTCAATTTTTATTTATTGATAATTATAAATATAAATCGACGAAAATATCCAAAACTTGAAGAAACAAATTATTGAAGCCAAAATAAACTGAAAATCAAGAATAAAAAAATTGCGTATTTAATTTTATTTTTTATTAAATATAGTTTCTTTTAGTTCATTAGAATCTAGAGATATTTTCTTTGATTTTTAATCATCAATAATAAATAAACAATTTCAAATATATAATTTTTTTATTCTTGATTTTTGTTTTATTTTGATTTGAAAAATCATCCCTTAATCTTCTGAACATCTTGTATAATTTTTTCATCGTGTCTATAATCTCCACGTGTTTTTATCCTTTGTATTATTTGGCTTGCACATTCATTACATCTCCTTATTTATTTATTTTTTTATTTCGTTGTATAAGTATTTTCGAGTATGAAAAATGATACAATTGATTCGATTTTTTATCGTGAAAGAATTTTGTATAAAAAAAAAAACAGAACGGATTAAGTTGAATATATATATATATATATCTATATATTTCGTGATCGATATAAACTCGAAGAGTTGCGCAATTAGTTTTTTTTATCGAACTGTGATTCGCTATTAAAGAAATACTTTTGCTTGCGAACTAGATCTCGACGATGGATGTCAGTGTTAGTTGCATTGAGCTCTAATTTGGCAGGTCACTTTTTTGGTAGATTGGTGTCTTGATACCGTGGCATGGTTCTTCCTTGATCAAAGGATATCCGGGGAAAAGTTGAGAGAGGAGAGGGAATGCACTTTTTGATATTTGGAACGAATATTATATTCTTTCTTCTTTTTAATTCTTTTACTCTTTGTTTCTTCATTTATGTAATCTCATACATTGATAAATGTAAAATTGTCATTTCTTTTTATTTAATTTTTTTTTCTTTCTTTTAATAAATAAAAATATAAAAAAAAAATATTCTTTCCAAATGCAACGTTAAAGATATATTTGCCTGCTACACCGGGTGCACTGGGATGGTTTTTCTTTATATCACATTTTCTTTGTGTTACGGGATCTTATATAATAATAAACAAGTATGGCAGAAAGCCTTATGATTATCGAAGAATTCTCCTTTTATCTCGTGAATTCTTTTATATATCTTTTATAATTTCATCTTCTATTACTTTCTTCTATTACGTTCTATTAGCGTGAACGATAAATCACATGAGAAAAATTACTAAAAATCATTGAATTGAATGATATTGACATTTTTGGGTACTGATACAATGTACGAATGCATATTGAAAGTTATTTTTGATTAGTAGACACTGCGTTAAAAATGAAAGTCATTGTTAGGTATTCTCAACTTATAGACTTAAAGAACAGTGGGTAAAGTAGATTTTAGGTATGGAGAGAGAAGGAAAAAGGCCACGTAGTTATCTTTGAACGTTAAATTCGTGAGTGACGTACTTTATAAGTTATTTATAGCATGATTTATTGGTATTATTGTTATTTAGCGTGTTAATATATTCGAAAATCAGTTTTGTTTGGTTTTTTTTTTAATTTCAATCTTGTGAAATTAGGCATTGTTTTTTAAGTCTATGCTTTCAACTCAATATCTAATTTAACCTAACCTAATATGAATAAATTTGAAAATAAAACTCTCAAGAGTTTTTCTCAAAAGTTTTTGCTAATAGATACTATGTTAAAACTTATTTTTGTTTAATCAAACACTCTCAACGTAGTGTTCAACTAGCAAAAAATAACTCCCAAAAGTAATTTTTTTGAGAGTTTCAATTTTATGTTCATAAAATGTTCTGAGGACTAATCCAACAATTAAAATTTATCATCGTTCATTGCGATCGGGATACCCAAGTAATCGAATATATGAATCGTGTGTTACAAAAAAAGTTATGTTCAGCTCTCGAGATATATGTGTTGTATAATAGAAATATAGGAAAATATATATAAAGGAAAAAATGAGAAAGAATAGATCGCCAATTGAATGATCATGAAATTCTGCTGGGTAGATGATTATTGAACTATTTTTCAAAATATAATTAAATTTTATTCTTTCAAGCTAGAAGTTAGTTTTTTGCATGTCTCTATTAATCCTTTATATCTGTCTATAAACATATATTTGATATTTTAAAATCAAAATAAAGGTTAGATTATTCTCGGATTTAATTTTGTTTTTTATTTCATTATTATATTTATAAATTTTTTCTATTCTATTCGTTAAAGCAAACAATTTAAAATTGTTTTCAATAAGAATAAAAAAAAAAATGAAATTTTGCAGGAAGTCAGTAATCTAATTTGTTTAAAATAAATAATCAACTTTCAGATAATTGTTTGTATATGGATGATATTAAAATGAACTTTATTCAATATTTATAAAAAAAAAATGGAAAAGAGCATATAATTGAAATTAATTTAATTTGAAATTCATAGATTTTTGTTTTCTATAGAAATTTTATTTTAGAGAATCATGAATTTTTAATGGAATTTTAAATTAAATATATAAAGATAAAATTTATAATAAAGGAAAATAATTCATACTTCACTAATTCATATAAAAATTATAATTTAATTATTATATTTTCATATTAATATTAATATTATTATTTGAAATTCAATTAAAATCTTATTGAAGCAATTTAACAAACGTTTGTGCTTTTCATTTTTTGTTCATAGATGGTTATAGTAATCATAAATACAAAATTATATTATTATCTTTCGTTTATCATTTATATTACAATACAGTTAGTAATGAAAAATTTGTTGATCGAATTTATTTAAAAACGGTTCTTTAAGACGATTTTATTATGAATTATTATTTAATCATCATTTTAATCATAATTATTTATGATTAAAGAATATATGTCTTATTGTTTATCCTTTCTTTAATTTTATTATAAGAAATTCATCGATATTCATAATATTGTCAAAGGATTTAAAACTGATTGACATTTTATCAACTTTGTATAAGTTTATCAAAGAGTATACAAAGTTCAAGGCAAGTCACGGAAAGTTGAGAGTTAATAGATAATAGAGATTAGAATTATATTGTAAACATTTTATGTACTATATTTTTAATAATAATATTATAATAAATTTAGTAAATATTATAATAAATATTAATAATAAATATTATACATATATCTCTATAACTTAATTATTGTAAATAATATTTTAAAAAAATATTATAAAAAGAAAAATGAGATTTTAGTATTTTATTTTGTTTATTTTTATTTTTATTTATTAAGTTTTAAAATTTGATAGTATTCAGAAAAAATATTCATACATGCTTAATATAAACAATCATAATTTTATTAATGTAGTTGTTTAAAAGACAATTATACATCAAGATATAAATAATTAATCCAATTTATAAATAATACAATTTCTTTTTTTAAATCTTTGATTTCTTGAATTTTAATTTAATTATTTCCTGAATTAGTAAATATCTATTGTGCCAAGTATTTTCTATTTTTTTGATCAAACTTTAGAAATATAAGAAAAGTAGAAAAATATTCTATATATAAACAAAATTATGATTATTTGAATTAAATGTATCACGTTATTTATTTATTTTTCGGTAACTATATAATATTTTTTAATATATTATTAATTTATATTATTGCAACAATTAAATTTAAATAAATTATTTTAATATTATAATTAGAAATGTTAGAATATATATACACGAGAGCTGAAAAACATATTTGACGATTAAAAAATTTTTTCTTACTGGGTACACCACGCTTTGACTGACTGGGTATTCGAGAACTTGTGCATGCACGCACGCACGTTTCTTACTTCTCTTCTTTCTCTCTCTCTCTCTCTCTCTCTCTCTCTTTCTCTCTCTCTCTCTCTCTCTTTCTCTCCCTCTCTCCCTCTCACTTTCTTTAAATATTTTGTCGTGAGACGATAGTATACGATGTATTTAATATTTAATGTCGTAGAAAGGAACAAATTATAAAACAAAACAAAAAAAATATAACGCAATTCGGCATCGAGATTTATTCTAGAATTCCGCTTTATGTTCTTTCGTTGACTTTTTTTCAGGTAACCGAAAGCTAAGACACTAATTCTAAATCACAAAAGTAGGCAAAGAGGGGGCGAAAGTAATCTCCTGTGCCACGGTAGCGGACACCGGCGAAAAAACTGAAATCGTGGATTAAGAACATTAAAAGAAAAAAAAAAAAAAAAGAAAACAAAAAAGCAAAGAAAAATGCGAAAAAAAGCGTGTTCGCCTTGCGATCCTTCTCTCTCTGACCTCCTCATAGCTCTGTAGAAACGAAAATTCTCTCATTTCGAGTCTCTTGCTTTCAAGCCTTTGATCCTGCCACGTCACTGTGTCTCACATATACAAATATATCGCGTGTTTCCAATTTTATTAAAAAAAAAAAAAAAGCTTTCTGCTACATATTACAGAAATTTCATCTGCTATATATTTGATCTCTCGTTCGTCTTATGTTAAACGATTAATTTGCTTGTTATACTCATTTCGCCATTATGGCTGTTATGAAAAATATATCTCGATTACCAAAAGAAATTCATAGATCGTTGATCAACGAAAAACGAACTTATGATTTTTTAAAAGAAATGCAAAAAAAAAAGAGATCGATTAAGCCCGAGAAATAAAAGCAGATATCATATATATATGAAAGAAAGTATGCTATGTCAAGACAGGAAACGAGAAAGATAAAATAGATAGTGAAGAGTAAAACTCTCTCTCTCTCTCTCTCTCTCTCTATCTCTATCTCTATCTCTATCTCTCTTTCTCTTTCTCTCTCTCTTCTCTCTCTTCTTTCTCTGTCTTCCCTTTGAGCTATCAAGTTTTGCTATAAGCGATACGGTGGAATGGAACAAAGTGATGGAAAAAGAGACGAAATGAGCTGAAAACTAGAGAGAAGGAGAGGCAAAGGAAAAAAAGACAAAGTTTTCGATCGTGTTTAAACGGTGGAAAGGACGGTAGCGCGTTAATGTCCGTGTTTGTGTATCTTTTATTTTGGAAGCGCCAATGCAATGGCCCCACCCATCCCGTTGGGCAGGCAGGCGAGCGTTCAACACAAGTAAGTCAACAATGGCAATAGCGGACTTTTCGTCGTCTTCGTTCTCGTCGTTTTCGTCCTCCTCTTCCTCAGTGATCTCGTCGTCATCGTCAACATGGACAATGTCATCGATAGCCTCGAGGTTCGAATAAAGATAAATACGACGAATAGTTTCTCCCGAATCGAAAAGAAGGAAGGATAGCGATCGAAAGTGTTTTTATCTCTCGTCTATTCGAAAACGATATTAGATCTCTTGGAGAGATGATCTCTTAGGAAGAAATTGTTTAAAAATTACATCGACGATAATTGTATCGATAATCATGGTCCATCGATAATTCTTGACGATCAATGTGTTCATTGACGAGCCAAATGGTGTCACGATCGATGATTTAAAAACGCAGATCTCTTGGAGTATCGAAATAACAACAAAAAGTTAAACTTTCTCGATTCCAAATGGAGATGGGGATAAGTGTGTCGGAATATAGAATGCAACTTTGCCAAAGTTAGTGGGCGAGGTTTGATTCAACGAAGTAAAACGATCGGTGTCGATCATGTTTACCGAAATAGGTCAATGAGACAGACTATTTCTAAACGATCGTGAACATATGTTTTTACAGCGACGAGTGCGCAATATTTTGCAAACGAAACTACTTGTTGTATTGAATGAATCCTTCCACGAAGGATTAGAGGTTTTTAGAAATAGAGGGACAACACAGTTTTACAGTGTATCGATTGAAACCCATTGAAATAATACAAACTTTACAGCAGATTATTCATTATTATATGTAATATTGTACATTATTCATTATTATATGTATTATATATGTATACAATATATATATATGTATACATATATATATGTATACACATATAAGAAATTTGTAAAGATTGGAAATCTGATTTTTTTAGGAAATTCAAAATGTTTATTTTTTTCTATTTTTGATCAATAGTATTTTGCAAAATATCATTCAATTTTTCGAATTCAAATTTATAGTCAGAAAACAATAATCTTACTAATTTTTATTAATATATATTATATTATAATATATATTACTATAAATATTATTATATAATATATAATATATATAATAATATGAAATTAAATAATTAAAAATTATTTTATAATTAAAAATAATTAAAAATTATTTAATTTTATTAATTATTATTTTATATTAAATTATAATTTTGAATTATTTGTTATTATTTAATTTTTAATGAAAAATTAATTTTTACTTTCTATTTTTATATTCGAATTTCAAGAATTTCGAATCATAAAAATAACAAAAAAAAAAATTTCAATAAATTTCAAAGTTACAAAGTTTTTAAATATAACATTCTTAATTTCGTTTCATTATTATTCTTATTGTATAAGTAAATTCTTATCGATAAAGTTTGTATCGATCATTTCAATGGGATCAATTAAGGACGCTTCATAGAGAGCGTGGTCCGTGATTCTTATAGTATAGATGGCGAGTGTACAGTACGCGATTTCGATGATGTATCCTTGTAGTCTTTCCAATATGACAACCAATATAAAATTTATCGTATTATCAATGATCTTCAAAACGTGGTTAGAACGTTTAACCACGTTATCAAGATTACATAATCACAAATAACATGTGATTTATTTTTAGAACATTTCTTTAAAAAATTTAATTGGAGATAATGCGTTATCCCCATTAAAAAATGAATTTTCGCTGATCGTACTATCTTTTTTGCCTAACATTCCTTCGAAATAAGCTCGAGTTCACTGGTTCTCATTTCGATCACAATGGATCACGGGAACAAGTGGATCGAGCATGATATTGTATAAACGTATAGATTATATTCCTCCATCCCACTAAAACACGATTTGTACATAGACTAAATCTACATCGACGGCAGGACGATGGTTCTCGGCCGGCGAAACTCACGCAATTACGCAATCAACCGGAAAGAACTGCGAAAGCGAAGTCGCAACAGTTGCACGATCCGATTTCCTTCGAGCCAAACTTGAGGAAACCCACGAGGAGTCAAAATCCATTGCGCTAGGCGATTTCAACGGTGACAGTGAATATCCTGTATATATCCGTGACTGTTTGCTGAATTACAGAAAAATCGGATGACTAGAGCGTGGCTGTAAGGTAAATCCAAATAAATCGGTTATGTCAATGTTATGGGGCTAATCAAGGAACAATTAAGATGCGCCAATATCGATCGAGCGTACTGTACATTTCGTGTTCGCGCGCGAACTTCGATTACAGATTTTTTTTTTTTTTTTTTTTTTTTTTTTTTTTTTTTTTTTTTTGTCTACCGCGTAATTGTCGAACTGCGAATCCATTTGTTCGAGGGAGATGATCGTTTTTCGAAACGAATTATAAAAGATAATACGAATGAATTTTTTGTGTACGAGTATCTCTCCTCTTCTTACCACGCCTCTCGTTCCTTTTTGTTTTGTATTATTTTTGATTCTACTTATTTTCTCGAATGAGAGGCGAACGTGTTTTAAAATTTGATATAGTTTGCAGTAATGCCTCGACAGTAGACGTAGAGGTCATCCCCACTATTTCCTGAAATTACTTCGACCGAGCCTTTGCGTTTTTTGTACATTAGAAGTAACTAAGGAGTAGTCGAACGTCGATGTCTTTTTTCATTTCACTTAAATTTTTTGTTTATTTGCTCGTCAAGCGATCCGAAAAATACGACGGTACAAGTAATTTTCTCCTATTAATAAACAAACTGGGTTTACTATCGAGGTATTACTTGTAATAATTAACCTAATAACCGGGTTTATTATTTAATTAAAATTCTCAATAACTATTAATTAACTAGAATCAAAAATTACAAGAAGACAAATCAATTTTAATTAGATCGCGTTAACATTTAACTGCTATGGTGGGGATTAGATTTATAGCTGCTACAAATATATTTTCCTCTATACTTACGTTTTATATTTTTGCGAGGGTGTTTCAATAGCTGACTTTATTCACATTAAGTTATAGTTGTCATTTGCAAAAAAAAAAAAAATATTATAAACAGAGAAAGAGACAAAAATTATGGGTTATTTTAATCCACACCATATCAGTTGAGGACTATATATGATATTTAAAAAAAATCCATAAATAAAAAAAATTATTAAGTTTAAGAGATTGGCAATTCAAGTGAGTTCTTTCCCGGTTAAAAGGTTAACGAAAAGAGAAAAAGCTTCGTGTGATAATAAAGAAGAATGTAAAAAAAAAAAAGATGTAAAGATCACGATTGAACGTTACCAAATTTATTCGTTCATCGTGTGCTTTGTGTACATTGTATCCTTTTCTGAGTCGTGTTGATGCGTGCTTGCATTTTCGACTTACTACGTGTACGTGATATGAGAAATTTTGCGTGATCAAATTATAGCGAGATTAGGGTGGAGGAGAGGGGAGAAGAGCAATATTCCAAATTTGCATAAAGAGGAACAATCGGTGGAATACATTTATATATATTCTTATGAATATCGTGGTTTTCTAATCTTACTTCTTGATAACATTATACTCTCTCGATGATCTTAAAATATTTCCGCCAGTGATAATTAAATCTTGCAATGATACACTATGAACTTTCAAAGATTTAGTATTTGTGTCATTTGTGTCACATCGCAAAGAATTTTGAAAAAAATTAATCACGAGATATATCTTTAAATATTTACTTTTAGTAGTTATGTAATTAAATATTGAAAAGAAAATTATATGAGTTTTGTATATTTATAAAAATTTTGCAAGAGATTAGATTTATTTGGAGGAATGATAAATAAGTCCAGGTGTGTCATTGCCAGGTTTAAAAAGTTCAAATGCACATGGCATTTTTAAAATGGATTAGACAAACCATGAATGTACATTAAGAAATTCACCGGAAATCGAGTTTCTCTTTAGCGTGAACAATTGCCTTGATTCATGAAATTTTGTTGAATGTGCGACTGTAGTGAATTTTAGAGTAAAGGGGAGAGACGATAAAGGGATAAGCGTGTAAGTGTCCGAGAGAAAAACGCGAGGAAGCAGTATCCCTGATATACTATATAATATAACACGATTGTTCTCGCGCGTGAAATACATTTTTTTGTTTCAGACGAAAATTCAAGCCGAGAACGACTGATTTGCTCCGGTGTGAAACGGTTCGACAACCGATTTGATTCAAATTTTGTATATATATATACATACATGTATTACTTTTGTACATGTAAATACGTACATCGATTAAGATAGCTTGAAGATATTTCGAAAAAAACGCGTTTTATGCATTGAATAGATTTTTATTTTGAAACTAAATTTGAATTTGTATCAATTGTTCATTGTTTTTTTTTTCTTTTTTAATTCAGCAATTATCCATATCTTGAAATTTAATAATTAAATCATTAATACACTCACTTTCTTTTTGTGATAAATGTAAAGATCATTTTTTTTTTTAAGTAAAAAACAATTGACGAGGCTTTTTTTCATCTCTATATGCAGTTCCTTTTTTTTTATCATTATTACTCCATATATTATTTTACGTTAAGTTTATTCATTTTTTTTAGATTATTCTTTTAGATAATTAATATAATTTAATATTGAGGGACGGAGATGATTAATATTGTTGATTTTATTCAAATAAATTTAAAGAAAAATTATTTATCATATATCAAGAATCGAACTTGAAATCTTTTTTTTTTTTTTTTTTTTTTTTTTACATTAGAGATAAATACTCTAATGCGAATTCACTCTGTTTATTCTTTAATTACGATCTGAATATTATATATTATGTAATTTCGATTTAAAAATGTATAAAAAAATATTTAACACAAATTTTTTTTTATATAATTTTTTTAATGTGTTTTATGCACATTATGTTATCATCAAAGACATACATTAATTATTTACAAAATCTGAATCAAATCAAAAATCTAATAATCGTTTATCCGTTTCGTTAGCCAATCGATTATTCGACGGAAGTAAAAAAAGAAAAAAAAAATATATACATATATATATCGAAGTTAAATTCCTTCCGTGAAATCGCTCGCGTCTCCTTTCATCCCTTCATATTTCAATCTTAAACTCTTCACAATTTTCATCTGTCCATCGCCCTATTCACTTCCTGTTGCCTCCCTCCTCCTCCCTTGATCGAATTTTTCTTTGTATAAAAAAAAGTATCGTGGACGCATTGCATACAAAAATGGTGAAAAACAAAAAAACGTGATATAAAAAAAAAAAGAAGGTTATATATAAATATATATTATACCGACACGTGTTTTTCTATGTATTTTTTTCATAGGGTACTACTACTACTGCTATTATTATTACTATTACCAATTAACTAATAACTAATTAAAACTACTACCAACTATTACTATCATTACTACCGCTGCTGCTATTGCTAATTTACACACACACACACACACATACACATACAAACATAAAAACATTCAAATTTACTGTTATGACTTGTATTAAAAAAAAAAAAAAAAAAGATGACTTATTAACCCTTATGTCAATATTAAAAAAATTTTCATCAAACATCGTTTTGATTTTGCTATTTTTGTAGCGATACCATTTTTATATTTGAAAATATAAATTGATAGCAAATATGATACCAAATAATGGTGATGTAGATAGATTTAAAAATATTTTGATAGGAAAATAAAATATTTTAAATCAAATATTTATATTTTAAATTATATTAAATAATTACATTAATTTTATCGTGAATACAGTAAATATTTTAAAATTGTCCTACATAATTATAAAAGATTCATTATGAAGTTCAAAATGCGAGCAATGTAATCAATTCGAGAAATATTAATGAGAGAATATTAATGATAAAATTTGTCTATTTTTTATTTCTTTTTTTTTTTTTTTTTTTAATGGAAATTTTGTCAAAACATTTATCTTCTTTCTCTTTAAAATTCTTGTTTCTAAAATAAAACTTAATACGATATAATTTGAATTATTTAATAATAAATGATAACAAAATTTTTTCTTTATTTTAAATAAATGATATAATCTAAATAATTAAGTAAATAAATAAATTATATCGTATTTGACTTTATTTTAATCAGAGATATTTTATAAATATATCGTTAAAATTTCTATTAAAAAAAAATCAAAAATACAAAAATTTACTACATTAGTATTATCTAATTATTCACATATTTTTTTTTTTTTTTCAATCTTTCGATTTCAAATCTTAATTCTCTTTCACTTTCGCTTTCACTTGTTATTCTTCTCTGTATTTTCAACAAGAAACGTAAACAAATTTCCGCTACGTCAGAATTAATATCTTCTGTTAACGTCGAATTTTTTTCAATTATGAAATATTTACTGTACCGGATATCCTGGTGTTGACATAAGGATTAATCCGCAACGATCATTTCGAGAAAAAAAAGTAAATTTTTGACAATTTATAATGGAAATGACGAATCTTTATACAATTTTTTGCGTATTGCAATCTTTCCGCCATTTCTTTTTTTTGTTTTTATTCTCTTTCCACAATTTTGCATATTCTCTGCGCTGATGTTCAATTTGGGCTCTCTTGTACAATTGTGAAATAATATTATTAATAATATTTATCAGATCACAAGTTTGATTTGTAATATTATTTATAATAATATATATTTAATTATATTATTATGTGATATTTGATGTTATTTATGTGAATTAAAATTAGTGATTAAATCACAAGTTAGTTTGATACCTTGTAAATTATTATTTTTCATAACAGTAATAAAAGAAATAAAGATTTAATAAGATTTAATAAATCTTGTAAATTACAAGTTATCTAGTTATTTTATTTAATATAAAATTGTAAAGAAAAAATTTATAACCTAATTTCTTACTTGTCAATATTATTAATTGATAAATCATTGGACAAGAGAGTTTTAATTAAATTTTAGAATAAGAAAAAAAAATTGTTAGAAATATATTTATCTGTTAAATGTTTTTTTTGTGAATTTCAAGATCATTTTTTTCAAAATGTATCGATTATTGTTGAATGTATTTAGTGAGAATAAGATATGACTTTAAGTCTGATTCATATTTTGTTATGTTTTAGAAATTATATATTTATAATTCGAATAGTGAAACGTGAAAATATTAAAAAACGCTTTCTAGTTGTTTATTTATAATCATAATTTTATAATCCAAAATTTGGATTGTTAAAAATTTATATCAATGTTTAGTTGCCTCGTTTTACATGAGCGCAGAGGGTTAACGATGATTACTTTACTTTTGGAAGAAGTCGAGATCATTATAAATCATTATAAATATTATAAATATTTATTTGAATTACGTTTGTATTCATATTAGAAATTTGATTAATAATTAAGAAATATTAGAAAATATTGCATGATGATTCTTATCGTTCTAAGATTTAATTTATTTTATACAAAAAAAATTATTCTGCAATACTTTGCAATTGTTGATTTGATATTACACTTCGTCGTCTTCCACAGATGATATTTTTCATATTATCTTCAATCAACGTATTAATTTTTGCTTTTGTCGAAAAATATTCTTGATTCGATTGTGTCCATGCTAGTTGGCTAAAATTATTTAAATTCAAAATAAAAATAATTATAGCTTTCGAATTGTAAACAAATGTTTTGAAAAATTAAGATTAAGTTAAGGCTAATCTTGTTGATTGTTCTTCGTTGAGGCTTCGTAAAATAATGTTTTTATGTTAAATATTGAATCAAGGATTATTTTTCGAATTTTGACTTAGAGGAAACAAACACTGCCAGCGCAGGCGGAAATTCTTGCGTTCTCTGTTTCATGACTGAATGATACGCACAGAAATTAATTTTGTCATGATTCGTCATTTCTTCTTGAATATTGTTGCAATTGAAGGAAAATATTCGAGAAAAATAAAAAGTCAAAGAAATAATCTCGAGATGATTAGTGCCAATACAAAAAAAAAAACGTCAGCATATATTGTTTTTTCCCCGTTTTACAATGGAACAATTTGCGCCACACGAACTATGTTCGATCAAATTGAAATAGAAACGTGATAAAAATTTTAAACGAGAGAAATGATAAAAATCCGAAGGAAGTCGTTGACGTAAACTGAATTAAAAACAAAAGCTAGTTAACAAATTAGCTAATAAAGAAAGAAAAACGAAAAAAAAAAAAGAAATGATAAAGAAAAAAGATTGTGCGCGCTTGATTTCGCTCGGCCTAGTGGAGCTTCTTCTTTTTCTTCTTCTTTATCTTCTTCTTCTTATTCTATTTCTTCTCGAGTCTGTAAGGAGCCTATAGCAATTCATATGAGACTTCTTAAAAACGGAGAAGAACTGCGGAAAGAAAAGGAATGAAAAAAAGAAAAGAAAAGAAAAGCAAGAACAAAATTAAAGAACATACGAAGTAGGGAAGAGTTTACTTGAAGACATTTACGACGAGGCGTCACGACGATCACGGCATTGAGGTATATAAATTCGCGATCAATCATATTTTAACTATAATCGAAATTGTACCGATTTGCGAATGGTTTGTATATGTATATATATACATATACATATATAATCTATTCAAAAGATAACTATGAAATATAAATAACGTATGTGTGCGCATGCGTGTATGATTTGCGAATGACGGTGAATTCTCTTTTCATGTAAGTATGATTTACTTATTCGAACTGTACTACATAGTGCGTGATGCAACGAGTGTGTGTGATGATATTGCGAAAGGAAGAATGGGGAAAAATAATTAGATGAAATGTCCGAAGAAGCAAAGCAAATATCGACAAAGAGTATTTATAAAACTGCCTTTGTGTATTATACATGCAAGAAGGGACAAAGCAAAGTGTTTTTTAATAGTTTGGAATTGAGCTGCATTAGGCTTGCTTTCCTTTTTAACTTCTTCTGATTTTTATTTCGTTTCATCAATTTAACATTTGTGTTATACTTGTGTATCAAAATTCTTGTTTCTGCAAAGACAAAGGGAACAGAATGACAGATCGAAAGAATTCAGTATTTACTCGTTATAACCTCAAAATTCAAGAATGGCACGAGGATATGTGTAACTGTTAAAGATACGAAATTTTAACTTCATTTTATGTTTATAAAGAATGATAGCTAATGAAAGACAAAAAAGAATTGAAATTCAAACATTTGGAGAAATTTATGAATAGTCATTAGATCCTATTAAAAAGGATTGTCACCCAGTGATGAGAATGATTCCTGAGCATATAACGAATAAATTCTGTACAATATATATTTGAGAAAAATCTCGAGAGAGAGAGAGAGAGAGAGAGAGAGAGAGAGAGAGAGAGAGAGAGAGAGAGAGAATGATTTGTGTGCGTGTACATATCTGTGTATGTGGAAAGATACGCGGAGCAAAACATATTTGTGGCTTTTGTTGCATTCTATTACGAGTTTTTTCGTTTTTTCTTCATCGCATAAAACAAAAAAAAAAACTCTTGCCATCTTTGAGACTCGACCTTTTGCTTGCATTCACATTTTCTTTCTTTATAGGTTGATGAAAAGCACGAGCGGCTAACTGATCGACTAAACGTCTCTAGGCTACCCACGGATTTAATCGTCGAGTTTAATCCGGTGGCGAGAGTTTGAGAGGGAGAAAACGCCTAGCCGGAACGGCGAGCGTATACGAGTCGAACTGTCATTTCAGTTGTGTCTCTAAGGAACCCGATCCATTTTCTCCTTGGAATCGATGTAGAAAAACCGAATACATAACATATAACACTGATGCTTTCGCCACACATTTCTTTCTTAGTTTCTCGTCGTGTGTATTATGCGTGTACGATCTTCGAGGATGGCAAGAGCGAATAGGTCGAAAGAAAGAAAAAAAAAAAAAAAAATCAGAAAAGTAGAACCTGCGCTTGATTATATTGATTGAATCTGCATTTTGAAAAAAAAAATGCAAAAAAAAAAAATTATCGACAAGATATTATTGCGTGAGAATAACGACGAGAAAAAGAAAAAGAAAAACGTATAAATTTGCGAATATTTAACCTATCGCCGCGGATTGTCGACCCACTAAAGAGCGTTGTCCTTCGTTCTTTCTTTGGAGAACATGATAAAAAGAACATTTTTCATTGGAAAAATTGTTAAACGAAGACAGATACTTTGGTGGGTCGATCAGAAATTAAGGAAATTAAGCTTGCATTATTCGAAATTCTTGATGTGAGTTCGTTAACTCCTAAACTGAAGTGCAATTGTAAAAAAAAAGGAAAAAACAAGAAAAAAAATGACCGTCGCTGTTTGCTTGTTCGTCTATCAATATATGTATTGACGACGACGCGATGAATGTTGCGTGAGATGTTCGAATTTTTTTTTCCGTTGTCTTCGTACTCTTATTCTTTTTTCGTCTTTTTCTATTTTTCATTTCTTCTCTCTTTTTTTGGTAGCCTAACGCATGACTTGAAGTTAATCCTTTATGAGTGATGGAAATAGGGCCATAAGAACAGTGCGTACACAACCACAATGACATTCTCCGAACATGTTAATAATAATCAAAATAGGCAGCTATTTAATAACCGCCGTACTCTTTGGAGATTCCCGAGTAGCGTGAACGAAGGTGCATTAATGAAACAGCGTTTCTACGTGTTAATCGATTTTAATACTTGTACTCTATCGAATCGTAGAATAGTGATTCTTAATCTGCGAACGTGTAATCATGTATTTTTTGAAATTTACGAAAGACACTTGATGGTCTATAATTAATTTTTTATATAATACAAAGAGAAGGGATATAACTCTTAAGGAAAGTGAAAAAGTGAAACTAGGCGATCGTCCGTTTTACTTATTAATTTTTTTTTCTTTTCTTTTTTCTTATTCTTTTTTTTTTTTTTTTTTTTATTTAGTCTTTTTCGTTTGATCGAGTGGCTGCGAAACAATTTTGCGAAATGATTAAGAATTACTGGCATAAAGGGTTAATTTTGAATGGAAATGCTTTGCTCGTAACGTTGATTGCGAAAGGAGATGTGAATCAAATCAAATGCAACGTATCTAAATCAGTTTGAACGTTTCTTACCGTGCAGGCAGTCTAATTTCGCGTTTTTCTCCGCCACTTTATGTTCACTGTAGGGATTCAAATAATTATTGATTAGAAAGAGCCGAAAAAACGAAATGTTTGTTTTAAACCGGAAATGGCGACGATGGGAGGGACTTCGATGAAACAATAACGCGTCTCGTCTTAAATATTTTCAGAAAATAAATGAGTTTTCTTTCACGACGAGCGTTCATTGTTTCACGCCGTTCCCTTCCGTTTGCTCACCGAATTCTAGTTAAATAATGAAAAAAGAAGAAACGAAGCGTTTTTTAAATTAAACGAGATAAACGAATAACTGTGTTAATCTTTTTTTCTTTCTTCTATTTCATTCTTCTTTCTAAACCTTGTTTCCTCTCCTATATATTTATATTCAATAAAATTTTAATAAGACTCAAAATATAAAACAGTTATAATATTAAACACAAAAATACTTATTTGAATTGTATTTCAATTGTATATAAAAGAAATAATATTTTTTATTTTATAAAATTATTTTTTTCTAAAATTAAAAATATAATTAAAATTTATATAAATAATATAAATATATAATATATATTATATAAAAATGATATAAATATAAAAATAATATAAAAATAAATGATATCGAAGATTGATTTATACAATTATGTTGCTAAAAATCCACCATCCACTGGCAATGTAATTCCGTTAATCATTGAGCTATGATTGCTTAATAAATATACTATTGCATCTACTACCTCGAACACTTCTGCAAAATATATAAGAATAGAATAAAATATAAATAATAAAACTGATAGAAATCTATTCCAAAAATAGATTCCATAAATAAAATGATTACCTACCACCAAATCGACTTAATGGTATTTTGTCTAACATAGTTCGTGCTTTTTTCGGATCACTCCAACCTAATTTTCCCATTTCCGTCAAAATCACTGTAGGATTTATGGTATTCACTCGAATATTATAGGGACCAAGCTCAAGAGCCATTGTCCTGGAAAAGAATAATTATTAAAAATGAAACTTATTTAATAAATTTTATCAGCTATTAAAAAAAGGTAGGTAAAATAAATTATAGATACACGTAAATTATACCATAATAGATAATTATAACTTATTATAATTATAACTTAAGTTTTTAAATATTTTTTAAGATTTTTATAACATAAAAAATGCAATTCATTTTTTTTATTTATATTATAAAATAATATTACAAGAAGAAATATTAAATATCTTGAAATAAATTAAAAACTAATTTCTTACTTAGATAACATATCTACTGCTCCTTTCGAAGCGCAATAGACAACATGATCCTTCAAAGCTGCTTGGCTAGCTTGCGAAGAAATATTAACAATACTACCACCAACTTTTCTTTGAATCATATTTTTTGCGACTATCTGAGAAACATTCAGTATAGCTTTCACATTTACTGTAAATGTTAAATCAAAATCTTCTGGTGTAGCATCGAAGAAAGAATTAAGATATGCAACACCGGCATTATTTACTAAGAGATCTATAGGTAATACACTTTCAACAGCTTTTCTAGTGGCGTTCCAATCGCTGAGATCGACGCAAATAGATTGAATACGAGGATCTTCTGTACATAACTTATCTAGATTGTTTTTTTCCTTGGATAGCGCTATTACTTGACCTTCATATTTGGAAAGACGAAGAGCCAAATCTTTACCAATACCTATGATTTAAAATATTTAATATGTTAAATAAATAATATCTTGTGAAGGAAAATAATTATGAATGTAATTATATATCTAGCATGAAATAAATATGAATGAATGTGATTTATAGTTGGTTTATAATCATGATATAATTGAAAAATTTCTTATCTATCAATTTAAAATACAATAATTTGAAATATTTTGTAAATGAAATGTAAGATAATTAAAAACAATTATAAAATAAGAATATTTATTAGAAAGATATTAAAAAATAAAAAAAATAAATATTGAAACATTCAGATAAATCTGATTCATAATATGAATCTTATAAATTTATGATTTACAATTAGTTATATTATAATCATAATTAATATAATTATTTACAATTAATACAATTAATAGAATTAGTACTAATCGAAATTTTTTATAAATATCACAATATATTCATGAAAAATTATTTTCAATGAGAACTATTGTATTTCAAGATAAATATTATTACATAACCAACTTTTATCAAATAAAAAATATATAGCTCTTTCTGATTGGTTCAATTTAAATTCTTTATCAATAAAGAAACAAAAACAATGTTGGATTTAAAATAGAAAAGAATTTAAAATAGTATTTAAAAATTGTCTTTATTAACAATTAAAATTTAAATAGAAGAAAGTTTACTAAATTATGAATATATCAATTATAACATACCTCGTCCAGCTCCTGTTACAAGAATACGTTTTCCCACAAAATTGATGTTCATGGCTACGAATGCGTTACCAACTACTACGAAATATTGCTTGTTAAATATATTTATTCCATTTAACCCCACCAATAACCATCAACTATCTGTATTAATATTGATACTAAAGATGGCAGAATAAATTGGCGCTTATTCAAATATGTTTAATATTATTTATTATAATTTTAAAAATCTATAATCCAAAAATTAATTTGTTGCAGTCATATGTTGATAAATTTTTATTTATGATTATAATTTATTAAAAATAAAGATAAAAATTTTACATCTTAAACAAAGTTTTAAAAGAATTTTTTTTTTCTTTTTTTAAATCTTTTTTATTATTTATTATTTGTAAAAATGTAAATAGTAAAAATAATAAAAGGAATAATAATAAAAATATTAATAGTGATATAAGAAGGAATTTATTTTTAAAAAATATTTTACAATTTTCATTTTATCTTATATATACTTTTAAATTTTTAGCAAATTATATATATTTGAGCAATTATTTTAAATGATCGATTATCGATTATATTGATATTGTAAAAGATTCATATTATAAATGGTTTCCTGTCAAATTTACATTTATGTAAAAATTATACTACGAATATTATTTTATCTTTGAAATTTATTATTTTTATTTATAAATGAAATATATAAATTTTAACAAGTATTTCAGTCAATCAATAAATAAATTACGTATATTAATTCTTGAACATTAGTTATCATAAATTTTAACCTCTACAAAACGACATTTCTCGAAAAGCGTCGATGAATGTAATGTCATGAATTGTTATACGAATATGCAACGTAATAATGGTGTTTTGAAAATTAATGTGGCGAATACAAGGTAATATATCTTAAAAAGTAATTTTTATTGAAATTATTAAATTCATTCATCAAAATTAATGTATAATTTATATAAATACTATTACAACTTAAAATAATTATAATTTTCTATGATTTTTTATAGGTTAGATTGGAATATGACATTTGTTCTGAAACTATTATAATTTTTATCTTCTTTATTTTTACAATAAATCCATTGAAGAGGAATATCAATATCAAAAGTTATAACAGAATTTTATATGATTAAAACAATTATGAAAACAATGGCATCCGAGAATTTTTTTGGGAGTGGTGGCACATTTCATCGTGCTTTGATGTTTATGCTCAAACTTGGTTGGCAATCACGATTTCGTCTCCCAATTCTTCTAGTTATTGTACTTGTCGCTATGGATTACAGACTTCAATTAGAAATTGAATTTGAAGTTAATCCTGAGCAACATAATCATTTGTGATTTAAGAAAAATTATTTATAAGTTAATTCTAGATTATATCATTGAAGAAAAATTTAAATCATCATAGAAAGTGCAAAAAGCTATTTTTCACTCTATAATAAGAATTTCAAGGATTAAAGGGTATTGTTGATACTTTTATTCATATACTTTTGTTATAGTTTCTAATTGTTGCAGATTGATGCTGTGTTAGAATTATATAGGCTAAGAAAATTATTAACTTATTAATATTAATTAATATTTTTAATTATTCATATATCATACTTAGAAAGAAGAGATAACATATAAGTTTTTGACAATGATTCAATCAAATTTAAAATATCAATTTGAATCAATCATTGTATAATATATAATTTTTACTTTTTGCTTTGTTCATTATAAGTTTTAAATATATAGTAGTCCTTCGATTATTTGACTTAATAAAAACAAAAAATTTGTAATAATTAAGGGGATCAAAAAATCAGGGAATTTTATTTCTTAGACCAATAGATAGATATAAACATATCATGGTACAGTTTTTAGGATATGATATATATTATCTAATATATATTTAGGAAATAAATGTTAAATATTTATTGAATTGAATTTTTAATAGAAATGTGAATAATACAGCAATATATAATTCAATTATATTTCAAAAATTTTTATTTTTATTTTCATAAGAATAGATTTGGTTATATGATTTCTTTTTATTTTGTAGTCAGCATAATTCATAAATTGGATAATCGAAGGACTACTGTAATTTTTTTATATTTATTCATTTATAATATAATATAACGTGTAACTTTTAATATTATATTAAGTTACATATCTTTGAGACTGATATTTAAACAAATATCTTTATAAAGATATAAGAAATATGAAAAAGATGTAATAAATGTGATCAAATAATATAAAATGGTACAGTTAATAAATAATCAAATTCCTTTGCACTGTACCTATTATCATATATTTAGTCATCAAAAATATCCATATAAATTATGTGAATATATCTATTTTTGCTAAAACATTAGAAAATCTATTTAAAAATATGTTAATAGTTTATTCAAAAGATTTATATGATTATAAAAGGCTGATGAAATATTAACATAATTTTAATTCCTTCAATGTATGTAATTTTTTTTTATTAAATATTTTATATTCAAGTAGATTTTTGAAACTTGATAACTATTAAGTGAATATACAATCCTATATAATTTCATTTTTCACAAATGCTAATTTAAATAAAAAATAGTATGTAATTAAATTTTCTAAGTAAAATAACAATAATTTAGAATAATAATTTTAAAAATAATAATTTAGAATAAAAATATAAATGTATTTTTTACAAATATTTTATGAAAACAGAGAAAAATTATTTCATTTATTTCATGTTATTATTTAAACATGTTATTTCATACAATACTTCAATTTTTGTCAAATATTATATATTTACGAATTTCAATCTAATGTTAATTGTAATATATGAGAATTAGATTATTACATATGCTATGTATGTAGATTTAAAATAAATATTATATAATTAGATAATATTAGTTATTATAAATAAATAATAACAATTCTCGATTCTAATATTTAACATTTTAAATAAATGTTATTCGTTAATGTTGCAATTCACATTATAAACGATTTGTAAGCATTCATTTTAATTGTAAATGTAAACAGTTGTGTATTCAATATTACTAAAATAAAAAACTAAAAGATTATTTTTATAAACCTTTTTTCTATTTTTTTGCCGAAAAATTACTACATATTACACACATAGAATTTTTTTCCTGAATATAAAAATATAAGAAATAATATAAGAGCATCAAAATAATAAAAATTTTAAATTTAAATCTAATAATTATTATATTAACAAATTATTTAACAATTACAGGTTTCCTTTTCACATAAAACTATGATTTTACGCAGTCAATAAATTGTTATGTCGTAATTCGTACATTTTAAAAACAATCACAATCTTTGTAATGAATCGAAACCCTTTCGTAATCGAAAAGAAATTCGTTGGCTTCACAACGAATATAAAAGATGCCTGTGCTAGAACAATGGCAGTGTTACGTTTCTTCTTAATGACTTTTAAGCAAGAGATTAAGAATAAATTTTTAGCATGTAAGTTATTAAATTTATTAGTTTATTTAAAGATTTTACATTTATTTTATTTTATTAAATAAAATATAGCTATTTAAAATAATTGTTTTGTATAAAGGATATCGAATCTCGTTTATTTCATTATTTCAATTATAATTTCGGTTCTTGCAATGAGGACTTCTTCTGAAACAATAGAAACAGGAGAATTAATAAATAGTGTTCAATCTCCCATAATTATGGCACAAGATTATTCAAGCATGGTAATTGACCTATCTATTTATTATATTTATATAAGGATTTGTATTATCAGTTTTTAATTTTTCTTATTTTTATCTAAATTACCCAGATTAAATCAATGCAGGATAATTCATATGATAATGATGATAGACCATGTCAAATAGAATATCAAATTGTAAGTTCATCATTATGAATTTTATAATCAAATGGCAAATTCATTACTTCTTTGTTAAAATTGAAATTATAGAAAAATTATTAAACTAAAATTAAATTAAAAAATTAGAAAATTATAATTAAATAAATTAAACTAAAACTAGAAAAATGTGATATATTAAATTTTGCCATCTGAATTCTAATATTTTTCTAAAATAATGACAATATAACAGAAGAATATTATTACTTCAATTGCAGACTAAAAAAAGGGCAGGAAAATGTATAAAACTAAGTCATGGAGTAACTGGTTGTGTTTCTGGTGATTATATGAATCCTTTTCATCCTGACTGCTTCTAAATTCTTATACAAATAATTTAAAAAAAAAATCAGCCTAAAATTAATTATCTAACTTAAAAAAATCGCCACTTTATGTTGTAACGCTTCTATCAATAAAACAGGTATCTTTCCCCGCTATATTTTCGTGTTAATCAAGATTTATCATCAGCCATTCGTTTTCCTTACTTTCTTCCGTTCCATCGAATGTTAATCAACTACCCACGAGTATTCAAGTTCTTGAAACTGATTTCATTTAAGAGTTGGCTTCCCAGGGTTCGACATGTTAATCTTCATGAAGAAAAGTGATTTCCGATGTACGTGACAAAGAAAAACTACTTCAGTTTTAATTTCATTAAAATCTTATGGACTTATGGGGGTTTGAAGTGGGGGTTGTCGCTATAAAATCCTTGGAAAATCGAGATTCCGTTTCTTCAGAGTTGTGAACTAACTGTATAGAAATGCTTAGAAAGTTCACTAGTACTTGGGCAATTCTGCTTTTCTGTGGCTTCCCGCCATGGAGCTGTGGAAACTTTGCTTCCAAGAATTTTGGTAAGATTGGAAAAATCTTGAAATCTTTTCTAATTTATTTTTATTTAATTTGGCAAATTTATTTTTTATTATCTTTTTTAATAATTAAAATGATACAAAAAGTTATTTTATATTTTGTTTATTTTTATTCGAAAAATCAAAGTATGTTAAATTTAAATTTGACAAATTATATATTTAGAATTATAGATTTAGAATTTAAAGTTTTATTTTTCATTTATCATATTATTTATCATATTATCATAATATACATATTATATATTTATCAATAACAGATTTAGCAAAATGAGAACTCTTGAAATTTTTGACATTTTTAAAGGAGAAAAAAAAATATACAAAAAATATAAGATTTAATTAATTTTATCTGTTGCAAAATCAAAATAGAAATAATAAATAAAATAATTTCTATTCTTGAAAATATCAAGAACATTTTTCTGGTAGCTTTGAATATTTTAGTAATATTCTTTTTTATTTTTTTTTTTTTTTAAGTGATAAAAAAAATTATTCTAATTCATTTTTAAAAAATGCAAAACATTTATAAATACATTTATAATTATATTTATAGTAAATTATGTAGTAAATTTAAATTATCCTTCCTATTTACGAATATTATTCCTAAATATTTCCATATATTATATTATTCCATATATTTATAAAAAATTAGATAAAAAAATTGTACAATTCAGTGACTTCTTTAAACTTGTTGTTTCTTTAGTTATCTATTAAATCCGTCACTGTTTATTACAGAAGAAAAATTAATCAAATTGTCTAAAGTGATAGAATACATTCATCAAAGACCTCAACAAATGAATGCCGATGTTACGTTATCTCTAACTATTGTTCAAGGTAAAATTATAACAATATTGTAAATTTACAATTTTAACAAGCACCATTATCTTCGAAACATTGAATATATCATTTCATGTTATTTTTTACAGCTAACATTGCTGCTATTTTTTTACATAAAAATGCACAATTCTTGACCGATAAACATCGAAATATACTTATGACGATTTTAAAACTTTGTGATTTAACAAGACGAGATTTATTAAATAAAATTGTTTTAGAGAATGAAGATATCCGATTATGTAAGAAAATTTAATTTTAAAGAAAGAAAAAAATATTATCGTAAAAAAAATTTATTTTCGAATACAATAATGAAAACGGTCAATTCATAGTGCACGAAACAATAAATTATCCCAATTTATGGATGAAAAAGATATCATGGCAGCATGGCGCTCTAGTAAAAGGGAGAGCCAATATCGGATCTTATCGAGATATACGAGATCTGATAATGCAAGGAGCGCCTAAGGAGGAAGAAAGCGATCGATGTCTCGCTGAAATCGTTCGAAATAAGTTCAATTCGGATCATAGAATTCCTAGTTTATGCCTTGAAATATTAACTACTCGAGAATCCACCAAAGGATATCCTCTCACTCATCGATTATTAATCGTTCAAATTGCCAAAATAGTTAGTATATCATTACAAAATTTTTTCAATTTGTTCTTCTATATAGGATTATAAGTATTCAAAAATTTGAGAAATTCTTCAAGTAAAAATAAAAATTAAGAATAAAAAAAATTATATTTTTGATTTTATCATGAATAATAACTAAAAAATTTTTTTATTTTTATTTTATTTTTTTAAAGAATTATTAAAGAAGTTTAAAGAATTATTCTTTTTGACATTTGTAATTAAAGATATTATGCATCTAATTAAACATAAGTTCTTTTCAGATGGAATGTGACCAAGATCTTCCATCTTCAGAATTAATACTTTTTTATTGTTCTGCAATTTTCCAAGATCTGATCGATATCGAAATAGCTGGATTTCCTTATCAAACACCAGATTTAATGATGGAACAGGGTAAAGAATAAAAAATACTTCAAAATTTTTTAAATTTTGTATCATTATTTTTTTACACAATTTCTTTTCTTTTGTTTTGAAAGTTGTTTTATGCGGCATAGAAGGTTTTCTTGAATTCACTGATAAGCATTATGAACGATTAATATTGGATTGGTCACATCCTAGTGGTTGCTTCAGTTCTTTCGGGTACGTATCTTCAATGATAGATTATACTGTTTTTCTCGCATTTCACCTTTGACTTTGATTGGACTTTTGGATACAATCGATCATAAAAATATATATTTTATTTTCACAGAAATAAATTTCTTAGTAGTAACAAAATGCGTGTGATACGAAGAGCTTCGATGCAAACTGATTTTGGGTGTGATAATCACGCTACTGGCTTAGCCGCTGCTTCTCTTTCTTTATTTATTCGCAAAAGTTTAGAGAATACGTATGAGTAAACAACGGAATTATCCATCGTTTACAAAAGTATACATGTGTACTAGCATATAAATATAGATACAACTTATATATATATATATTGTATATATTCTATATATATATATATATAGAATAAAATTTAAAGTTGCGTTTTCAGAGAAAAATAATAAAATTCTTGTAAATATTTTATGTTACTTAAAAAACATTTCGAATATTTCAAATGTTTCGCAAAATATTTCTTTAATTTGATATTTATTGCACGTTTTCTACGAATAATACTATCAATAAAAAATTTCTCATTATCACTTTGTTGAGAACACAACAGCTGAACGAAGAAATGAAGAGAATATGAAGAAGAAAATAAAGGTATAAAAAAAAAAAATAAAACTACAAACAAATAATAATTTATTTTTCATAGTTTGTAACAATAATTACAAATGTATATTACGCGGTAGAAAGAATAAAAGAGAAATAAAAGTGGGGAGTAGGAAAAATAAATAAAATCAGTCGTTAACCTTGCGTAGGAGACTGGTTCTTGCAGTGTGGCAACGCGTATATTTTTACATACGCTTAATATTTTCGTTATCCTTGAAAATGGAATCTATTTTCATCTCGCTAGGGATCAGCCTCGTCTTTTTGATATCGCAATAACGAATCGACAATAGTGTCGGTTCTTGAAAAAAAAAAAAGGCGTTGTTTTCTTGTAGATCCATTTGAAACGCGTTTCATAATTGTTTTTATACCCTCGAACGATGCTCGTTTTTCGGTTCAGTATTATATACGGTATTTATTCGTGATATGCTCTTATCGCGGATATATGATCGAGAGTCTCCTTTGAACCCAGTGAAGCGAATAATTTCAGAGCAATACAATAGTTCATAATAAATTTCTTTAATATTTCTCAATCTCTCTTCGTTTTTCGTTGTCATTCTTTACGATTGCCGTTAGTAAACATGAAATGAGGTTAAAATTTTGTTTCCAGCAGTGAAAATATAAATAAAGTTTTGTCTTATTTGTAATCTCATCTATATGAAGAAAATTAGAAAAAACTTTGATATTTTCGATGTATGAATGATTCATTTTGATTATGTATTATATATTTCGTTTAATAATTTAATTTTTATTTTAAGAATACGAAATATATTTATGAAATATATGTACATAATATAAAGTTTCAACTTTTTATGCAAAAAAAATTGTTAAAAATAAATATATAAAAAATATTGAATCATTCGAGTGATCATCTTGATGCCATAAATATATTCTAATCTACTCATGACTATTAATCTTATTTTACAAATATGATTCTGCGGTTTTCGATAAATTCTTTATCGACGAAAGGCGTCTCGTGCTTTGGTGCGATTGTGCTAATTGATCATTAAGTATATAATTTCTCCCAAAATAATTAGACTATTCTTTCATATATAATTTATTTTTATTATTTTTTTTGATTTTTTATTTTAAAAAAAAATAGTCTAATTATTTTGTGAAAAGAAAATATAAGAAGTATTGATCATTTTCTTCTTTGTGAAATTATCGATTTGTTTTTAAGGTCTTCGATAATTATAAGGTCTTCCATATGGGTCGATTCGGCTACTCATTTTATCATACCTTAATTGTTGGAAATAACTGTACACTACCAACCACAAATATACATAGATTACTGAAAAAAAAACAGGATTAAGATTAATTATAAACCAATTTATATTTGAAACATTTTTTAAAATGATCAAATTATTGTGTTTAAAAAAATTAGATTATTAATATAGCAAAATCTTTTTTTTATATTTTAAATATTGTTGAATTTCTGTAACTCGAAATTCTTAAAAATATTACAATTTTGTTTATTCATATTCATTCCTGTAAAAATTTCTATAATAGAAGATAGAATAAATTTATATAACTCGAATTTTATTATATTTAATTTAAAATTTGAAGTCAAAATAATCCCTTCTCTACAATTCTATAAATCAAATTTTTATCCCGAAGAATGCTGCCTCGAAGAATGTTACGTATGAATAACTCATTCTTTGGAAATTTCGAAGATAAAATTCCCATAACCTCTTTTACCTTGAGATTCGAGATAGCAAGATTCGATTGTATTTTTTAAAGTATTTTAAAGTATTTTTAATTAAATTTATAAATGATAATTTATAAGAAAATAAACTAATAAAAATTCACAAGAAAACAAAATAAGTGAAAATATAAAATACCACAAAATATAAAAGTAACTATACACTACTCACCAATGGTTAGGAGGCCAATAATGAGCCACAGAATTCCAATTATTACGTCATGATATATAAAGAACATGATGGACGTATAGAGGACACTCACTAATAAACCAACTGCTAAGATTAAACCCAAAACTACCCATGGTAGCATTAAAAATGTTTTTTTCTAAAAAAGAAATATTTTAATTTATATAAATTTAAATAATCAATTAATTAAACAAATTTAAAAAACTTTATAATAAAAAATTTTATTCTATAAACTTGAAATTGATTTAGATTTTACCTTAAGAGCGCCAACTATAAGCAATGTTGAAATCAAAATCGTCATGCACAAATTTATCGCAAAAATGATCCTGACGATGCTCTGGTCTACAATGTCAATCAATATTGTTTTCCATTCGACATTTAAAGTAAAGATTAAGATCAATGAGATAATTGATAAGACCTAATAAGAATCGAATAAATATGTTTCTATAAAAAATGATTTTTTTTTGATTAAATATAATGTTAAATAAATAATATAATAAAATTATATAAATAAATAAAATATATAAGTAATATATAAATAAAATTATATATAAATAAATAAAAATATATAAATAAAATTAATTAATTATTTTTTATCATATACTTACTATGCCCAATATTCCAGTGAACAATGTCCCCGTTTTTAACGAATAACATTTGCAACACGTCGTGAGTTGCATTCTGAAAAAAGAAAAATAATATTAAATGATGTTTCAAAAAAAATTAAGATGTTTTTAATCTTTTTGTTATTTTCAATTTTTATAATCTTTTGCAAGTATATTTTGACATAAATTCTTACAAAGATAACAGCAAGATTAACAAATTTTAATATTTTCGATAAATTTGATATGAAAAATTTATTTATATTTTTAACTAAATATATAAATATGTTCAATTAAATGTATTAAGAAATTTAAGAATTGCTTGTTTAGTGAGATAAAAATTAAAAAAAGAAGAAAATTAAGGAAAGCTAAATTATAATTGAAGAAAAAGCATGCAAGATTTGTAAAATTATTTTTAATCACTTAAAAATTTTTTATTTTTATAGCTTTTAAGAAGTTTTTCAAATTTATATTGTTAAAATTAATTATTTTATCGATTTGTTCTTTCTTCTTAGAAATATCAAACAAGTATTCTAGATAGAATTTAGATCACAGGTAGAATTAGAATCTGTGATGCTTGCGTATTTTTAAAATTGATCGACAACCAATTCCTCATTCCTGATACAATAACATTTTTTGTTTTCTCTTTACGAATTCTATTTTATTTATTATTTATGAGCTATTACTTACGAATTGTGTAAAATTTCAATATTGAATTTTTTAAAATTTTTTAATGTTTTTCATTTTTTTATTATGATTAGCAAGAGAAAACTTTTTACTATATATATCATAAAAATATGTGTTAGATTTTCCAAAATTTTTACATACTCTTAAACAAAAAAAATAATTGCAAAAACATTTATTAAAATTTATTATATTGTACATTATAAATATTTTTAATTTCTTTATTTAGCTATATTTTTTATTAAAATTATGACTCAATAGTTCAATTTCATCATTTAAGTCATTTTTATTGAATAAAATGTCATGAAACGTTTTCTTTTCCTTTCTTCGAATCATCATATAACATCAACTATATTCTCATACCCATATAATGTGAACGCATTAGCATACGCGATATTACATCAAAGGTGACGCTACATTATACCTAACCTTACTCATTTTTATTTCAGTTCGACCACGACATAAAAATTTCTAAATGTTGCTATTATGCAAATGAGAACATTGGGTTTGTTGCATCATCAAAGATACAAAGTTTATTTTAATGAAATATAAATATATAAGAAATACAATATTCAGAATTTGAATAATTGTTTTAAATTAAAAATCATGTAACTATGAAATGTAATGTCATGTAACTATGAAAATTAGAGTAAAGATATGAAGATGAAAATTAGATATTGAATTATTAGATGAAATCAAATCCTTAATAAAGTTTTTATACTTTTTTTGAAAATGATAAAGTTTGATTTAACAAATTTAATTTTTTATCCATTTTATCTGTCAGAAAATGAGATAAAAATAATTACAATTAAAATTTTATATTAATAACTTCTTAATTTATTAATTTAAATTTTTCATATTATTGCCAATAATTGTTCTTTTAATTTTTTTGAAATCGAGCGGATTGGCAACAATGATCATAATCTTGAATATGTGGCATTAAAACGACGATATTTAATTCGCGGCACGCCGAGAATAGAGAGAATATGGGTCATTGGCATAGGTGGTCAGCATCTATTTTCGCCTGTTTGTCGATTCGCCTCTTTGGTCTATCCATTGCTGACCTTTCTTTTCACGTTTGTTATTCCTTCAAGATTGTGATATCCGGTCGCCATACTACCACATCATCTTAACTGAATAACCCTACTAAATAAATTACCGACCTCATTTATCAATTGAGACTTTAATGAATTAATCAATTTTTATGATAAAATAAATTAATCGTGAAAATCTTGATTAATTTAATCTTTAAATTTTTAAATTTAAATTTATAAATTATATTATTTACATTTATTATTTTATTAATTTAAAGTGTTTATTTTTTCAAAAATTTCTGAAAAGGATTAATGATTTTGTTTTATATTTAAAAAATATTATTTTGGTCTTAATATACTTAATATACTTAATATACTTTTAAATATTACTAAATAAAAACTTAATCTTTAATTTTTTCGAAGAAAATAACAAATCTTAGTAGATTAATTAAAT
This sequence comes from Apis laboriosa, assembly GCF_014066325.1. Lineage (NCBI taxonomy): Eukaryota > Metazoa > Arthropoda > Insecta > Hymenoptera > Apidae > Apis > Apis laboriosa. The sequence goes on from NW_025221798.1 coordinate 1,079,662, forward strand.
TAAATTAATTTAATAAATTTTTTTAATTAATTAAATTAATGGATTTCCAATTTCTTTAAATATCGTATAATTTATGTTAAAAATAAATTTTTATATTTATTATTATTAATTTATCGAAATTTTTAACTTCATGATTATTGAGAATTCAGATTAAACAATATTCCTTTTAACAAGTTATTATCATAAAATTTAATCAATATTAATATCAATATTATTAAATATTATTCAATAATAATTTAAATATTTCATGTCCTTTCTCGAAAAAAAAATAATCATCATAAGAAAATTATATTAATAATTGATTAAGAAATGAAGTTAAATGTCGCTTTAAAAAAAATAGTGAGAGACAGGAAAAGGAGATCGCCATGAGATTCGATCGATACGAGCGACCCTGACGGTCATGGTGAATACGAAGCTAAGACGAGGTCTCACGAGCCCCATAAGGAAACGCATCTCGATCCCTTGTTCCTGCGATTTCTCTGGTTTACCTCGTGCAAAAAGGAAATGTATCATCTATGAAGAACTCGTCGGATGACATTGGCCGCAAAGTCGGTGTTTTGCTTTCGTTCCACTTCTATCTTGTTTTTAGAACGTATGAATTCGTGATTTATTTAACTATTAAATGACACGGGACTTGACCATCTATATTCATTGAAGTACGTATAATAATAATTCATAGATCCTAACCTATCTAAATTTCATATTTTTTGTATCTTGGAAAAGAATTATTTAAATATTTTATTTATAATATTAATGTGCAATAAATTGATATGCAAATTAAAAAATATATATATATACATTATATATATATTATGAAAATTAAACTTATATATAAAGTATATAAAGAATCTTATGATTCATAAATCAAGTCTTTATAAAAATTGTAAACGTTAGTAATTTTATATAAGACTTCTCTAATTAATATACTATGAATGTTCATATATTTGTGAAAAATCTAAATCTAAAATAAAATATACAAAAAATAAAGTATAAAATAAAGTATAAGTTATGATAAAGAATAAAAATTAATATTTAAATTTCATTCTTTAGTTATATTCATAATTTCAATTTCAATATGCATAATTTCCGCTTTATAGATCAATTTGATCAATGCATTTGATCAATATTTTGTTTAATGAATTTCTATCATTTTTTGATTAAAATGTTAATAGTATTCATCAGTAGAATAACAACATTTGCTCACAACTTATGTTCTATAATGAGCGATGACATATGAAATAAGGTCGCGTAAGGTGAACCATTCAGTATCAAAATTGTGGAAAAATCGCGATTACACTTATCTAAACACGACTTAAGCTTTAATTTTGTTATTTTTAACTAGTTTTAATTGCGTTTCATCGATTGTATGTCTAAGAGAAGATTAAAATCGCGGGTTTTGATGTATGCACGAAGTGACTTTGTCAGTCTGTTCGCAGTATTCGTTGCAAAAAAACGCGTTGCATCATCTAGCAAGAGATCATGCTCGGCCTCGAGAGGTTGTTTTCCACGAGAAGGCTTGTGAATACGAAGACGGTTTACTTACAATGTTTTCTTTCAAGTACTATTTAGGAAATGCAAAATGCTGCTTTGAAATTTAATTGAGAAAGTATGTTCGTTTGAATATTATTGCATTAAGTTGTTGAGTTAAGAGTGATTTTAAGATTATTTGGATATATTTAACTTTTTATGAAAATTATATATTTTATAACATAGAGTTATATATTTTATATTTTTTAATATAAAATTGTATTTATTCATTGTATTTATTTATCACTGAATCATTGAAATTTACATTATTATATTATTGTATTAATATTAATATTACTTTATTTATAATAATTATTAATTCTTGAATATTATATCTTATATTATATAATATTAAGATATAAGATATAATATTACATCTTAATTGAAGTTATTTCTCTTATATAAACAAATGAGATTTTTTTTTTGGAGAACTAATTTGCACGATTCAAATAATAAATATATAATTAAGAATATGAAAATAAAGAATTTGATGTTTTGAATATTAATTTGAATATATATCATATAATTAATTAGAAAATTAATTATATATATATATATAATATCCAGTATTAAATAGAATGTAAATGAAAGTATTTTCTATAACAAGAAAAATAATATATAAGTATCAAATATAAAAAAGATTTAAGTTTGAATGTGAAAATGTGAATCTAATTATATTGAACAAGCTCAAGACATTGAGTGATAAAATGAGTAGAATCCGTATTAAATTTAGGCGAACCATGTGCGATGATTGATCAGAAAAAAATAGAAAACCACTTGATACACGTGTTTACGCGACGCCTACTCAATTATTCTTGACCTAGATATAAGCAAAGGGCGGACTTAGCAAATACTTCCTTTTCTTTGATTAGAGTAGTTCTGCCCTTTCATGAAATGGATATCGATATCACGCGAGCTTTTTATTTATGATTCGTTTACATAATGGAAATTTCTATTACGAGATATAACCAATATACATATGAATAGATTTCTATTCATAAATTTATAAAGATTAATACCTAATCTCAAAATAATATTTTTAAATGTTATGAATTTCCAATGCAAAACTAGTAGACATAATGAAATTTTGAAAGCTTTTATCGTAAATTTTATTGTATACTGTGAAATTATTAATAAATATCATTATTTTTTTATTATTTTATTTTTGATTGGATAAAGTTAAATAGCATTTTTTGATTCACATCTCAATTATTGAAAGAGAATCTCAGATGCATTTATTATATGTATTATGTTCACTATATTATAATATTACTTTATTTATAATAATTATTAATTCTTGAATATTATATCTTATATTATTTATTTTTGATTAACGCAATTGATTTGATAAATTATTGTAAAATATTGCATGTAGTTATTTAGCATATTATACTATAATAATATAGTAATGATAAATAAAGATCTTTTTTTAAAATAAAAGTTAGTGAAGAAAGCTATTTACAAATTGTATACTCAATTTTATTTTATGTTTTTCTAAATATCTCTTTCAGACAATGCAGAAGAGAAACTAAATCTTTTCATCTGGAAACCTTTGAGAAATGATAATTCCATATATCCAAATTGATCTCATATTAAGATACAGAAGATCTTATAGTGATTAAACTTCATGACAAGTTCATTTTAGAAATCAATGATATTATACTTTTTAAAGATATTATATGAAGATATTATATGAAGATATATTATGTAGATATTATATGAAATATACCTTTAGATAAGATAATGAAACTAGAGAGAAAAGCTATCTTTGTATATTAATTTTGTATATTAATTGATGAACACTAAACAAATTTAATTATCAGCAATTATAATTAATAAGTATAATTAATAATTATCAACATATATAATAGTTTTTTTAAAGTTATAATATTTATTGTCATTTATCATTACTTGACACACAAATATAGCTTATAGAAATTTGATTCTCTTTTTTTGTCGTCAGTTTTAGCGTTGTGGAATTAATTTTTTCTTTATATCCATTTTAACCATTCTTTAAATTTATAATTTTATATATTAGTATTAGTGCGTTTTTTAGTTAGAATGCCAACTTGTAGAATCTGTAATGATGTTAGAAAAATTTCGCTTAGATCAAAAATATTAACTCGCAGTCTGTGACTAATTGATAGTTTTTATAGAGGTTATGTGCTGATTAAACATCACTATACGACGAGTCACCATTGATCTATGGAGGCCGTATCTTTAAAATCTTTGAAATAAATACGGACACATGAACAAAATACAATCGATGGATTAAAGTGAATATCATTGTTTTTTTAATATAAAAGTTACAATATACAACCATTACATTTCACATATGAATTGATCACATTTGAATTGATCTATTACACAGGTATACAGTTTTGTTCCATTTCTTTAAATAAACTTCAATATAAAATCGCAAAATCTTTTAGAATAAAAAAGTTAACACTTATTGACTGATCTATATATAATAGTGAGAAATTGTAATGTAAGTTTTTTCATATACTAGTTTAAAGTCTATTGTATCGGACACGTCATACAATAAAGACGATCGCGTAGTAATAGTAAGTCGTCATCAGAATTTCCAATTCAGATCTTTGTCAAGACATTCCTTTATTTGTGCAGCATTCGTCACGATCAAATCAGGTGCAGTGTCGTTAGCGTCATGGAATACCGATATCTTGTCGCGTGTCGCTTCTTTCGTAACCGATTTCCGCGTTCACTAAAGAAACAGGAAAAATAAATGGAATTGTATATCTTTTATTGTATTTTCTTTAATTCGCGAAGAAAGGGAAAATATTTTCCACGTGTCGTTCTTGAATTTCGATTCATTCATCATTTATGATATTTTTTTTAATTAAATTTTTGATCTTTAAGATCTTTGAAAAATTTTTTCAAATATGAGAAATTCTATTACTTTTTTATGATGAAATATGAGAAATTCTATTACTTTTTTATTATTATGTATTTATTACTTAGAATTTTATTGCTTTCAATTATTATTAAATTTTTTTTTATTTTTATAATCCTAATATAATTACAAATAATATTAGTTATTTTTTTAAATTTAAGTTTTAATTTAGGTTGTTTTATTATACAAAATTCAACATTGTAATCATTTAACGAATTTTATATTTTAAAAAAAAATTAATAATTTTTCTTTAATGATTATTGCAGGAATTTTTTTTAACAAATTGGCGACGATATTTTTGTTATTTTTTCCTCAAACACACATCTATTTTTGTTTTCTTAATTACATATTGATTTCTTCGAATGATAAACGAAAAAAAATAGAAGCAAAGAAAAAGAAATTTATGGATGAACTGGTTTAGATAAATAAGATAGAGGGACACAAGAAAGAAAAATAGAAATGGTTATTCGTGAATGGACCACGAAAATCATAGAAAAAAGCAAAAGGATGATCACGGCAAGCGAAAAGTAAAAGGAGGCCAACAGTCGCGATCACGACTGTGAACCATGAAAATATGTATGCACAAAGTGCGCAGCAAAATAAAGTGTTTCGTAAACATAGAAAAAGTAAGGTACTTAAAATATTTTTATAACAAGTTAATCACTAATAAAATAATCATTAATAAAATTTGAAATGCTATTAAAATGCTATTAAAATGCTATTTTAATTGGATGTTAAATCTATCAGAAAATGAATTTTTTATACAAAAAATATATTTATAATATATTTTATATTAATGTCTATATATAATTTTTCAAATGTATTCTATAGATAGAATAGGTAAATAGATTATGTACTTATTTAAAATCATATAAATTTCATTATAATTATTTATCAAAATATTAATTAATACACTTATTGTAATTTATTTTAAAAAAACAAAAATTGAATAGAAAAATTCGTTTTTTCTTTTTAAAATAAAAATGAAACTTTTAGAAAATCAAATTTTTGGAGATTATATATAATTTTTTTTTGAATTACAATATATATTTTTATTGTCATGCGGAGATCCTGTCTAACAAAGCACGAAATGATGATTTCTTTAATCTGTGCATAAATCTATTACTATAAATGTTTTAAAGCTTCACCTAACATAATCGATATATTTTTATATCAATATCTTTTGTGTTTATTTCTTTATTTAGAATCGATTTTTTAAAAAAAATTAATATCTTATGTATCATGGAATATTAGAGAATTAATATTAATAAAAATGGACAAAACTAAAAAAAAAATAAATACAAGCAATTTGCGAAATTTTCCTTTAAAAAAATTATTCTTTGTCAAATTATGCCAGCGTATCAACGACAGTTATGCGATATGCGCGCTATTATTTTCAGTTATTAAAGTTCATATAATTCTCACAATTTTTTCTACAATAAAATCTCGTTTATTATAATGAAATGAAAAATTAAAAAAAAAAAAAGTTTGATAACTCAGACTTCACTATCAAAATATTATATTATATTATATTCAAAATAATAGATATAAAATGATATAGATTATTTATGTCTTTTTGTGATATCTATATTAATGATAATGCGAAATTTCATGTAAAAAATTTCACAAAAATTTCATTTTCTATCGAATGATTCTTGGAATTATCATTCATGGAGCTCGTCTCGATTTCAGTAATTCAAGCTGCAAACGTTTCGTTTTTTTGTTCCGTAGAATTTTGCTTTTGCCTTGTACGTGACTTAGATCGTTAGATCGTTGCAGATAAAATGATGGTTGACAGTCTCTTGATGAAAAACTTCAAACTTTTATAACTTTTTGAATTAACAAATTGAATTAAAATTGATAATAAATTGAATACATTTCTTTTGTAGGTTATAATTACTACAATTAAAATATTTGTATAACAAGTTTTAATTAATATTATGATATTATAATAGATTATAATTTCGGAAAAAAAGAATTCTTATCAAGTTCTTATGAAATTAAATTTTTCGTATCGATATTAGGTTACTTTATATTTTTTTTTCGAAATCTGTGTATGAATTTTATGAGCAATTTTTACGTTGTTGTATTGAAGTTTTTTTTTTTATGAGAAACGTATTGGAATTTAATGTTGACTCATCGTTCGTTTCGATAAACAATCTTTCCGAAACATAATAAACAATGAATAAAAAATACAGAAAGATATTTGAAAAATTTTAAACTTTAAATGTGTAACAGATATTATTTAACGAAATATTTAATCATTGAATTCTGAATAATTTTAGATATAATCGTGGAATTCAAATATTTTATGTAAAGGGATATTATAAAATAAATAGTAAACGAAAAATTATCAACACGATCGAAAAGCGGGAAATATGAAAGAAAGATATGAGCATAAAAAAAGTTTTCAATTAAAAAAGGTATAAAAATCATTAATTTTTTTTCTTTTCTGTATTTATGTAAGATAAAATATATAAATTAAAAAAATCAACATGAAAGATGGGAAATTTGAAAATTTAAAAATGCGAACATTCAAAAATTTAAAAAAAAAAAAATCAAAATGTTTACTTTCTTTTCTCTGTTCTTACAATGTAAAATGTAAATATAAATAAATGGCGGGAAATTTAAAATTTCGAAAACGTGAAAAATTCGAAAGTCCGAATAAATCTTTAAAATATTACGCGTTTACTGCGTAACGCAGAGGCTCGTTATCTCGGCGTGTTTCCTAACACTTGGCGAAGAATTTTTAGCGTTATTTACACATCTTGCATGGTCCATGGTAAACATTGGCCGTGGCAATTTTTGTCTCGTGTGCTCGTGTGCAGCCACGATGCACTTTCATCGCACGAGTGAATTGAAGAAAATCGCCGACTCGCCGATTATACAATTCTTCGCGATTATCGCCAATTAGCATGAATAATGGATAGTTTTATATTTGTATTTCGCGTCATAAACTCGAAGCTCGTCCTTCGTTTCGATTTTTTACGACAAAACGAACTATTTGCCTCTAAATAATCTTTATGATATTTAAAAATATATATACTTCTGTAACGATAACGATTATTGAATATATTACTTTGAATTTTATTTACGAAATGGAAAATGGTTATATCTGATTCATCAAATTTTTTTTATATATAATTCTTGTCTCAAGTCAAAGTTTTTATTTGATAATTGGTAATAATAAAAAATAATAGAGGTAAATAAAAATAATAGAGAAGTTTATTATTAGAGAAAATGTAATATAAGTAGATTGTGGATATTTATACTATTATATTAAATTTATATTTTCATGAATTCAATTAGAATGGAATCTAAATGGAGATTTATTTCGTCTTTTGAATATTATAACAAGAAATCTAATTTAGATATTTTGTATATTTTTGCATTATTGTTACGTCCATCCTATATTTTTTAATATAAATATAAATTTTAATTTCTCATAAATGCATAAATACATTTTTTTAAATTGAAAAATTAAAATATTTTGTTATATTATAATAATGTATAAAAATTTGTGTTTAAGAATTAACAAGAATTCTAAAACGTATCACAAAATCAAGAAATTTAAGAAGCACTGAGAAGAGTTAATAAAAATAAAATGAATAAAAAAATCAATAAAATTTATCAATAAAATTAGACTTAACAAATTTTTCTCTTCTGATTTTCAATTGTTACCTTTGAATCTTTTTGATTACAAATTTTCCTTCTTCTTATTCTAAATGTTTATTAAACAAATGCAAAAAAAATCTAACGAATTTAAGAAATTATATTTTTCTTTTAAACTTCTATTCAGCAAAGTTTCTTTCGAAACATATTTTTTAATTTCACTTTTTCATTTTTATCTTTTCTCGTATATCAATATATCAATATTTGTAATGTCATATTTTATGTTGATTACAAACAAAATTTTTTTCTGAACTCTCATTAATTATGAAATTTTAGAAATTTTTACTTTACTTACTTTACTTTACTTTACTTTTGAAAAATCAGAAAAATATAATCGAAATCTTTGATTTTCTTATTTTTAAAAAGAAAATCGCATTGTTAACAAAATTTTTCAAATCTTCAATTTATGCACTTTTAAAAAATCTTCAAAATTCTATCAACATATTTGCTTTTAAAAAATCGAAAAAATTGCTTCGATAAAGTTTTTCAAATCTTCGATTTATTCACTTTTGAAATTTTCCAAATATTCAATCTATTTACTCACTTTTAAAAAATCGGAAATATCATCGATATATTCATTTTTGAAAAATTTTCGAGATCTTCGATATACTTGTTCACTTAAAAAAAAAATCGATTTATTCACTTGTAAAAAATCGGGGGAAAATGATTTCGTTAACAATATTAAAATTTTCCAAATCTTTCGATTTATTCACCTTTTCGGAAAATCGGAAGAAAACTCGCGGAATTTCTTCGATTTTACTCACTTTCAAAGAAAAATCGTTGACTTGGAAAGATCGAAGATGTCGCCTCTAGGCTATGGGGTGCGCGGATTCCAAATGTTAAACAACCGGAAGAGAGATTTCAGAGGGGCTTCACAGAAATTTGGGTGGCGCGAGGCGCAATGATATTAGGTCCAGCGCGATCCGCTCGCAATAGGAGATGATCAGAAACTGTGCCAAGAACAGTACGTCGCCGTGGCAGACCGCGAAGTTGTACACCTACGATGCGTATATACACCTACACCGGTGGCTAACCAACACAGTATTGCCGCGGCGATCGGTTGCCGCGGAACGGAGCGAAGAGGAGAGGAGTTGATCACTGTTACGTTGAGTTTTTTTTTCGGTTTGAAATGAGGAAAGTATTATTATTAATATGTGAAATGAGAGACGGAAGAATCGAGAAGATGCGATATTGATATGCGATTAGAATTTTTAAGTTAGGTTAAGTGAATAAGGGTGGATGAGGTTAGGAACGAGAACGTTGAATGGATGAATAATAAAGTAAAAAGAAAAAGTTAAATTTATATGATTATTTTGTTCTAATTATATTCAGATTTATAGAAAAATTAGTAATTTATATAGAATTAATTTTTGAAAAGTCTTAAGTTTTTGAAGTTTTAATTTCTTGTTTCTTTTTTAAACAGCTTTTTAAATGTGTTTTTCCATGTTTTAATTGTTACTTTATTTATTAAATTTATTTTTATGTCAATTTTAATGTATTTTTTTCATGTATATTATGTAATATTTTTTCATTTAGTGTTATGATTATACTTGTAAAGTTATTTCAAAACATTTTATTATGAACATATAAGATGAGCAAAATTATGAGTTCTTATAAAATGATAATTTTCTTTTATCTATACCAAATATTCAAAATTGTTTTGTATTGTCTATGTATTACATAGTAAAAGTTTATTTGTTGTTGTTTATAAACAAACAAATTTGCAAATAATATTATATTTATCGATGTTAAAATTAAGGATAATCGAATGAAGAGTTTGTTAAAGTAAAAAATAAGAGAAAAAAGAAAAGTTAGAAAATTTCTTAGCAGAAAATTTGAAAATTTAAAGAAAAGATTGAAACTGAAAAGATTAAAAGATATAAAATAATTTGAATTGAAGAATTTATAAATCTTACAATATATAAATGAATAAAAATATTCGGAAGAAAATTAAAAAATTTTTAAGAATTTTTTAAGAATTTGAAAATCTAGAAGTTTAAAGATTTAAAAAATTTATATTTTAGAGAAAAATTAAAAAGAAAAAAAAATAGCTTAAAAAGATAAAAAATGTAAAAATTGATAATTTTTAAATTTAAAAATTGTTCTCATTTATAAATTTATATACGATATAGATGTATAAAAGATTTAAAATAAAACTTAATTTTGATAATTTATAAAAATTGAAAATAAAGTATTTATAAAATCTATTTAAAAAAAAAACACAAGGAAATAGAAAATCGATAACACTCCAACGATTAAATGGTGGTTAAGGAAGGGCAAACAGGAAGTGTATTTAATTAAGTGTATTTATTAAGTTTATTGAATGGCACAATAACGAGATAAAAGGGCGATTGAATTGAATTAACTTCATTTGTAAAGATTATTTAAATTAAATCAATTTTGTTTGAATAAATTTAGATTTTATGAAAATTAATGAGATCTTGAATCTTGATCATTAAAAAAAGTACATAATTATTTTTAATCAAAATTTTGTTAACATACAATTTTACTTGTAAAATCATTATTACTAAAGATATTAATACAACATAGCATGGATTACAAAAGATCCAAAATAAGATCATCCATCATCCAAGAATTAATATCACAGTGTTAATATATAATAAATATTTTATTTTTTCATCATTAATTTATATTAAAAATAAAAGAAATTTGATAAATATTTACAAAAATGTATTCCTTGATCTCCATGAATTTTTTAATATGTTGTCAAGATTATCACATTGAATAGTTTATTAAATTAATTAAAAATTTTAATTATGTTTATTTAAAAGTTACTAACCTAATCCAAACCCAATAATAAACCATAAAATTAAATAAATTTTCGTTTGATATCAATTAATCTATGTTAATTCTAAGTTTGATTTCACCATAAATCAAAATTAAATAAAAACTTACTTAGCTAATCATAACCGATGAGCTAAATTGCTGATTTAATTTGCATTGGCAATTCTTAATCGTAGCTATTAATTATCTGTAGCAATAAAGTATCTTGATCTAAAACTATTTCGAAGGGAGAAATGTTTTTGTTAATAACCTTTTAATATGATGAATTAAGTAAAATCTTCACAATATTATTCGAGGATTACCTGGATGGATTTTTCGTAAATAATTACCGAAAATTTGATATATTATGTGGACTTGATATGGACAGATATTGGTATAAAAAAGATTTCTTTAAAATACATTCATTTATTATTTTGAATCATTAAGAAAATTTAACAAGTATCATTAAATAAATCGCCGTTGAAAAACGTTGTGCTACTTATAAAATAGCAAATGTAAGATAAATCAGTATCATCATCGTTAAGAAAGTTTAAGAAACGAAATAAATAAAATTCATTCACGATAGGCGTTTCGCTTCTTTTTCAAAAGATAAACAATTATTTCTTGTAAAATCGAAGGAAAAGGGAAAAATATCTTTTCTAATAATTATCGACATAAATGTCAATTTGCGTAACATTTATTTCTTTTTTTTTTTTATAAAAAAAGGAAAAAAAAAGAAAAATAAAAAGAAGGCGAAAAAAAAAAGATATATGGTTGGTCTCAAAAATACCCGATCCCCTGAATAAATATTTATAATACTTAATTTTTCATTAAGATTTTTCACCATGCATGTTATTTTCTTCTTAAACGATTAGGCCATTGTTACGGGAATTAAATAATAAATGTATATGTTAAAAATTAATATATCAAGTTGCTTTTCCATTCGATAATATACAATTTTTCGTATAATAAAACGTGTGTATCCAATATTGGTCGGATATTTTTGGGACCAACTATATCGTAACAGTCTTTTTTTTTTTATTTTTTTCTCTTTTTATACAAAATGCAAAATAAAACGAATTTCTTTCGAAGAAAAAAAGAAGAATCTCTTTCAAAAGTTCCCGGATCATTTATTATTGAGTTAAAATCCATCGATCGTTATCGCGAGAAAAAAAAAAAATACGAAAAAATAAATCGGAACGAAACGAAATGATTCATGGACGATTTCTTTTTTCTCATCTATCCTCGTTCGACTGATTCGACTCGTGCGACTCGTACGACTCGTTCGATCCTATCGTGAAATCTTCCATCGAGGATTTGTTCAAATCTACGGAAACAGTGTTTCTCGAGACTTCGGAAATTTTGGTATAAGTCGAGTCGAAACTGTCGGTCGTTTCCATAAATTGTGCCGAATTCGATGGTTGCTTATTCTGTTCCACGGATAACCTAACCTCTTCAACCTGCTCGTTTCGTTTGGAAAAAATAATTTTTTCGGAAACGTACTCTTGTTGCTCTTCTGACTCTTCGTGCTCTACCGGAATTTCGTAGAAAACGGATAATTCTGATTTTCTTGGACTATCTTTTCGATTTATAGCGTAATTCTTTTGAAGTTGTTCTTTCTCGCTTATTTTTACCTTCGCGTAAGAATTGTACGATGCCTCTTCGAATAATTTTGTTTCGTTCTCGTGTTGCAGAGATTTTGTCGAACTCGAATCATCGTCTTTGTATTGAAGAGTATCTATCTCTTCCTGCGCAAGACGCAATTCTAACAATTTGAGATCAGGTTCGATGAATTGAAGTTTATTTTCTTTTTCGTAAAATTCGATTATATTCATTTGGCTGCTATTCCTGACTAGGCTGTAATGCGGAGAAAGCGATTCCAATTTCTCATCCAAACAAATATCTATTTCATCTTGCAATTGATTATTCGATGAATTATGAATTAAATTATTATCAGACATGAAAATTGAATGAATTTCAATCCTTTTCACTTCGTTACCTATCTCTTTTGAACTATGCCCATGTATCATCTTTAAATTACTCCAGGACGTTTTATGCCAATTGGGATCAAAATTGAATTCCGAATCGGTGAAACTAGAAATTTCTGACATTTCGAAATCGATGACACTTTTTAACGAATCATGATCGATTTCTTCTTTGTTTTCGTTTAGACTCTCTTCTTTATTTTCTTTTTCTTTCTTGATTTTCTTTATAAGCTTTGAATTTTTTAAGAATGTAGTTGTCGACGTTGGCATTGCATGAATTTCAAAAGGTTTTAAACTCGATGTGGACACGGAAATTTGTCTAAATGTAAATATTTCTTTGTAATAATATTGAATATAAAAATACAAGACAACTAGTCCAAAAGTGAAGATAGCATACAAAGACAATTGTTCTTTGTTGTCTTCTTTTTTTTCCTCTTTAATCTCCTTTTTAACCTCTTCTTTAATCTCCTCTTTAACCACTTCTTTAACCACCTCTTCAACCACCTCTTCAACCTCTTTAACCTCTTCTTTGATCTTCTCTTTAACCTCAAAATCTGATTTTATATCGATATTATTTTCTTCGCATTCGTACATCTCTTCATCTGTCGTTCGCAAATCGTTCTTTTCGTTCTCTTCGTTCTCTTCCTCATCCGTTAGTTGGATATCCTTGTCAACATAAATTTCTTTAAAACTCGTATCATTGATGTTTTCCTCGATCATTTGATACGCAACATCTTCCTCAACCTCGATGTGTTTATGGTTCCACATTTCTTTAACTTCTTTAAGATCTACGATATCTTCGATTGCAATAATTTCTTCATTCTTCTCGACTTTCTTCGTTTCTTCACTATCGATAATTTCATTTTCTTCGTGAACTTTTTCCAATATTCCATAAGTTATACAACGTTCTATAGGAAGTAACTCTAAATTCGTTCCGAAATAAGTAAGTTTATCATAACTATCATCCCTCAAAGAAAACAAATTTATTTTACTAAGTTCTGTTTCCTTAAGCATAATATCAAGCTCTTCAGTTTCGTTGTTTTCGATAGGTGAAGGATCAGGTAATAAATCAGTCCATCTGACTACAATAGGAAATTTAATATTCGTGAACATGTCTTCTTTAATGAACTGCAATATCTTATTTTCTTCCTGTATTTGCTCTTCCATTTCTTCATTCTTTTCTTCTTCTTCGTCTTCTTCTTCAATTTCTTCTATCATATCGTCTTCATCGTTCGAAGGTTCTCGAAAAATCTCGAACAGTCTAAAAATATCCTCCAAATTGTATCCACGATCATTCAAATTCCGTAAGATTCGAATCATGGTCGTCAAAAGTTCGTTTATTCTAAACTCGGTATGTTCCACTTCATCATCATCATCAAACTCGTCCGTAGCCTCCATTTCGATAGGCAAATCTTCGTGATCGATAGTAGTGATGTATAAATCGCAAATACCATCTTCTTGATCCTCTTCGTCCAAATTTTGAAATTGTCGTATGGTAGTAAAAATAGCATGATGATGTTCGTAAGACATTGGAGGAAGTTGTTCCATGGTAAGACCCGTGAATTCTCTGTCAGATTGAAAAATAAATTCATCGATTGGATATTCCAAGGATCTATTTAAAATATCATCAATTGTCAGAATTTCTCGAGGAAAGTCTAATGAAGCGTTAAATGATTGGTAAGAGAACACGTTGTGAAGCATTCTGATAGTCTCGCCATCTACCATCAGAATTTCTCGGAAGAAATCGAAAGAAGTATCTACAGATCGATAAGAAAAAGCGTTGTGAAGCATTCTAATTGTATCCTCATCCACTATATCCCATGGACGTGGATTTCCCCTTGGAGAATTAGAATTGCTTAAAATGACACCATTACCGACGTAGCTCATATTAATGTTTCTTCTGAAATTTCTAAAATTTGATGAAGTTTCTCTTATTTGAGGTTCACTTGACATTACTTCGAGGCTACTCCTTCCGATTTCTTCTATTTCTTCTCCGTTTTGAACCTCTTCTTCAAAATTGATACATTCTGAGCAAGATATTTGAAGAATATCTGTTGAAATATTTTCTTTTATTTCTTTCTCTTCTTTATCTTTCGAAACTTTAGAATTATCAATTTCTTGTTTATCGACTTCGATTTCTGATGTTACTCGAATTGGTTCAATTTCTTCTTTGAGATCAATATTTTTTTCGATTTCTTTTTTGAGATCAATATTTTTTTCAATTTCTTCTTTGAGATCAACATTTTTTTCGATTTCTTCTTTGAGATCAACATTTTTTTCGATTTCTAACGTTGGTTTCATTTCCTCTTGATGATATTCCATTTTGGGTATCAATTTGATTTCTTTTTCGAGATCTACTTTATTTTCTATTTCCAACATTGGTTTCATTTCCATTTGATCTTTTGTTTCTGATATTAATTCTATTATATTCTCATAATTTACGATTTCTGATGTTGTTTCTTCTTCATCTTTATAATCAAGTTCTTGTACTGGTTCGATTTCAAACATTTGACTTGGAAATTGAGCTTGATAATCTGGAAAAAGAATTGGATACATTATTGAACTATAATTAAAATTATTCAGGACTTTTGGATAAACAAGTTATTAATTTTAAAACATCAATTCTATTAAAAACAAATATAAAAGTTTACAAAAATATCGGTTAAATGTTATTAAGTTATGAACAACTTAATTTTGTGCCAGATATATACTTGTACACATATATATGAAGTCGCCAAACATTAGCAATATATTGTATGATGCTGATGTTTTTTCAACAAAAATTTTAAAGATAATGTCTTATATTATTTTAAACAGATCTTTTGTAAAATCTCACAAAAAAAGTTTTTAAAATTTTATAGTAAATAAAACAATACTTACCATGTACTTGTGGTTCTTTTGTACTCTGATCAATACTGCTAGAGGACCATGATGAAGTAACTTTTTGAAAGATAGTAGACTTTATCGTTGTCAATAAATTGCCAGTTTGTGCACCAAAATCCACACCTTCCATTAACGAAGATTGTTTATTATAGTCGCCCTTAATTGAAGGTCCCGCGATATTTGTGTTATCTGTGCGAGATTCGAAAGAAAGTAATTGATCAGTGTCATTAGATAGTACTTCTGTACTCTCCAAATAATCTCTGACATTTTCCTTAGCAGGTGTTCTCTCCAACTCACGACCTTTCTGCGTACCTTCTAACTTTTTCATAGATAGTATCGAAGTATAATCATCGTCTGGCAATTTTTTCGGTTTGCTATACTTAGTGTACTGTTTTCTTATATCTATTTCACCAGTTTGTTTGTTCTTCTTCGTATCTTGCTTCGCTTGTCCACCGTGCAACCTATCAAAATTATCTAATAGCTTGTCAGTCACTTTGTTGACTTTGGACAATTTCGAGCAAGAATACTTCTCGTTCGAAATGTTATGAATTTTTACACTTGGCGTTTTGAACAACGGTTCTGTTTCTGTCGTTGCATCCACAGTAAAGTTTTCTTTGTCTATATAATCATCGTGAAAACGTTCATAAAATGATTCTATAGTTTTATGAATACTTTTCTTTGAACGTTCAGACAAATTACTCTTCTTCGAAGAAGAAGATCTATCTTTGGAACTTTCAGGGTTAGTATCAGGATTAGTGCTTTTTGATAATTTCTTTTTAGCTTCCAATTCCTTCTTGTATTTTACTAAAGTGACTTCATTATAAGCTTTTAGAGCTCTCATTTCTCGAGCTTCCCTATCTACCAATGACTCTATTTTATTCTTCCAATTGAACTTTTTCGTATGAGACGATTGTTTTTCCGTTGATTTCTTAGATGTTTCCAGAAGTTTCTTGAACGGTGATATTTTTTTCGAATTTGTGTTGGAGGCATTGGATTGAATAGAAAGTTCGTTTTTAGTTTTCTTTGGATACATAGGAGGCTTCTTACGATAGATCATCGCGTCAAACATCGATGGTCGAACCACCTGTGACAATGGAATCGTGCCAAAAGTTTCCACTTTACATTTGGTGCATTTTTTAATCTCTTCTTTCTTTGATTCTGAAAGTGAATTCATGCTGTCTGTCGTTTTGCACACGCAGATATTCTCGTCGGATTGGCATTTCATCAAACTGGACTGTTTCTTTTGATTATTAAATCTTTGATGTGTAAGAGATTTAACATGATCCTTTAAATATATTGAACTTCGCGATTCAGATCTATCATCATGCATACTAGTGTTAGATACATTTCTTGATTCTTTTCGTTTGCGTGAGAAGAAGAATTTCTTGCGTAATTTCTTTCCATTCGTGAGGCTAAGGCTGGAGGAGTTTTTTAGATTATTGCCGGTTTGCGTGAAGACGTCTTTCATGATACTAATGGAACTGGATTTTTGAGAATCATATGAGTTATTGTCAAAAAATGGCTCGTTCACTTGCACAATTTGTGATGCGTGGTGTTCGCTTGTGGAACATTTTGATTTTGATTCATATCTGGTAAAAATAATAGAATTTGTTTAGAAATGGAGAGTTTTAAAAATTATTTATGTTATTGATATATAATATATAATAAAAAATTATTTGAATATGAAACTTTTAAAATTAGATTAAAATTATAACTTTATGTCGATTATTACAGATAAACTAATAAGTAATAATATATTCATGAAAATTTATGTTTCATGTTTTGAAACACTGATTTAGAATGATAGTTATATTGATTTAATCATAAAAAATTTTGAAATTAATTAAATTCTTTGATAGTTTCTTTCATAAATATTTCCATGCATTACACATATAGGATAATTTTTTGATTGTTATAAATAATAAAATCTTATTTATAATTATTTATGAATTAAAAATTATAATCATATTTTTTTATCGTAATATAATGAAAATAATATAAATTTATTACAAAAATTTTTAAATCATTGGATTTGTAATGCTATTAAAACTAAATTTATTTATATATATTATTAATAGATTTTTATGTAACATTATTTATGTAACATAAATAATGAAATAGATGATTTAAAATTTTTTAAACTTCTAAATCAATAGAGAGACAAAGACAATAAACTTACATGATATATAAAAGTCTTTTTTTAGATGCATATAATTTATAAAACAAGAGAACAAATAATGGACAGAAATAGAATAAAAATGAAGAAATTAGTCGTCTCCAAAATATCGCAAATGAAACATAATAAAAAAAAGAGAAAATATGAAAGAATAGAAATAAAAATTAGCGCCATCTCTTGATCATTAAGAACATTTCTTCATGGATTGGAGAGAATAGAGTAAGATCGATTAATAATCAACGTCATCTATCGAATATCTTTAGCATTTAAGAGATGGCGTTAAATTGCAATTCTTATCTTCATCTTTATTCTTCTTTTATTATTTGTTCTTTTTGTTTATTACTATTGCCGCGTGAATAAGATATAGAGACAAGATATAAAATTTTAATTTTTAAAATTACAATATGTTATAATTTTTAATTTACCATTATTTTAATGCATAACACGATTACCATTGCGATGTAATTTAAACAAAAAATTATTTTTAATTTTATATTAAAAATAAAATAATAATTTCAATCATTATTCTGAGCTAAACTGATAAAAAAATTTTAATTTTAATATTAAGAATAATGTTAAAATAATAAGAAAATCATAATTTTCATAAAATAAAAATGAGATAAAAAAATGAATTGATGTTAGATTTAGATTTTGCATCTTGTCTGCGATAATATTAATATATATAATATAAATATATTATATATTTCAAGTATTTATATTGTAGTATTTATATTTCAAGTATTTATAACAATGAAAACTTCTGAATTCTTGCGTACCTTTTTATCCTATCGAAATTACTAACAGAAGCAATTTTTGAGTCTTGTATTTGTATTGAATGATTAACTTGATCTTTTTGATTTAAAGGTATTAATGATGATATTAATACGTCCTGATCAGATTGACCAGGATACATACTCCACTTTTTATCTAATTGTTGAAGCAAACATTGTAATTCTGAATTATTGGCAAAATCCTTTTCATAACAACCATCAAAAACTTTCATGGAATCCTGGAAGAACTTTTGAATTTTCGCATCTCCGAATGAATATTCTGGCACATTTATTTTATTAGGCATATTTATACTCAATGTATTTTTCACGACATTCAATTTACTACTGCTCAAATTGTTCTTTTGAATAGAACTTACATCTAAAAAAAAAAAAAAAAAAAAAAAAAATTGAAATAATATATAAAATTGTTCATTAAGTTATGTTTTTTAAATTAAAAACTACAAATGGAGAATTCAGAAGATAATCAATCAAATTTTCTCTAAAAATGATTTGCATAGATTAAAAATCTTTTCATCATTATTAGATATCATTATCAGACAAAATTTTAATTGACAAATTGATCAAATCACTATTTTCATACTTCAGTATTTATATTTTTTCTTATATTAATATATTTTTGCAATTAATTTAAAAAAATTTTAATTTTTATTATTATTAGGAACTAAGAAGATGACATTAGTGATTGGTTTCAAAATTCTCCAAGTGCTTGACTTACTCATTTCATTGTCCACAACAGACAAAGAAACCATAGTTTTTAGCATTTCCTTTTCAGTCTTCAATTTTGTCTTTTTTTCTTCAGGTTCAACTGTTTTTAAATTTTCAATATTTGTTACAACATTGTTCGTCACAGCTAAATCTTTAACAATATCTGATAAATTTTGCATACTACTTGATACAGTATTCTGTGCTGTATAAAAAACTTCTTGCATTGACTTGTTTAACATATAAACATTTTCCAACTTCTGAGCCTCATTTTTAATATTCATTAACATATTAGGATTATTTTGCAACAACTTTTCTATCAAAGGAAATGCGTTATTCGCTGTAAAATCTATCTTCTGATTTCGATTAAAATCAATGGAATCGTTCAAACATGAATGATAACTCGTGTTTTTGGAATTCAAATCCTCTATATTCTTTATTATTTTTTCTTTGTCAATACTTTTATTAGGCGTAGAGGTTCTTATCGTTTCTATGCCTGATAAACAATACTCCTCTATTTTTTCTTTAGTCAAATATTCATCTACGATACAGTTGCATTTAAATAAATCTTGAATTTTCACAGGACTGCTACATTTCTCCACCATTTGTCGAGTGTTCGAAGAAGACTTGAATAAATCTTGTTTTCTTGAAGAGCAACAATAGCTGAATTCGTTGTGATAGGATGGACACAATTTCATTTGCTTCGTGTTATTTATCTCCGAGGAATTTGTTCCTCCCCTCTTCTTCGTCGGTGAACTTCGTTGGTCCATTGACAGATTTGTTATCTTGAAAGAATTGTTTTTATTTTCTTGTGGCTGTTGATCCATTGGCCGATTTGTTTTTTCGAAAGAATTGTTTTTAATATCTTGAGAATTTGAATATTGATGCATTGATAGATTTGTTTTCTCAGAAAAATTATCTTTGATGTCTTGTGTATTAAAAATGCCATTATTTCTTGTTAGTGTTATAAATGGACTGTTCTGAATTAAAATAAAAAATTTATTAATCAACTAATTTGATATATGATGAGAATATTAGAAAAAGATTAGAAAAAATTATATAAATAAAATATAATCTAAGATTATTTGAAGATTAGTGTTTCTGTTTAAATTTAGATATATGTAAATTATATCAAATTGAGGGAAGAAAGAACTCATAATTTTGTTGGTGTCGAATTCGTTTAAAAAATACAATTTTTCCTAATTTTTATAAAATTCAAAAAAAAACTTTATTGTCTGATTTTCGATTAATCATATTTAGATAATAAAAAGATCGATGTTTTATTATTATAATGTTAATTAAGAATTATAAAATCTCTTTCTGCATTGAAGTAACAATTATTCAATGCTTTATTTTTATAAAAAAATATGTTATATATATTTTATTAGAGTTAATGAACTCACTGCACTATGAGTGTCACTGATAACTTTCATATTATCATCACATTTTTCGTCAATCATAATTTGATTCTTTGAAATTTTCTCGCTCAAAATTTCATTCTTTGAACTAACATATAATGTGATATCATCTTTGTAAAATTCGTTTATCGTAACTTGATCTTCTTCACATTCATTTGTATTTATAGTATCATGTTCATATATTCTTGTCTGATAAGATGGAACAAAAAAATCAAAATCAAAAATTATTTTCTAATAATAAAAAAAACTTTCCTCTAATGTTAATTTTTGTTAAATTAATTTTTAAGTGTTTTAATATCTTTCCCTTAATCTTTTATAAAATAAAAATTAAATTATTGTAAATTATTTAAAAGCTTATAAGATCAAGAAAAATAATTTTTAAATGGTTTGTAATTACAAAATGTAATTTATTGATCAAATTCAAATTTTAACTTAAAATTTTAACTTAAATATAAATTTTTGTTATAATAATAAAAAAATTTTGCCTATGCTCCTTTCTAGCCTATTACCTGATCATCTTCATGTTCCTTCATGTCCGCCTTAACTTCATCTTTTTTATACTTATCTATAGTATCTTCATCTATCATCTCTTCATTCTTCTCATCTTCTGTTTTTTCAGTTCTTAATTTATTCGTTAAATCGTAATTACTAATGAAAAAATATCCTGATAGAATAGTATTGACAGGAATATCGTCTTCTTCTTCTGTTAATCTTCTACAAATTTCCCTTTCTTTCTTTCTTGAACGTGCGTCCACAATATCCTGTTCGGTCAATCCAAGAATTCTCATCGTCTTTTGGGCGGGCGTTAACGTGGTATCGTCGATGATTCGCGAGATGGTATCGTGTGTATCGTAAGTATCATAACTGTCACAGGATATCAAGGTCATCAAAGACCGTGTTCTGTACTTCGAATCACCTATTTTGAAGCAGATGCGAGCAGCGATCAGATTCGAATCGCTTCTCATAGTTCTTCTCAATGTTCGTTGTTTCTCCATGTGACGCAGTTCCATAAATAGACAGGAGTTAGAGTACCAGACATAACTGAAAATTACTGAAAGATAGGAAGATTTGATGAAATTTTTAGATGTAAATTTAATATAAATTTAATGAAGATAAATTTTAGAAATATTTTAATAATTATTAAAATATTTATTAATTAATAACTCAATTAATAATAATATAATAATATAATATAATAATAATATAATAACTATAATGAACAAATATAACATGATAGCGTCACGTGATTATTAACTAATGATTTATAAATATGCTTATATATTTATTTATAATTAATATTTTTAATTATTTGTTTATTATTTTTTCTTTTTTATTTTTCGAATATTTGAATATTATATTTTTATATTTGAATATTATATTTTTGTATAAATGATAGAAATATATTTTATTAAATTTTGATATGTTAAGATTGAAATCAGATGAAATCGTTGAAATCATTATAGTATCTTTGAAATTGCGTTATAATAAAAAAAAAGAAAATTCGTTGAGTACTTATAAGTGTAAATGTATTAAATGAATTTTTAAATTTACTTTTCTAAAAAAAAACGAATTATCCCGGATATAAAAAAATTGTATTCTATAAATATAATATATTTCGTTTTATTTTTATCAAAAATTATCAAAAACTACTTCTTTTCAGTTGTATTCCAATTTAAATATTTTATATAATTTAAAAATATTAACATTAATTAATTTAATCATACTTTTCATTTCAAATATGTAATGCGCCATAATTGAATATTTACTTACTCAAAGGAATGACCTTCACAAGGACGAATTCAAGGAAAATGGTTAACGAGAATCTCTTGTCGTACCAAAGCAAAAGGCCAATAGCTATTACGATTACTTCCAGCACGACATTTTTGAAGAAGCTCAGGATCAACCAGGGTAGTAACAAGTTCGGACGAGTAGATGTTAATATGGGATAAATATTTGTCAGATAAGAGATCGTATACACATGGGCGATAATGATTCGTGTGATTACGATCCATGATAAAGCTATAGTTAATAAAAATAAAAATAATTATAAATTAGTAATGTTAATTTCATTTTTATTAAATTTCGAGGAATATTTCTAACCAGTTTTAATCGTATCCTCTCCAATAGTATCAAAAATAAGGGTTCCCTGCGATAAAGACAAGTTCCATATTTGTTCGAGCTTGTTTCTCCATTTAATGGGACTCCAATCTAGTGTGCTATTAACCTTTGAAAGATACGTTCTGATAAATATATATATTTTTTTTAATTATCTCTTTATCGAGAAAATTAATTGCTCATTGCATTAATACAATTTTTTTTTAGATTCAATTTTTAATTTTTTTTTTTAATAGATTTCAAGATACTAAAAACTTTTCCCAAAAATAATTTTTTATATTTTCTGATAGAATTTGCGTATTTGTTTTTGGATTATATTTGAAAAATATATTTAATGAAAAATATTTGATTTGTTTCAAGACAAAGTTTAACGATTTGCACTCGAAAAATAAACTGCCATTCTAATCTATTCTGTCTGTAGTGTGTCTAACTGCCACACTAATCAATTTTACATAGAAATTGGAAACAAAATTAATAGATATATTATTTATTTATAATAATTTTAATATTATACTTTACAATATTCTAGAAATTATAAAAATAATTTTCTCATTTTTTTTTTAATTATTCAAACTTAGAAATTTTAATAATAATATATAGATAGTATTCTATCTTGACCGAAATTGATCTTACAAAATAGAGCTCATACAAAGAATATTTTGATTATGATGAATAGAGATGTAAAGTGCATTTTAAATTATTTTTATTTATTGATCTCAAAAGTTTTTGGAGATTAATTTAATTTTGATTTCTATGTTTTATTTCTAGAATAAATGGTTTTTATAAATTATCTAGAAAAGAGACTTCTTTATCAATTTGTGATATTTGTGTCAAATATTTTTCCTTATAATCACATTTCAAATTGCTAATTTTTTAGAATGGAAAAGTTTTCGAGTGTAAATGATTAACCTTTCTTTTTTTCCTCGATGAATAAAAACCGAAGGTTATAGAGGTTATAATCGATAAAGCATAAAGAAATTGTAAATAAAAAGATAATTGAAAAGATATCGATATAAAGAAACGATACTTACCAAACCTAAAATGTTCATTATCAATCGTTCAGTTTTATAAGAAATTCCAAAGAGACGTCCGAGGAAATTAGGCATCAGGAACACGAAACTGTCGAAGGAGCCGGAGGACCAGCGAGTTGTTGATTCCACGAGAGCCGATCATCGTCGACTTTATCAGCTGTTGGAAAAACTCTCGATCACCGAAACCTCTGCACTGAGGATCACTCGGAAAATTTCAAAGGAGTGTTTCGTTCGTTCACGTTAATTTTGACGCATCCGGCTTCTCCGTTGGGATTATTGCGTGCCGAACGATTTCGAGATGACAATTGACGAGAGTGAACATAACTCGATAACAAATGAGGCAAGGCGCGGGATTTTAGATATGAGAGAATCGCCATTGCCTTATAATCACTTCTTAATTACAAGAAATAAAATTGTCACATTCCTTTTTGGTTTTTCAAATCTAAAATATTTTTGATGCGCACACAAATAACCTATAATCTGGTTTGTGATTAGACATTCTTGAATGATTTTTTATTTAACTCTTTAAAAATATAGAAATAGTTTTTATTAGAAATAGTTTTTATTAGAAATAATTTATACTTAGAATATTAATTAATTAATAATTATAAATTTGAACTGAAAAAAGCTTATACATTTTAATTTCACTCACGACGACACTTCACGATTTCTGAATAGCAACTTGAGAATCGTTGTTTTCAATTACGTGCGTACTTTTATTGTAAAAATTTTCAGATAAGCATAAACATTTATGCCATAAAAAAAAAAATTTTATGTGTAGTAGTGTAAAATTCGAAATACATGTATATATGTATATATTTATTATCTATTTTATATAATCAACATTCTATATATATAAATATAAATATTATATTTTTTCATTTATTCCAAACATTCTTTATCTATATCACATTTATATTCATAAATAATTCAAACAAATTCGAATAATGTTCTAATAAGAATCAAAACATATAATAATTATACGTTTAATTATTTCATTTTATTTCTTTTTTAAATTTTATTTTATTACAATACAAAAATTAAAATTATACGAAGAAATACGAAAAATTATTATTTCTATATTACTTAGATATTTTAAAAAATATTTTAAAAATTCATATTATATTATTTTTTACTTAAAATTACTTCTTAAAATTTTTTGAGAAATAATTTATTTTCGAAATTATACAAATAATTATAAATTAAAATATTTTATAAACTATTTTATACGAAAAATATGAAATAATAATATGAAAAAATAAATGTATTAAATAATTAATATTTTTACAGCTCGATTTAAAATTATTATTTTTATTACTATTTGCAATAAATTTTACCTAGGACTGCAATATATATGCAATTAAATAAAATTAAATAAAATTAAAAAAAATATTTATTGTTTTATAATATATTATCAAACCTTATTATCTGCGACTTATAATAATTTCTATCTTATTTATTTATGATAGTATAAAGAAAATATCATAGGTTAAAATTAAATTGTTTTTAGAACATTTTAATATTAATGATTTCGTGGCATCTGTAAGAAATAAAATATACAAATAATAGAATAATAAAGAAATGAAAAAGAAAAAAGTAATAATATTTAAGTTAATACTGGCAGAAAGAAGAGCAAGAGTTGCAAAAAGTAAATATATGAAAAAAAAATATCTATAGAATTAAGGAAATTGTAGGAAAAACATTCAATATTATAAAAAATAATAGTACAAAGATATGGTAAAAAATAATTATTGTTTCATATATTGTTTCAAGTATTTCATAAATAAATATTATAACAGAATTTGAATAAAAAATTTTGATCTTGAAATTTAGTTAAAAATTTTGTTTGCTACTTTCTCACAGATTATATTTTCCTAAGAAAATTACAAAGAAATTGATTGAATTACAAAGAATTGAAAAATTTTTAATTTTAAAATTCCGAAAATATTTTGAGTGCTATCTTCTCGTAGATTGTATTCTTTTAAACAAAATTGAAAAGTTGGTCATTATATGTGATCTCTTGTTTTTGAAAAAAATTTATGTCAAAACCTGATGTATATTCGGTAATCTAATATAATACATTAAAACTATTATCTATTATCAATTTACCTAAGAAGGAAATGAGAAATTTTTTTTTTATTTTTTCTTATATAATAGATAATAAAAAATAAACAATTCTTTTTTAATAATATCTTTATTTGATGATAATTTATTTAATGTATTTTCATTACACGATCATGAGTATTTATTCATTACTCTTAATATAGAATACAATAGAACTAAATCCCTGATTACGAATCAATGTGATCAACTAAATCAAAAAATGTAATCAAAAAAACACAGTAAATGTTTAGAATTCATTTATTTTTAGAGTTCAAAAATATGAAACTTTTCTATTACTTCAGAAGAAAGCGAATTCGAGGTAGTTGCTTTTTCTTTTAATCTCTTATAATTAAAATTATAACATCTATTCATATTCGCTTTCCCGAAGTAAGAGAATCAATTGCTATCCATCCTAATTCTTAATCTTTGCCTTTGATTATCGTCAAGTAATTCCTAGAAAATTGCTTCTGTTATTGATAATTTTTATATTTATTTTATTAATTATAATATTATAATTTGCCATATTTTAAGTATATCAAAGTCATTTTTTCATTAGTTAAAGGCAGTGTCTAGTTAGCTTATATGGAAGTGGGAATCGCAAATTATTTGAATATTGCAAAAGGAAATTATAATTCAAAAAAGATTGGATAACATTGCTTTATCCTCTTTCCTTAATTTTTATAAATATTCATTATCTTTTATTTATAAATATTCATATTTTTCTTCACTATATAATCCTACATCTGTCATCAATGTCTTTTAAATAATTTTCAACAAATTTCGTCATAACCATGTTCAGAACCAGGCACAACATAATTAGGATCACAAACAGTGTCTTTGACAGCTTCTTTGATATTGGCTTTGAATATTCTATAGTTAATCTTGCTGCTATCGATGCTTCCGTAAAGATACATAGCTAACTTATTAGAGAGCACCCATACATTTTGATCATATTCATGGTCAACCTTGATATCATTTGGAAAGACCAAAGATAAATTACTAGTACCTATGACACCAAGATTCTGAGGTATGTACTCTTTTCTAGTATCCCAACACCAGACAGAATCTCTAGTCACCATATTAAAGAACATTACTCCATTTCTATCAATCACGGAACCTGAAGAATGACCATAATCTTTGGCTCTGGGTCTGCCAATAGGCATGAAGTAATCAGTATTCTCTTCAGCTGTCTTCTTGTCCCCAAGAATAGACGTGGAAACAGCAAACTCTCGAAAACTAGACATAGGATGAAAGAATAGTGTCCTGTCATCGTGAATATCCACTGGACTTAGTGCCATTCCAAAAATCCCGTCTGTCCATTGGAATTTTATGCCATGAAGTTCATATTTAGAAGCCAAGGGATCAGGATAGAAGAAATGATGTTGAATTCTGAAAGAGGAGTCTTTGAAGAAATCATATACTAACAATCCATAACGGAACACGTCGGAGATATAAGCTATTGCTGAGCCACAATCCTCGTTTCTGATATCTACAACGATATTGGTATACAAGGAGTCTTCTTTTACTTGATCTTTTGGTATAATGTACTTTCTGATAAGAGTATCTGTGGTTAAATCGAAGATAAAGATCGCTGGAGGACAAGCCAATTTGCCTCCTTTCGCTATATCCACTTTACCAGAGTCTAAGATCCAAAGATGATCGCATTCGTCCACTTGAATTCTGAAGACGGAAGTTAGTCCATCGCAGTTTCCTAAAAATAAAAATTAATATTAGAAGTATCTTTAATTAGATTATAAAAATGTAAATTTACATAATATTTTATTATGATGGATTTAAGTAAATTAGACAAAAAAGAAGAAAGTTATGCAACATATCTTTACACATTTTAATTAGTAGTGTATTCTAAATAAATTCAGTTAATAAACTATTTTATAATATGTGAATATTAATATATAAATAATATAAATAATAATTAAAAATATGTATAAGTGTAATAAGATATTATTATTATTTATTTTATTATTATGTTTATTAAAATTAATAAAAGTTAAAATGATATTATTTGGTGCTGATTAAATGCCATTACTTATGAGAGACCTAACAGTATTGTACTAACCTACTGTATGCCATTCCCAGTTCGGATAAGGTCTCAATTTTGGATTTTTTGTCTTCGAATGTTTGGGTATGGTAGTCAATGTGACTGGAATACCATCTTTCCATTTTGGAAGAGTAATGAAAACTTTATCTCTCCAAACTTCGAGTCCCAAAGGTAAATTGTTTTCAGCTATAAAATCTCCATCGAAGATAGCCGAATCTCGAGCTTCGATGCTGTCATAAGTGTAATCGATAGTGGACCATGCATAAACCTATTGAATTATCAAAAATTCTTGTACTTAAATCAATTAATTTTATTTTGTTTTGATTTTTTTGAAAAATTTATTTATTTCATAGAAATTTTCTAACTTAACTTAATTCTTTTAATTCTATTGAGTTATTAACATATTGTTTTATATTTACTTTGATTTTTTGAAAAACTTACTAATTCCATAGCAGGACCAACATAGTCGTCCTCAATGTGTCCACGACCTGGATCATAATTAAATCCATGAGACTCTAGTTCATTTACCGAATTTGCATCTGTCCTGAGTAAGTTGAAATTTCTTCCAGGTAACCTCGAATGCAATCTTTTCTCGAAAGGCCTTGAAAAATAATCTCTCGAATCTGGTGTTGAGCCATAAAGATGATTGTTGTATTCTGGAGTGGTAGGCAATTTATTCATCAAATCTTCCTCAAACTTGAATGAGTCGCAATTTATATGGCCAGGAAGCTCATCATGACTCGATATCAAGGTTTTGTAATTTCTTAAAGACTAAAATATTTTATATTGAATAAGATAAGATTGTTAATTAACAAATACATGATTAATGAAATTATTGATTAATATAATAATGTAATTTTATAATAAAAATACAAGATATATAGATTTTTTTTTAAATGAGAATAATAGAATATCTTAAAAGATTGAAGTTATAAAAAATACTCTTATAAAAGTTACTTAATATAAAAAAATACATTACACAGTTTTTCTGCACATGAATACATAGAGATCATATAAATATGATACATGTAATAAATTAATCTCTATATATTTATTTTTTTTATAAAAAATAATTATATTGTTATGATTATGTTTCTCTTCAATTATTTCATTGAACATCTTGCAAGAGAGAACAAATCCATTTTTGACAATTTTAACAATTATTACATGTAATATATCTAAAAAAGAATATGATATAAACTATAAATGTTAATAAAAATTAAGAAATTTTTAAATTTTTTATTTTTTTACGTAATAAAAGTATAAATTTGAATATATTATATATATTATATTTTATAAAAGATATTTTATAAATTCATAAATTATATATTTTAGGTATCGTTTCTTGTTAATAAAATAAATATTTTTTTATGCAAATTAGAGAACAATCCCAAATTTATATAAAAAATTGAAATATTCTTATCAACTATGAATTATTACGTAAAAATATATACTTTTAATTAATTTCAATTAATTTTTTTTCCTTTTAACATTAAATCAAATAATATAATATAATAATATATAATAATTTACAGGTAATCTTTAATTCTTTAATCTCTTAAAATAAGATTAAAATAAAAATTTTTTATAAATAATCTTTTGCTGTGAAATTCTCAGTTTTACAGAATATTTATATATTCATGAAACATTTTTAATCGAAAATTTTATTAAAAATGAAATATTTTTATATTCGTCGTACCGCCATTGCACTTTATTTTTCCGTCTCATTTTATCTAATGCAAATAATTAAATCGTATATAATTTAATAAAAAAAGTTTCAATTGATATATCTATATGCAAACTTTTTTTATTAATTATAATCTTTAGAATAAATTTCTCAAAAATCACAAATATATTACTATTCTGTATTTAAACTTTATCTAGAAAAAAATCGTTTGTACCGAGCGAAAGCCTGAAGACACACTTCTTTGACCGTTTGTTTCAAGATTGCGTGAAAGCGCATCGCTTCCAGGTTGGATCGCGATCTCCTGGAGGCCAAACAGGCATATTGATAGCAGCCACGGAACCACGTTTGCCATACCTGAAAAAGAAAGGAGAAATTTCAATAGGCAGGGACGGTGACCTTCGTTCAATCGATTTCTCAACGAAGTTCATGTTGACCCGGTTATCGTGTAACCATTTTGCTTCGAGCGACGTGAAATTGATAACTATTATGTAATCTATATATATTGTACAGTACTTGAATAGCAGATATAATTCATTCAGAGAAAGAAATACTTGTTTTATATATTTTTGCGATGATTACGAAATTTAATTAAACATTTTTAATAAATAAAATAAAATACTTAAAAAAAGAAGATGAAATAAAAAATAAAATATAATAAATTAATAATAATAAATTATAATTTATTTAATTTTTAATTAATTTATTAATTTACGTAATAAAAGTATTATTATTTATTAATAATTTTTAATATTTAATTTATTATTTTTATAATAAATTATAAAAATAAAATATAGGAAGATAAAAAAATATAAAACAAATAATTAATTACTTTCTGAAAGTCGACGAGGATTTGAAGATTAAGTAGAGCTATCAATTAAAAGGAATTAACAATAAGAGGATATTGTAACACAGATCACAGAACGTAAAAAGTTCCAATTTCTAATTGGAGAATCATGCGTTCAAATTTCGTTATAGTTTCTTATTATTTATATCCCACATATCTTCATTTTTTTTTTATCTAATGTTTTCGTTTATAAATTAATTCTTTATTTTTTTTTAGAATTTAAATTTTCAAATTAAAAAAATATATTACTTTATAATCGAATTTAAAAAAACTACTTTAATTAATATATAAAAATAATGTTGATTAATATTCCATTCTATTTACTATAAATGTGGATAATATAAATAAAATGATTTTTAAATAATATTTAAAATATACGGAAAATTTATTAAATATAATAATAATTATATAATATATGTATATTCATTTTTTATTTTAATTAAAAATAAGGAAACAAACAACAATGATAAAAAAAAAATATCATATCACAGAAAATATTCTGTAATATTTAACAAAGAGAGGAACAAGTTTTTGATTTGCGATAAAATATTCATAACGTTATTTCTTATTAAATTGGATCCATGAAAGTTATCGACAGAATAAGAATACCGAGTGAGAATTGCGATTGCGATGGTGTCTTATTGGCGATATCGTGACAAGCTTCTATAGTTATCGTTACTTTCCCATCGATGCCTCTTGGCATACTGTTTCTTGCTCAAGTTTATAGCCCTAATAATCCCGCTTCGAGACGAGATCCTAATCGAATAATATATTTTAAATGGATAAAACGAATACTTTTCATTTAAATCGTTGAAAGCAATTTTAAAGAAGTTTATAGCTATTTTACCTTCCCTCCAACGATTTGAAATGTCATATTGAATGTCATGCTGCGTTAATTCCAGTTTATTGCGGTTATATTTCCAACTTATATGCAAATAATAATTTTATAATTTAATAATTCTTTCCTTCTATTATATCCTTTTGCACAGTAATTTACAATTAATAATTCATGATTATTATATTTTATTATTTAAAAAAAATAAAGAATCGAATAATCAAAATAGAGAAAAGTTTATGAACTGCAGAATTATCTAATGATTATAAAATACATGAATACGATATTTCATTATAACTCCATTATTTAATCCTAGCAAGATAATTATCTGTTCTCAAGTATTATTATTGTATTAATTACAATACAAATTCATTCATATATTATTATTCAAATAATTTATATATTATTATTCAAAAAAAAATAGAAAATTTAAATATAAAAGTATTAAAAAAAAATATAATAATAAATGAAATTAAAAAAAGCCAAAAAAAATTTTCATTAAACATCGAATTATTTACGATATCGAATCGCTTGAATGAAAGTTAAATTTGGTATTAACTGTATCTTCTGTAAATAAATACAGTTACATCATCGCTTGTGAAATACCATAATAATGTGTAATTAACACGAACAGCTTCCAGCTAACTAGGAAATTGATGGAATTCGAAAGAAAGTGAACGTGTTAGAGATAATTTTGCGGTTTCAAGGTGATGAGCATGTCATCCGAATATACTTTCTCCGAGAAAATTATAAAAACAATCTATTTAATGATTCTTATACTATTAACCAAAATTTTGAAATTCATGAAATCTGTAAATTAAATTAAAAAAAAAAAGAAAAAATAATTAGGATATTCTTAGCTTAGAAAATTTTTTCATGTAAAATAAAAATATTTGTATGTAAGTATGTAATTATTTAAAGTTTATTAATTTTTTATTATTTACAATTAATTTAAAGTTTTTTAATTTAAAAAATATTTTTTACAATTTTTTTTTTTGACATTTGTCCACAATTATTTTTTTCCCTTCTCAAAAAATCTAAAAAAGTTTCATTATAATCATTTGTTTGGTTGAAAGATTTTGCAAAAATAAAATTTTTCAGAAATGAAAAATTTATTTCATATATAAAACAATCCTTGGAAGATTAAGAATTGGATTGATTATAAATGATTGGAAAGTGACGCTGAGTCATTTTTAATTCATGTTAATAGAAAGTTTAATTAAATTATTGCACATTTGAAAAATGTATTTTTATAATTTATTTGCAAATTAAAATTTGTAAATTATAATCGACTAGGCGCAATCTATGGATAATTAGTTACAAAATTAATAGAAAATTTAATCTAACTATAAGTAGAAAAGTAATTCTAAACTTTTAACTGATAATATATCTTTCCTAATAATTGAATTGTTTCTGTAATATTTTATATTTGTAAACTCAATTTGTTCAACATAAAAGGAAAAAAAGAAACATCAAGTTACCTATTTCAATCAAGTTATCTATTTCAATCAAATCGTATTTCAATTTTATCTTTTAAATTAATTTAGAAATATCGTATATGTACTGATATATTAGAATATATGAAATATATATATATATATATATATATATATATACATATATATGAAATTTCACTAATAAAATTTTTTTTATAGATACATTTAATTAAAATAACTTTTATATATTCATTTTTCTAAACAATTAAAAGATTATATGAATTACTAATCCTAAAATTAAAATAAAGTTTCAAAGTTATAATTTTTTAAATTAATTCATTAGTTAAGAAATTATTTAGATGATAGATAATAATTTAATAGATAATAATTTCTAGTAATTTTTTCCAGTAATATTATGCTTATTTGATTCTGGAATCTATAGAAAATCATTTAATTATTTTTAAATATTATTATTATTATTATATATTTTTTAATACATATAAAATAAAAATTTCGAGAATTTTAGAAATAAAAGAAAAAATTCGAGAATTCAAAACTTTTTATATTCAAATCACAAAAATAACGAAAAAAACTTCGAGAATTTCTAGAATTCAGAGTTTTCTGATTTTTGAAGAATTTTGAATTCTAAAAATAACAAAAAAAGCTTTGAAAATTCCAGAATTCAAAATTTTTTAATTTTCGAAAAATTTCGAATCATAAAAATAATTTAAAAAATTTCGAAAATTTTAGATTTCAGAAACTCATCCTTAATCAAAATTCAATAAACTTATAATAATTATCAATTACTCACCCATTTAACCCAAATTTTAATAAGTCCCAATCAATGTTACATTCAACTCATCTTCGTGAAAGTAAAACCGAGAACACAAATTAAGCAATAAACTCTGACGATATTTCACCGATACAAATTCTCGTAATGTACAATCACACAGAAAAAGAGAAAGAAAAATTAAAAAAAAAAAAAAAAAAAACGATATCATTTCAATAATCCTTTTGTACCTGAAATATATTCCTCAAATGTACGAAGTGCGTTTCCTCAAGGTGACCCACTGACTCTTTCTGTTCCCTTGACCACAATAATTTATCGAAAATTAATCGAAACGAATAGTATTCCACATTTATGGAATGGAATATTTATTTTTTTCTTTTCGAAGAAGAAACTTGAAGGAATTTTTTTTTTTTTTTTTTTTTTTTTTTTTAATTCTAAACGAAGAATCGCGAGTTGTGGTACACGCGACAGTGAAATGAAGATGTTCAGTTGGGATGAGAGCGAGGATGTTATTCGACTGCCATATTCACTATCCGGGTCATAAGTGTGTCTAGATGTACTACGAAAGGAGAGAATGGCGAATCCCTTCTCTTAGAGAAGATTTTCCCTCTCGTCCGCGGTATAGGTCATTGGCGGCGGGTTCATGGGAGCCCGTGTTCGTGAAATGTAGAAAAAGGGATCCGCCTATATCTGCAACAATGCCAAACATTAGAATGTTGCGAATGTGTAATGCTTTCAATTAGGATTGTGCCCTCTTTTTATTTGAAATGGAAATAACAGATGAGAAAAAGAAATGATTAATCGGAATAAAATAGGGAATGAAGATGTTTGCAAATGAATAGTAAAATTTTATTTGAGGAGAGATAATTAATTGATATAAAATAGAAAAGAGAGATAAAAAATGATTATTGAATATAGAGGATAGATGAGATGAGAGGAAGAGATAATTGTTTGAAATATAGTAAGAAATATATTTTTATTTGAAATGAGAATGTAAAGTAAATTGCAAGTAAATTTGAAAATTTTACTTGAAAAATGAGTCATTGTCAAATGATTTATTTATCAAATTTGATTAATTCAAATAATAATAGAGAATAAATAGAGGTAATAAAATAGAAAATATTAAAATAAATAATTATTCAAAGAATATTATTTAACATAATAAAAATGAAATAAAAATTTTATTTAAATTATTTCAATAAGAATTTATTGTTTGATTTGAACTTATTGAATTTATTTTTGATGCCTTCATTTGAAAGTAAAGAAACTAACGGAACAGCTTCTCTGTGACATTTGAGTGTACTTGAGAATGGATTTAATTGGCTACGTATGGGCTATTATGGTTGCAAATAAGTTTATTTCATGACTTGTTACTTTCACAGTGATATTCTTCTAAAGTTTTTGAAATCTTGAAATTGTATTTGACAATATTTTTTTTACTAATTAATGATTTAATTTCCAAATAGAGAAAACTATTTTAAGAGATTTAATATTAATATAATAAATATTATCATTTTATATATTTTCTTGTATGTTACTTAAGATGAGTTACAATATATATATTAATATTTCAATGAAAAAATAGAGATTTTGTAATTATTTATCTCAAAAATAAAACAAAAAAAAGATATAATGAAATTTTTGAAAATTTTATTTTTTTGACAACCAAAAATTTTTTTTTTTAATAAAAAATTCCTAATAATCCAAGATTCACTTAAAATTTTTAGAAGCATTAAAAGTTTTTTTTTTTGATATCTCATTTTATTTTATTTTCTTCTATTTTTATATTTAAAATTAAATTAATTTAAATTTAAATTTAAATATTTATTTAAAATTAATTTCAAAATCACTAAACAATAATTCAGAATTGAAAATGACCGATATATATATTAAGCTAAGATAATCATAGACAAGCAATAATTAATTACAGAATGATTATATAATCACTGTTACCTTCACATCGTAAATCATATACCTTACGTATTTAATATTCTTACAACACTGTCAATTATAAAAACGTAAATATAATGATCGAATGTTTATTCTTTCTAATTAACTTTTTTTCTTTCTATTATTCTCAAATAAGAGTATGACGTCACATGCTCAAAATTGCCGAACAAGAACAATACGTTATTTCTCCTTTCATTAAAAATGATTCAATTCCTTTCTAGCGAATTTCTGTAAAAAGAATAACGTGTCATTACATTATCATTGCTAGATTAAACAGACGTCACGTGACATAATGCAACGGTTATCTTTGATGAAAATCTACTCACGTATTTTTGCCTAATATAGTAGTGGCAGTGAGGATAATATAATGTCATGTATATGGAAATTCAGGAATAATGTATTCCTTCAGCAATCTTGCTAAATTTTCATTTAACAATCGCGATTGATTCAAAAACTGTAAAACTTGAAAATAATGCGTTGTATTTATGTTATTGGATCTGTGGGATTATTGAATATTAGAAAAGTCATACATTTATTGTATAAAATTGATAAATTTGAAAGTAGTTTAATAAATCATGAATGAAGTCAAAAGAAAATATAAATTTTTAAAAAAAAGTATAAAATACAATGTATAAAATAGTAAATTTTAAATTCTATTATTATAAAATTTACAATTAATCATTCAATTATTAAATTAAAATAAAAGCGAATTTTATTATCTTTTTTTATATAATTTAAAAATATTTCGAAAGTTTTAAGACAATTGAATTTAAAAAGCTTTGTTGAAATAAAAAATAAAATACATTAATTCTGACATATATACGAAAAAATTGAAATATTCATTTTATTGTTATAACAAAACAAAAATAATTGATATGATGTAACACTGTTAATAAAAATTTGTATAATTGAATTTGTATAATTTGCATTTGTAATCATAATGTTTCTTATAATTTAGTAGTGAATTTGCTACTTGCGCCGATGCTCGATATTTAGAGCATGTTTTGAGCAATCGTTTGATGTTGCGAAATGAGGAATCTGTTCGGCCGAATGCATTGGAACATCGTTACGTCAGCATTAATCTCGTGAGAACTCTTTAGTTTCTTCGATCGAGGTAGTTAGATATAACGTGAGCCATGAAGAAAAGGAAAAAAAAAAGAAGAAAGATGAAGGAGAAGAGAAGAAGAAGAAAGAGAAGAGATAGAGATAGATTAAATACGAGGAAGATTGAAATTCCCTATAGATTGACATCCATTCAAGGTAACAGCATTTCACACTTGCTTAATGAACGCTTGGAACCAGTTCTGATAAGAGAAATAAGAAATATTTTAAATTTTAATTCTTAAAACTATTATCATTAAAACTATGAATTAAAATATCATTAAAACTATAAATTATGCAAATATAACTTTTCATTTTATAATTTTGTGATAATATATATATATAGAGTATCTGTTTTATTTAAATACTACGGGAATTTTTTTAAGGAAAAAATATGATTAGACTGCGGATATTTATGTATTTATGGAAAATTTAAATGTATATGGTATGTTAAAATATATGAAATATTCATAATAAATTACATTATGATATTTAAAAGATGAAGCATATATTCCATTTCTATAATTGTATTTATAAAAATCTATATCAAAATTTATATATAAATTTATATAAAAATTTAAATAAAATTATATAAATAAATTTATATAATTTTAAATATTTTTTAAATAATTTATATAAAAATTTAAATAAAAAAATATAATAAATACCTAGATATCTAGATATTAACATAGAATTGAAAACAAGTTGAAAAATAATATCCAAAATTCAAAATTTTATCTGCGTGAAATTATATCTAACGATTTCTTTAAAAGAAAAATTATAACAAGACAGTGAAAAAGAAATATAAAAAAAAATTCTAATTTAACTTAACCTAAGCTAAAAGTTTTAATTGCATACTCGATTTTATTCAACTGATAATTCGAGTAAATTTGACATTGTAGCACATATCGTTTGATTCATGAAAGCGAGGAGTGCGTTATGCAATTATGAATAGCGATAGTTGTTGCCACGTCGAAATGGTAAAAAATGTTTAGAACAATCGCGCGTACATTTTCCCGGGAAGCAATTTGTTTCACGTCA
Organism: Apis laboriosa; assembly: GCF_014066325.1. Lineage (NCBI taxonomy): Eukaryota > Metazoa > Arthropoda > Insecta > Hymenoptera > Apidae > Apis > Apis laboriosa. The sequence goes on from NW_025221798.1 coordinate 1,117,503, forward strand.
TAATTCTATTTTTACGAGGACACACTGGTTGGTTGCTACTATTGTTTTTTGCGCGATGAAATTTAAAACTAATTTTACGTAATGACACATATTTTTCTTGTTAACTTCACTTTATATTTTTGTTTTTTCTTCAAAGGAATTCGAATTATTAGTACAATTATTTTCGACAATATTCAATATTCGACAGTATTCAGAAACTTTTAAGTTAGTTAATTTGTTTCAATTTTTTTCCAGATGATATATAATGAATAATATTGATAATATTATTAATTTTGCGCAGACTTTAAATATTATTAATTAATAAAATTTTTTTATACTTCTATTACATAATTTTATTATTTTTTCTTTAATATTTATTATTAGACTGCAAATTCAATTTTTTGTTAACAAAAATATTCTAAAGATTTAAAAGTTAATTAAAAACTTATTTTTCATTTCAGATATCATAATAAAAAATTCAAAAATTCATAAAATATCTCCATTCTATTTATTATCTTATTCTATTTTTTTTCAATTTTACAATTATTTTAATTTTTATAATATAATTTTTGTAAAATATTTATCATTTTAATTTGATATAAATTTGTAACAAATTCTTATAAATTCTTTTTTTTTTGATTTGTCAATATTATTAATTTATGAGCTTAACTTAAAATATATTATTCTTCAAAAAAGTATCAAGAGTATCGAATTAAATTCAAAATTGTTAATAATTTCTTATTTTGATAATTTATAAATAATCTAAATATTTTTTTTTAATATAAAAATTCATTTTTTTTTCTTCTTTAAATTTTTTTTAAATAATATTTTATATCAGTTAAAAATAAATAATAATTTTAATCAATTAAAAAATGTTATATTTTTAAATATTACATATTACATACTATTGGATATACCGTAAAATATTTTACCTGCTTTATATATTTATTCTAGATATAAAATATAGAAATTATAATTTTATTGATATTTGATAAAATAGCATTTATACTTACTTGTACCGGACGAACCACTGTCTTTACATATTTTTTGAACCATAGAATGTTCATGGTTATATTTTGGATTAGAATTCTCCAAATTATAAGTGAAAGAATGAGTAGGAGATACGAATGAATAACTATTCGATTGTTTGGTAGATATCCATGAATTTTTGGACCATTTACTGGATTCGATGCTTTTCCTTTTTCTCGCCATGACATGTCTGTAGAAATGAAACAAGAGATTACTTCTTAAATTTCAATTAACTCGTGAAATTGAGTGTAAAAGTTGAGTGTAGAAAAATGTAAACAAGAATTTAATAACGTGATATTGCCATTCATATTTCGTAATAATTGGAGTTGTCAATATTTTTCAATAAGAAAAAAATTTTCAAAAAAGAATATTTAATATTTTCTCAATATAAATCGAAAAAAGTAAATTATTTAAGACAAAAATAAAAGTACAGAATTCTTTATTTCCTATTTTGAAAAACATTTTAAATATATTATTGCAAGAATCTATTTGATCGAAAAAAGAATATAAATAAAAAATTATTAATAACATATTAATATCAATATTACTTTGCAAAATAACATAATACATAATTTAGAATATCAAAATTATAAATTAATAGTATTATAAAATTGTATTATAAAATATTCATTATATTTATTTTCTTGATGATATTAGAAAGATAATCAATGATATGATGATATGAAAATAATCAATATCATATTAATATTTGCATAAATTATTTTCTTAATCCATTAAGATCCAATTTATTTATTATTAACATTTATTTTTATATATTATGATAAATGATAAATTATATTTATTGCATTTCAAAAATTGCATTATTTCATTAATGAGCTGATCTTTCATAAATTAAAATGTTCCAATGAAATTGAAAGACAAGCTATCAAATACATCGAGTGAGAAAGATTTACGTTCATGCATGTAAATCATATGCAATTAACTCGATACGCTTTCCCTTTTTTTCATATATATCTTTTTTTCACTTTATTGGAAATTTCACTACATATTTAAACATAATTTTCGAACGAATCGTTAAAAAAGAGAAAATTCGAATATCAAAGCAAGGTGATATAATAAGGTGATTTAATAATTCATTTCGATTGTTTTAAAGTCAAGCTCATGGTTATCGAACTAACAGTTGAACTGAAAAATTCAGAGAAACAAATGATCCATATTGTTTAAAAACATCAATCTATTCTGTTCCAGTGACTCGTTCAACAAATGACGCGAGACCATTTGAATTTAATACGAACTTTCAATTTCAAAACTTTACTTCCTTATTAAATCTAAATATATCGAATAAGCAAAAATACTAATAAATTTTCACTATCTATATATAATAATATATATAATATAATAATATATAATCTATATATAACAAGAAGAAGGAAATAATTAAATATGAATTATCTAAAATATTTAAAAAGACAATTATAATAATTAAATATGAATTATCCATTATTCGTATTTAAAAAGATAGAATACTAATATAATAATAAAATAGAATAAAAATAACAAAAAACAAAAGTAAATAGAATTTTTCATTATTTAAGAAACAAAATCGAACTTAATAATAGAAAGTCAAATTAATTATTTAAAAAATCGATTAGGATAAGTATAATCGATGTTTATAACCTAATTCATCGACTTACCTAATATTTTGCGTCTTATTTTTATTCTTGCACAAATATGAAATAAAAAATTTATATTTATTTCGTATTTTTTCTAAAAGTTTCTTCCTTTTCGGTGATTAATTAATTTTTCGAATTGATTCAACACAAAATTTGCATCACTGAATTGTACAAAAATAATTTCATAGAAAAATGTTTAAAAAAATTTTTCTTCGTTTCTCTATCTTTATACAAGTTCTCTAATAACTTTATATTAAAAAATATTCATTAATTTGTAATTTTTTTCTTATAGAATTCTTTTTCTAAATTATTATTCAAGATTCAGAAGAGTAAACGATGCACAGAACCGTTCGAGATTACTTAATCACGTAGACTGACACTCGAGGACCGATGACCAGACTGTAATTGGATTGTACAGTTCGGCCGAATTGAGAAAGCTGAAATCTTTTTCTACACTTGCTACTTTTCATTTCGTCATTTTCTTTTTCCATAAACAATTTTATCAATACATCTAATAATATTTTCAGTTGATAATCGTGTTGCTTCAGTTGTTATTTCATTGAATAATAAACGATGCTTGCATTCTAAAGTAATTTTATTTTTATCTGATTTAATAAATCAGATAATTTATTGGGTGTAATATTGAAATATTTTTACTAGGATTCAAAGAATTTAAACTAAGTTTTTCATCGATAGTATTCGACTATTATTATTTAGAATTTCAAAAAAGTTTCGATGCAAGTAGTGAAATGATGAGGAATACGTGAGAGGGCGTTTTGCGTTAACGTTGTCTAATATTTTATAAGATTATTATTATTATTTTTATAAGTCAGAAAGTTAAATAATTAATAATCATAATTTTTTAATAATAATATTTTTTGGATATAATATATTCGACTAATCAATCGAATAATAAAATAAATGAAATTTTACAAGTAAGTATAAATTATAGTTCATTAGGTTATATTATCCTTGATATATTATATAATATAAAATTATATAAAATTATGAAATTATAAATGTAAGATTTGTATTTTACAATTTATAATTTGTCAATTTATTGATAGATATTATTAATAAATTTAATAAATTATTGTAAAACTTTACTTTTTAAAAATCAATAATAGACTATTGCAAACAGTTTTTTTTTGAAATATAACTATTATATATTTTACTTCTTATTTATATTTTACTTGAATCATTATTCAAATGTCACTATATTAAACAATTTATTCTGAATATAGTGGATTTAATTAATCAATCAATAAATTATTATAATATATCATAGTTAACCGAAAAATCCAATGAAATATGAGGAATATTACTAACCTAATAGTCATAATAAATTATTATAATATATAATAAATTTGATATATAATAAATTTAATCTTTCCATTCATAACATAAATTTTTATAAACAATTATATAAACATTTGATGCTTTCAACAATATTCAATTGTATAATTTAATCTTATTTTATTATTAAATTTATTATTTAAATCTTTTAAGCAATTAAAAATTGTTATTGTTACCTCAAATTATATATTATTTAAATAATTTTAAAATTAAAAATTTAAAAATTTTTCAAAATAAATAGGTTTATTATTTGTTTCTGATTAAAACTATACATATTCTCCTTATATAACACAATGAACAAACTATCATATAAGATGGAATCTAAAAATTGAAATAATATTGTGAAATTTCTGATCCAATTTCTTAAAAACTTCTAAGATCACTTTAATAAGACTTACTCAATAACTAATTTTTTTTCGAAGATTTTTTGTTTGTCGTTACGTAAGTGTTTTAATTATGTGAATCGATGTCTTGCTCGATAGTCAAATCGAGTGATAGTGATTGATTCTTATTGTGATGTAGGCCAAGAATTAGAGAACAAATCAAATTATGGCATAATTGATTCAGTATTAATAAATTCAGTTAAATATTGAGAAATAATTGGGAACTTATCAGTATAATTGAAAAATTTATTTATATATTTAAAAAAATTAAAATGTGATTAATTAAATTTTATAATTAAGTTGATATATATATATATATATATATATAAAGAGCTATGTATTAAAACATATGAAAATGTATTTTTATGATTTAGAAAAAAATACTTGAAATTATTCTTAATTTTAATTTGACGATTATTTGAAAAAATAATAATTTTCTCAATATTAATGAATATTAATTAATTTAAAATTTTATGTAACTTTTTTTAAAGATAAAATTATACAATATTTTAATTTCTTTCAGTATGATCGAAAAAATCGAAGATTTTTAACAAGTTTATAAATTTGAAAAAATCACGAATAAATTATAATAAATATTACCTAACAATAAAATTTATAAAAAGATAAAAATAATTCTGATGCAAAAATAATTTTTTATAACATAATATTATATTTTCAATAGCATTGACTCATTGAAATTTCTAGCAATGTTTTAACCTGTATTCGGAAACGCAAGACGGCAATTACGTAGCAGTAAAATCCAGGTAACTGTTATTAGAATTTATAACTGATAAATGTTCATTCATTCTCAAATATGAAGAAAAATATTTTTTAAAATATTTTGCGCATAGGTTATAAAATCGCGCACTAAAAGAAATTACAAAAAATAATTCTTAAAAATAAAATATTAAAATTGAAAAATTTTATACTAATAATATTTATTCCATACTTTTGAACAATAACTAGAAATCTTGATAAATATATAATTTAATTTGGACATTACAATAGAATTAACAATAAATTTAAAAATAGAAAGATCAAAGGAGAATTCAGAAAAAATTTGTATTGCGATTTTCGCAACGAGTGTTACTTATTAATTGATTTACAGGTGCATTTAAAATTCGAAAATTCACTTCATTAAAATTTAAATCTCCATTTGCTATTTTTTGATATTTGTTACTTAGAGCCCATATATATTCGTTATTTTGATATCCAAAAATACTTAAAGATATTTCCTTGGAAATTTTTATACCACTGATGAATTGAAGAGTGTCGCTATTTTTGGCGACTATTTCCTAAAAATTTGAAAATTATTTTAACATAATTTGTATTTTATTTACACAGTATGTAACAAATATTTAATGTTATGAGTATCACAGAATTAACACAGTGATACTCATGTATTAAGTATAATGATCTCATTTTTAAAATTTTAAATACTTAAAATATAATATAATCGTCACGAAAAATAATTATAATATAATAAAAATGTGTCTTCGTTAAACAATTTAAAAAAAGTTGAAATCAATATCTTTATTGATCTCTAAAAAAATAGTTTCTAATATATTATTGGGATTATCTTTTGTTATTTAGATTATTGGCATTTAGATTATCTGTTTGTTATTTAGAATTGAAAATAAAGAAATAAATTTTTTGCGAAGAATTTATACAGAACAGACTATATAAATTATTACGTGTGTATATATATATATATATTATATATATATTATATTATATTATATTATATTATATATTGAGAAAAAAATCAAAATTGATTTTCTAAAGAAATTGTTTATCAAAAAAGACACAGTATTTTAAGAATATTGACTGAATATATATGATACAATTAAATTAAAATTTTTATTCGAAAAATACTACTTTAGAAACAAGACAATCTATATTGTTCGAACTAAATATATTGTTACTTATGAATGCTGTAGAAAAAAAAAAAATATTTGCAATTACTAACGATATTCCTCCTTTTTAGTGGCCGATTCTCGTTCCAGCAGCCAAGTGCTGTATCACTCACGAGTCCAAAGAAAAGAGCACCAGTTTTCGATATTGCTTTAGCGCTCGCTTGAGTCCATAAGATATCTGAGGCTCTGTGAAACAAACAAAAGAATATAAGTATCTAAATCATTTAATATATAATATGAAAAAACATTATTTAACTACGTACCCTTGATATTGTACATTATTAGCCTGAAATTGCCCTTGTGTAAATTGTTTTGTATTGACATAATTTAAATTATGAGAAGACATAGCACTGTAATAAAGATTTTGTGTTTTATGACTTAGTGCCATACCCAAAATTCCATCGTACAACGTGAAACTTTCTTCATTGATAGTATAATTGGTATATCTGGGATCGTATACGAAAGTGCTCGAAGTCAATCGTTGGAAAGAATCGTCGGCATTGTTATAAATAATCAATGCATAACCTTCGACGTCTGCTATGTATACCTATTATAAATGTAATTCATAATAGAATTTATGTTATATACTTATATTATATATATTATATATTATATATTATAATAATTAATATCTTAAACTTTCAAACTTTATAATTGTTTTTCTTTAAATTTGTTTTAGAGGAAGAATTATGCTGAAATGATTTCATAATGAAAATTATAAAGATTTTATTTGGCGTTTATTAAGAAGTTATTAATAAAAACTTTTCTATGAAATATCGAATATATTTTAATATAAAAATATTATTAATTTTGATCAAAATTAAATTGATCAACTTTTTTGAAATTAATTATCTAGTTTCCTAAAAATTCAATAATTTTTATGCTAAAATGAATTTTTTAAAAAATTTGCTAAAATTGGTTTCAAAGTGATCAAACAAGACTTACCAGGGTATTATTATAATCAAAACTTTGAACGATTGGAGTTACTAGATTTCTATTTCCAGTAGTAGAGTTTATCGCAATATTGTGCGGTATTTTAACTTGTTTTAACAATTTTGAAGTTTTCAGATCAAAGACGACAATTTGCGAAGGGCACACAGATGTCTGACCGCTAATACCATTGTCTAAAACCCATAATCTATCCCATACATCAATCTAAATAGAATATCATAATAAAATATATTAATTGAATTTTTCTTTCTATAAAAAGAAAAATAAAATATAATAGAACAATATTATTTTTATAACGCATAATAAAAATTGCACTGTTGTCGCCATGTGGTACGATTAAATTAAATTTGTAAAATAAGTACAAAAGTGAAATTCTTCTTGAGGAAATGATTGATTTTTCATATTATAATACATCCATATAACGTATCTCTAATGTTATAGAAGTCTATTATAATTCCAATATGAAAACAGTTCTTAATTACCGCAACTCTGTAAACGCTCGTAATACCAGAACAATTTTTATTTTCCGCCCACGACCAATTAGGATATGGTTCCAGAAGTGGTCCATTATCGCCAATTTTGCTAGATATCACGTTCAAAGACGAAGGCACACCATTATTTCTTATTATGGTGACAAAAGTTTTATCTAGAACGAAAAATATAAAATATTAAGAATTAGATTGTTGCATAATGGTTGATTTTTCTAATCTGCAAAATTATAATTCGAAGATAAGTAACGTTTAAAGAATTATAATAACGTATTATAATAACGTATTATAATATTTTGTTATAATATAATGTAATCTCATATCATAATATGTGTTTATTTTAATCGAATATTTTTTGTTGCAGATTTAAAATTCAGCATAACATATAAAAAATTCTGTTGGTAAAGAATTATTATATTAACAAATATAATATTGACAAATATAATTATAAAAAATAAAAGGAATTACTAATAACAATTAATCAAATTAATATAATTAAGAATAATTGTAATAATTTTAATCTTGCTCTTCAAAAGACAAGATGTATCGAATTTTTTTATTAATATTATTTTCAATAAACTTATAAAATATATAAAATTTTTTTATATTAATTTGATCTATAATAATCTAATATAAATTATTTTGATGCACAAGATGTAAATACATATTCATTCAAAATATACAAGATATTAATATATTAATATATTATAATATATATAATATGAAATTCTTTTGAAGAATTGATATTAGAGACTAAAACAAACTTAAAACAAACACAAAAGTTTTGATATACAAAAATGTTCTTTATTTATAAAGTTATGAACAATTTTTCGCTAAAGGAAGGCGGAGATAGAATAGAATTTTAATTTATAAGAATAGAATTCTTTATTTGTGTCTCGTTTTTTCTAATGCAAACTTGAATTTTTTATAACTTGAGAAATGAACTATTCAACTGATATTTTTGCATATTTACTTTGATTTGTAGAATCGATCTTACAAAGATGTTCTATGATTATTAACACCTTGTATACTTTACCATGCCATCGATCGACGTCTATTGGAAAATTATTCTTATAATTGTATTCGCCAGATTGAATTGCAGCTTGTCTTCTTTCGTTACTACCGAAATTATAATCGAAGTATTTCCATTGGTGTACAACTTTTAAGGCATTTGCCTTGAAATCTTTCGAATGATGATGGGCTTTTGTAATTTTTTGACAAATTATACCAAAATATAATATCAATAACCACCATAAAGACATATTGTTTTTCTTGTTAAAAGATTCACGTGAAAATTACAATAGAGCAGAAAATACTTATGCAAGTCGTTTGAGATCTTTTTGCAAAATAGTGTAGTAATAAATTCTAAGGAAAGGAGTGCAATATGCATGAAGTGACAAAGTTGGGTGATAAATATAAACTGCAATAATGACCTTCTATGTATTGGTGAGATAAAACAAATTGCATTTCTTTGTTTGCACTATTTCTATTGATGTTTTAGTATTAAGTTATAATTTTAATTATATAATAGTAGTTTGTGGAAAAATGAAAAATTCCAGAAAATTTATTTTTTTATTTTAAAAATTCAAGAAAGTTTTTTTTTTAAAGATATTTTAGTTTAAATTTTGTGACTAACATATAAGAAATATGATTATAATGTTAATAAATAAATAATTAAGTATTCATAGATAATAATAAAGTATAAAAACAATAAATATAAATAAATCTTATGTATATATATTTATATTGTGGCACTTTTTGTACAAAATTGATTCTAAAAGCCAGAATACAAAAGTTGATATTCAAAAATATGGATTAAGATTTATATTTATATAAATCGATTTATATTTATATAAATATATATGGATAAATAATACATGGATAAGTTTATATTTATATAAATATTTATTATATATAATTGAAGTTTACATTACATGAAGTAAAATGGAGATAATATCTTTTTTGCTTTATTTAATATAAACTTTGATAGTTAAATAATAGATTATGGATTTGTATGCAATTAAAACAAGATTAAAAATTCAAAATCATTAATATATAAAAAATATTTTTTTGAAAAAAAAATATATATATTTTTTAATTTAGAAAGAAGAAGAAAAGGAAAAATGAATTTTAATTCTAAAATTTTAATTATAATTATTGAAATCCAATATTTTTTGATCAGTGAAATTAAAATGGAAAAAAATAATCAAAATAATCATTGTCAACCATTGTAGACAATTTTAAAAATTTATTCTGATCAATTCGGTAACTCTGTTGATAAGTTAAAATATAAAGTTTAAGAGACTGTTGTTATATATTTCATGTATTACAAAACGATTGTATTGAAAATAGAATATATTCCTTAAACGATTGAAATTACAATAATCGTTTATGTTTGCGATATCTAATGCATTGAAATTGGTATCGTTATATTGTGTCATCGATTATTTTACATTCGAGGACATGATAACGATCCATGGCGTAAATGATTGTATTAGTAACGTTTGTATAAATTTCATGTGTTAGTTACATCTGTATCTAGAATGTATATAGAATTCAATATTCTATTCTATAGAAACCTTTTTATTAATATTTCGGAAATTAATAAATATTCAAAGCTAAAATTTTAAATTATAATTCATCGCTTTTCTCTAACCTTTCTAAATTTCACGTCAATTGGAGATATATATTTTTCGGAAGTACAGTCATTGACAAAAATTTATATATAAATATGTAAAATTTATATATAAATATGTACATATATATTTTCGAGAAAATTTATTCATATTTATTCACATATCTGAAAAATAATGAAATTTTAGTAATTGTGCAGCACGATATTAAAATATTGATCCTATTGAATATATATTTTTATCGATAAATTTAAAACTACTTGAAATTATTTTTGCTGAATTATCATTATTGCTCAATATGTAATTTTTTTTTGGAAATAAAATTAAATAATATTTTAATAAATGTATCTTATACGTTCTGGTGTTATTCTTGATATATTCGAAAAAATCCAAGATTTTTAACAATTTTATAAATTTGAAAAATCATAAATAAGTTATAATAAATATTACTTAATAATAAGATTTATAAAAAGATAAAAATAACTCTGATGCAAAAATAATTTTTTATAACATAATATTATATTTTTAATGGCACTGACTCATTGAAACTTCTAGCAATATCTTTACTGTATTTAGAAATGCAAGATGGCGATTAAGCAGCAGTAAAATCCAGGAAGCTGTTATTAGAATTTACAACAGTTGATAAATATTCATTCATTTCCAGATGAAGAAAAATATTTTTTAAAATACTGTGTTTGCGCATGGGTGATAAAATCGAGCATTAAAAAAAAAACTATAAAGAATAATTTTTAAAAATAAAATATTAAAATTGATAAATGTCATACTAATAATATTTATTTCATACTTTTAAAGAACAACAAGAAGTCTTGAGATATATGAGAAATGATTATAAGAACATCTTTGTAAAGAAATCTTGATAAATATATAATTCAATTTTGACATTATGATAGATTTAAAAATAAAAGGAATAGAAAAAACAAAGAAGAATTGAGATTGGAAATTTTATATGTAATATAAAAGAACTTTTGAATTGTTTGTTATTGTTTACGATTGTTTATTAACTGATTTACAGACGCATTCAAAATTCGAAAATTCATTTCATTGAAATTTACATCTTCATTCATACTTTCTGAAATCTGTTACTCAGAATCCATACATATTCATTATTTTGACGTCTAAATATAAAAGTACTTGAAGATAATTTCTCGGAAACAAAAATTTTCAAAATACTGATGAATTGAAGGATGTCTATTCTTATTCTCTTGGCGTTTACTTCTTAAAAATTTAAAAATTATTTTAATTTCAAACCATCTTTCTTTTTAATAAATGTTTGCTGTTATAAGCATCATTGTACTACTCATTATTCTCCACATTTTTAACTCACAAACTTTCAGTAAGAATAAAAAATTATTAGTTAATACTTTATTGAAAAATAAAAAATATTCAAATAGTGAACCATTATGTATAAATAATTATGACTACTAGTAGTTAACAAGTAGTTAAAAAGTATTAATGATAGAATACTAGATAGGATACTAGATAGATACTAATGATAGATACTAGAATAGAATTAATAATGATATTCTCTCTTTTCAGTGGCCGATTCTTATTCCAACACATAGTATTATGTCATTTATGAGTCTAAAGATGAGAGCACCAGTTTTTGATATTTAGTGTTTGAGTAGAACTATAATTTAAGTGATAGATATTTGAAACATATTTTTTTACTTTTAGAGAGAGATTTTTATCATTGTTTTTTTTTTTAAGAAAACTTGCTTTTTAAATTATTTCCTAGAAGCATTCAACACATATTTTACATACATTATATACACTCGATAATGTTTAATTTATATTTTAGTTATGCAATGTGATAAACTGCAACTGATCAATTCACATTCAATTTTCCATGTTTTATTTTTATTTTCAGACAGAATATTTTATTATGAAACATTCCATTAATTAATAAAGATTTTATCAAACTTCAAATATTTCATAGTCATAATTTTATAATCATCTGATTTTTTCTTTACTTTTACTTCATCAGAATTCTATTTCGAACTGTTATTTACATTCGATAATATTCATAATTGCATAATAATATAATTTTTTTTCTCTATTCTAGTATGGATGAAAAATGAATTTAATATGTTAAAAGATGAAGTAATCTTTACTATTAAATAATAGCAATCAATCAGCTTTTTTGGATTGCCATTTTCTAAATCTTACATTATCATTTTAAAATAGATTTCTGGAAATCCAGAAATGTCAGTGGCATTACGAATAGTAATAAAAAACTCATTCCCAATCGAAACTTTTTATCTACAATGATTTATTTTAATTACGAAAAATTTATTTTAATTGAATTTTTCTGTTACATAATATATAACCATACAGTCATAAGAATATAATTACATAATTCGTGGAAATTCATGTAAACTATAATAGTGTAATTGTTAAGGAACAGAATTTTAAAATGTGTTTTATCTGAGAATCCAATTTGGCAATTATATAAAAAAATATATTGTTTCTTGAATCATTTTTACTTTAATTTCTTTTAAGAATATTTTAGAAAAAGTTAAATTTTAGGTTAAAATTTAGGTTATACTTAAATTTAATTTATTTTCTTTGTTATTAAAAAAAAAAAAAAGAAAAAAAATGATAAAATGGAAATGATTTTCAGAATTATTCATTTTGAATTTTATTTCAAGTTATTTTTTTTTGCTTATATATTATATATAATCTTTATTATATATCTTTTATATTATCTATCTTTTATAATACGATGTATATATATATTAGAAGGAATTCAGTCGATTTATAAATAATATGATATTTCATTTTGCAAAATTTAATATAGAGTGAGATTTAATTCAGTTTTAAGTTAGTTTGATTCATATAATAATTTATTCTTATATATAATTATATTATACTAATTAATAAATACTATTCCAATTTCAATTGCTGAATCTCAACTAGATAGACCAAAAAAGTGACTTCATTTTCTTATTTTGATTAAGTTAAATAGTAGTTGGTTATTTCTAAAACAATATCTAAAACAAAATTTATAATGTATATAATTTATTATATATATATAATTTATTAATTATATATAAACTCATAAAAATAGTAATATTATACACATTATATATATATATTGAGATGCTATATAATACCTAATAATATTAATTTGATGATAATTGATTTCAATTACTCAATATTATATATGTTATATATAATATATAATTATACAATTATATGTATATTGTACATATTGGAAAATATAAAAATATACAAACAAAATTAATCTCTTTTTAAATATCAATTCATTATTATCTTGTAAAAATTAAATAATTTATATGTAACTTAAATTATTATTTTTAAGGATCTTCATATGATTAACCTTATAATTACTGAAATCTTTTGTCAGTAGAATTTTCATGAAAGTGTGTTTTTTCGTGAAAAAAAATTCTATCTTTTCATAAAAATTTTGGTAACATATAATATTTGTGAATTTTATTTTATACTCCCATATTAATTATATAATTTAAGAATATAAACAGTGTACAGTTAACTATTATACATTGTGCCCGTTTAATTATCACACAGTTATCCTCACCAATTGCTAGAATAAAAACGAAATTTTCACATATATTCGCTTTTAAAAATTTAAAAAAGAAAATATAAAAGCAATGTAAAACAAAACATATATTCCATTTTTACCTTATAAAAATGTTTTTCTCTATACAATAAAAATCCTCGTATAATTGTTACAAGTATTAGAAGTAGAATGTAAAATCGATGTACTTTAATTTAATTAATAATTAATCTATACCAAAAAAATTGTCCAGAATGATAATCTTGATGATATGATTCAAGGTCATCGAAATTAATAAAGCTATTTTAAATAATTATAATAATTCTTAAAAGTAATAAATTGAAAATATTAATATTATTAATAATAAAATTGAAAAATATTAACAAAAATTCTTTATTTTAGAATTTGTTTATTATATATATAGATTATAAGATAACTTGATTTACAAAGGATTGATTTCAGGAGATATACAACGAGTGCTCTTTATCAAATCGTTCACACTCGCAATTAAAATTCGAAAATTCACATCATTGAAATCAAAACCGTAGAATACTTTTTGTATTCTGTTACTTACAGCCAATACATATTCATATTCAAGAGAAAATCCATGTATAATGATAAATGAAAATTTTCTTTTAACTTTAAGACCAGTAATGGCTTGAAGAGTTTCTTTATTCTTGGCGACCACTTCCTGTAATTACAAAATAAATTTTACTTTTTAATTAATCAATTAATTTTTCAATTAGTTTATTTTTAATCGATCGACATGATCGTTTAATCAAAAATTATCTGATAGTTTTAAAAATTCACGCAGCCATCTTTGATTTAAAAAAAAAGTCAAAGAAACAAATTTATTATTGATTTATTGTATAAAAAAGAAAGTTATTAATTTATATAAAGAAATTTTTCATTAAAAGAAAAATGTATTTGTATTTCAGAGAAAATGTGAGAAAAAAATACGACTAACAATATTTCTTCTGTCAAGTAATCGATTCTCATTCCAGCAAGCAAGAGATGTATTACCCACAAGTCCGAAGAAAAGAACACCATTATCCGATATTCCTTTAGCCGATGCTTGAGTCCATAAAATATTTTCTTTTCTGAAATTGATAAAAATATAGAAATATGTTTTAACATATTCGTGAAACGCTTTAAGATCGATTTTAAAAGTTAAAATAAAATTTTTACTTTTTCCAATTTTTATGTTTTTTTCGATCTAGATAAAATCGATTTTCCAAAAAAGATTGCACAAATATATTAACATATATATATTAATACATAATATGAATAATGTTAAATACATTATCGATATATTTACCCTTCATAATGCACGTTATTTGCCTGATATTGTGATTTTATGAACTGTTCTGTGTTGACATAATTTAATCTGTGAGAAGTCAGAGCGCTATAATAAAGATTTTGGGTCAGAGGACTTAGTGCCATTCCAAAAATTCCACTTTGCAATATGAAGCTCTCTCCGTCGATTGTGAATACGCTATATCTAGGATCACTTGCGAAGGTACTCGAAGTCAATCGTTGGAAAGAATTATCTGAATTGTTGTAGATAATTAAAGCGAAACCTTCGTTGTCTCCTATATACACCTGTTGCAAAATTATACGAAATATATAATTTTAATCGATATTATAATAATATAATGAAAATAAAGGATAAAGAAAAATAAATATAAAGTACACATATTAAAAAATAAAGAAAAATAAATGTGCATCAAAAATTTAATATTTTTTCAAATAATTTGTTCATTTTCATAGCTATCGTACTGAATTTAAAATATCAAATAAAAAAATTTTATTTTATATATTTTTAATTTATTTTTTTTTTACACTTCCTGTTATATTAAATACAATTATAGAATATTGTATGTACAAACTATAGATATTTGTATTAAATTTTAAAGAACTCTAAAATATAAAATTTTATATAAACAGATAATATATCATATATAAATATTTTATATATTTCATATAAATCTGTTTTGTAATCTTCTATTAAGGACATAATGTACGCCTGCGCATAACTAATGCCATCTATCTTATATGACATTCAAAAAAATTGGAGTTAGAACTTTGATAGATGGCACTAGTTATGTGCATACGCATATGATGTTCTTAGTATTGCTTGCAAAACTATGAACAATGCGATTTGTTGTGCTTATCACTGTTGACATTAATTGCTACAATTTAGAAAGTAAGTATGATTTGTTTCATTTATTGCATCAATAAAATGATTCTTATAATGCATTCTAGCATTTCACTTTTTAAAATAAATATAGATTTGATAATAATTTTCTTTCGTATAATACTTCATCATTTACAAAATGATATTTGTAACATTCAAACTTCATTTTTCATTTTTTAATATTAATTTTTAAATAACAGGCACAAATATGTTCCTATATTAATTTTATGGATTACTTGTACATTTGCGTTAAGTAAAATAAATAAGTGACAATTATTCAATATATAACCAACAGTGAAAAAAAAAAGCGCACGAGCAGATAACCTTCCGTAGGTAATAAAGTAAAGAATGATAAAGTAATCGTTTTCATGTAACACATTTGTAAATGAGAAAGTTATTCATAAAAAAACGAAATTATTTATAATTTTATAAATTTTAATTTTTTCACTTAATTTTACTAATTTTATGCTTCATTTAGAAAATAATATCTATTTTAATAAAGAATTTTTTTATCATTCTGGAATGAGATTATTATAAAATTCATGCAGAAACAAAAATAATCAATTCAATCGAAATTAATTTAAAAAATTTCCAATTAAATAATCTAATTTTCTAAAAAAAAATTAAATACACAGATAATTATACGATCATAAATTACAATGCTAAAATTAAGAATTTTTTAGGAAAAATGGAATTGTCTTTATTGCACTTACAAGAGTGGATCCATTCACTTCGCAACTCAACGATTGAACACTTAGAGTCACCAGAGCTCCTCTTCCTGTGGTAGTATTCACAGCAATATCGTGCGGTATTTTGACTTGCTTTAACAATTGTGAAGTATTCAGATCGAAGACAAGGAGTTGTGGAGGACATACGGATTGGACATTATTGATGAGACCTGAATCCAAGACCCATAATCTGTCACATATATCGATCTAAATATCGTACGTAAATTGAGCTTTTTTATTTTGAAAATTAATTTTGAATGTAATCACAGAAAAAGTTTCTGATTACCTCAATCTTATAAACACTCATGATACCAGAGCAATTTTCATTTTTCGCCCATGTCCAATCAGGATACGGTGCCAGAAGAGGTCCACCGTTGCCAATTTTATTAGTTATCACATTCAAAGAAGAAGGCACACCATTAAATTTCATTATAATGGCAAAAGTCTTATCTAGAAAGGAAAATGATATTTCTGAATGATGATAATCGAAAAATTTGAATAATGAAGAAATATTGCGGAATAATAATCGTTTAAAATAATTTACCACGCCATTGATCGGTATCGAAAAGATAATTCATTGTATAATTGTAATCGCCTGATTGAATGGCAGCTTGTCTCTTTTCGTCACTACCGAAATCGTAATCAATATATTTCCATTCGTAAATGACTTTCAACGAATTTGTCAAATTTCTTGAATGAATGTCTGTAACACAAGCTATGCCAAGATACATCAGCAGCAACCACCTTATCATTTTTCTGAAAAATATTTTCTCTGGTCAAAAAGATAAAAAATTTTAATAAAAATCAGAATTGAGGCATATGAACTAAGGCGTATGAGATATTTTAGTACTGACAATTAATTTTAAGGAATGTAAGCAGTATATCTGAATTGCGACTGTTAAATTATGACGAATTGTCACGGTTGGGCAATATATAAGTAGTAATGACCTATATTTTGCCTATATCTAGAGATAAAATGAATTGTTTGTTTTGTCAAAATTTGCGTTTATGTTGACACAGAAATATTTTAAAGTACATTTAAAAAATTCTAGTATGACAGGTTATAATTTAAATCCAATTAAATGAAAACGATACAATATTTTGCTTATATTCTATTATTCCTTTGTTCTGTCTCACTTTGAGGTGCTTATAATTAATAAATAATAAATAATAAATAAATTTATACAATAAGTTTATAAGTTTATATAATGAGTTTATAATAAATATAAGTGACAAGTTATATATATCAATTTTTATGTTTACTTAAAATTAGTCATGTCCCAGAAGTATATTATTAACATTCTGTATATATCGATATAAAATTTAATTATAAAATTTAACAATTTAATTATAAACTTAACAAATAGTCGAAATTACATTTTGCAACGTTTTTCAATTACAATAACCCATCATTTAAATATTAATTAATTTATTTTATTGCAGGTTAATAACAGTGTTATCTGTATAATTTATGAGGATTATTTGATAAGCTAAGAATTAAAATGATGCAAGTATAATCAATAAAAAATAGAATTACATTACAAGTTTGCAATTTGTATTATTTTAATTACCCGATATAGATTGTCCTAATAAATTATTGCTAAAATAAGATAAATATAATTAATTTAATTTTATATTTTTAATTTTATATTTTATCCTTTAATAATATAGAATTATTACTAACAAAAGTACAGAAAATAATTAAGACGTCTCATGGAATGATGCAAGAGAATCATTAGCAGTGTCATTTGCCGGAAGTGTGCTATCCTCTCAATCGCTAAAAATGGCTGAATTCAAATTGTTTACGGCATAGGAAAAGAATATGTGATGTTACAGAAATACGTCACGTTGTGCTTTGACTACTTTTAATAGCCAATGTATGTATTTGTTCGGCGATTTTGCACGGTGAGTGATAACCTCAATCATAAAGTAGATAAAGTGCAAAAAATACATAGTATAGAAGAAAATTCGAGTATTTTTTCCTATCTTATTCATAAGAAATGTTTTTATTTTTCTGTTTTTATGATCTAGCAAAACGAGCGAAAGAATTGAAAAAGAATCAATTTAGATGTGAAATCAATGAAGTGTATCCTTGTATAATTAATTAATAATGTAATTGTTCAAAATGATAATCTTGATAAAATATTTTGCAAAAGCATCGAAATTTACGAAATAACCTCTATTCTAAATAATTGTTATAAAATTAGAAAAAATGTAATTTTACAAGTATCATGTGAAATTTATATTTTTTTCAAACTTGATATCTTATTATGAAGTATTTCTTTCAAACTGTTTATTTAACTTTTTAATATATTACTTTACACTGCATTCATTCACTCACTCATTCATGTTAAATCTAATGTTAGAAATATCAATTAATATAAATACAAGTACATTTTATCGTAATATTATCGTAATTTTTAGAGTAATAAAATTAAAAAATATTATGTGAAAACGATATTTATTCTATTTATTTATAATATAAAGAAATTTTAAAGAATATTCGGTTTATATACATCAAGAAATGGCTAATCAACTAAA
The DNA here is from genome assembly GCF_014066325.1 of Apis laboriosa. Classification (NCBI taxonomy): domain Eukaryota; kingdom Metazoa; phylum Arthropoda; class Insecta; order Hymenoptera; family Apidae; genus Apis; species Apis laboriosa. The sequence continues at coordinate 1,136,894 of NW_025221798.1, forward strand.
GAGTTTATTGTGATTCTTATGTTGTTATCGTTATTTTGATTACGTACGTATTATTACCATTCTGAATATTAGAATTTGTGCAACGAGTGTTTTCTAACAAGTCGGTCACAATCAAAATTCGGAAATTAATATCATTGAAGTTAAGATCATTGTTTAATATTTTTTGCATTCTGTTACTTAATACTAATATATATTCATTGTTTATTATATTATTTATATCAATAATGATGATATATAGAAGCAATTCCTTAATTTTCATACCAACCATCATTTGAAATGTCTCTTCATTTTGGGCGACCATATCTTGTAATTTCGAAATAATTTCATTTTTATTTCTATATCTTCTAAGAAACATTTGCTATGAAAACATAAATTACATAAATTCGATTATTTAATTGAGTACTATCAATGTATCTAATCAAATGTTTTCATGTATGTTTATAGAATGTTTAACCACATTTATGTTGAGTGATTTGGCTAACTATCAATTAAATTGAAACATCTTTTAATAAATTTAAATTTAACTAATTTAATTAAAAATTTACACGATTCTAATAAATTCATACATTTCGATGAAAAGAAAATTAATATGAATATAATTTTACGAAAAAAGTAAAATAACAGGCAATTCAGAAGAAATAGAAAAAAAAAGAAAAAAATAAATAAATAAAATCAAATAAAAACAAAAGCATTAACTTATATAAGAGGAAAAACGTTAATAGTATATTTATTAATTAATATTAAATTATATTAATATAGTATATTTATTTTTATTAATATAATAGTATATTTGAAAAGTGAAACATTTCAATAGAAGGCAAAATTGTCAAATGCTATTCACAGTTACTCCCACTTATTGCAGTTACTGGAAATTTCTGTATAAAAATGAATACATGACATCACGTTATTCCCACTATGATTGCTACATCATATGACTTTCTATCAAAGATAAGCGTATCAATCATTTGCATCGTATCAAGTGACTTATATCTCTGTCAACTCTAGTAATTGGAATAATGTAACGACATATTCTTTTCATACGGAAAATCATGTTTAGTAGTAGGTTTTGAAAGAAATGTGTCGAGAAAATATGACAAAAAAGTGTGAAGAAAAAAAGAAGATTAAAAAATATTTGCAATTATTAACGGCATTTTCTCTCTGAAGTGTTTGATGCTCGTTCCAGCAACCAATAACTGTATTATTCACGAGACCGAAGAAAAGGATGCCATTTTTCGATATTGCTTTAGCGGTTGATTGAGTGTTGAAAATATTTTGGACTCTGAAATTAATAAAAATGTGGAATTAAGCAAAAATATGTAAGATATCTGAAGCATCGATTCTAAAAAACCAGAAAAAATTTTTGATATACAAAAATTGATTAAAATTTATATATTAAATTATAATTATAACCAACTTAAATTTGCAGATAGAAGCAAGATGATAGTGTGATGGAGACAACTTGAAACAATCTGGATATTCTTAATCAAAAGTACGTACTATTTAATAGAAAATTATTTCATAAAATTAAAAATTTTTTTTTATATTTATCCTTTATATTGGACGTTATTTTCTCCATATTATGATTTCATGAATGATTTTGTGTTAACATAATACAAACTGCGAGAAGAGAGAGGACTGTAATAAGGACTGTTCGTCATGGGATTAAGTGCATTTCCATCTTGTACAGTGAAACTTTCTCCTTCAATCGTCATTTTGGTATATCTGGGATCGTAATCGAATGTGTTGGAAGTCAATCGATGGAAAGAATCGTCGGAATTTTGGTAGACGATTAAATCATCACCACTATGGTTTGCTACATACACCTATATCATTATTATCACAGTATAACTTATATTGTAATTAATTATATTATCTGATATATTTTAATTTTTCCTTGATTTTATAACTTTCAATAGATACATTTCTTATAAATCTTGAGCTGGATGTGATTCTGGAGATTATTTTTCCTAGAATACACAGTTTCTTATAACAGTCATTCAATTGTTTTTTAAAATTAATTCTCCTGATTAAAATAGTAAAAGTGATTGTAAATATCTAAATATGAATATAAAAGTGATTATAAGTATCTAAATGATTAATTAATGATTCAAGTAAAAAATTCAAGTAAAAAAAAAAAAACATTCATTTTTGAAAATATTCTTAAATTTACAAAAATTAAAGATTCACAAGAAAATTTAATATAACGTGATACTGTTTACTATTTCTGTTAAAACATCAAAGAAAGCTACAAAATTATTTTTTTTTTATAAAAACGAAAATAAATACTGTATAATACTGTATATTTTAATTCTTTGGACTAAGTTCAAAAACTATTTTGAAAGTTATGAATTTTATTTTTTATCATATTGCAACATTATTATCTCTAATTTAAAAATTTTAATTATAATTTAAACTCACCAGAGTATTCATAGGATCCATAGCTTGAAGAACTAAAGATACTAATCCTCCGTTTCCTATGGTGGTATTTACGGCAATATCGTGCACTATCTCGACTTGTTTGAGCAATGGTGAAGTATTGAGATCAAAGGCAAGCAATTTTGGAGAACACATAAGTTGAATATTATTAATAAGACTTGAATCCAGAAGCCACAATCTGTCGAACTTGTCGATCTAAAAAACATCGTAAAACAAATGAATTTTTCTTCTTTCAAAATAAAAATTCTGAAAATAATCACAAAAAAAGTTTCAATTACCGCAATATTATAAGTGCTCATGATTCCAGAGCAATCTTTACTTCGCCCACGACCAATCAGGATACGATTGTAGAAGGCGTCCACCCTTGCCAGTTTTGTCAGATATCACGTTCAAAGTAGATGGCACACCATTGTATCTTAGTACGGTGACAAAAGTCTTAGCTTAAAAAAAAAAATGCAAAATGTGGAATATCTTTTTAATTATTTAAAAATGAAAAAATATGAATGATGAAATATGAAAATTATTGAATATTATTATATGTTTTGACGATTAGAATGCAATAATAATTTAAAATAAGAAAATTTTACCACGCCATTGATCGACGTCAAAAAAAGGATAATTTTTCGTATGATCGTATTCGCCAGATTGAATCGCAGTTTGTCTTTTTTCTTCGCTACCAAAATCATAATCAATATTTCCATTCGTGAATTACATTCAACGAATTTGCCAAGTTTCTTGCAGAATTTTTTCGAACAATGGTGTCTTGACAAGCTATGCCAAGACATAAACAACCACCTTGTCATTTTTCTATAAAATACTTTATTTTGTCAGATGAATGAAAGATTGCAAATAAATATCAAAATTGAGGATATATGACTTTACTTAAAATTTTACAGAATTTTGTTTATCAGCTTTGTCACACCTCTATTTTTTTGTGTATGTGTTTAACTTCGTACAGAAAACTTAATCGAGATAATATATAGTAATATATATAATTAATATATAGATAATATATAATTCTAGAAAAAGTATGAAGAATAATTTTTTAAAGATAGAATAATTATATTTATATATTGAATTTATTTAAAAATTCAGACGAAAAGTTGGTACATATGCAAAGAATATGTAACAGAAATAGGAATTATAAAATTTGTTGGCTTTCTTTGATCTGATAGATTGATCTGAATATGATCTATTAATATGTTTATATCCGCAGTCAGAATTCAAGAATTCATATTATCGAGATTCAAGTTGTTATTTAATATTTTTTAATATTTGTCATATTTAAAATCAACATATGATGAACTGAACAAAGAAACTGGAATAAAAACTTGATTTTTAAATCATTAATAATTAGAGTCTTATTATTGCGATTTCCTAATTAAATATTCCTAATTTTAATTTTATTTATCTTTCTTATTGTCAAATATTTTTATTGTCAAATAATATGAATCGATTCGATGATTTAATATATTTGATTTAATATATTTTTAATATATTATATTTACTATTATAATAAGATTACATTATTATACATATGTAATTTTCATGTGAAAAATGATCAAAATATGTTTTTTTTATGTTTATAAAAAAATTTAAAAATAAATAAATAAATGATTTTGTTAAATATATTGGCTATATTACTAATTAATTATTATATGACGTTGTTTATTATCGCTTGTACTTATAATAATAAGTATAATACGTATTTATAATAATAATAAAGTTAATTTTCAAGTGAAATTTATTTGTATTCAACGAATTTGATTAACATTTCTAATCTTTTTCTATATTTTTATTTCATATAATTAAAACAATTGCATAAAATTAATAATAATAACTAAAATATTTTTTTGTAAATAGCGATGGAAATGTATTAATTAAATTTCAAGTATAAATTTTTATATCTTCTTAAAAGGACATAAATTTTTTAAATAGAAAAAGTAAATGAAGTAATTTTTGATTGATCACGTTGAAGTAACTTTTATTTGTGATCTTAATTAATTTTACATTAATTATTTCGATTAAATGATTTATCGATTTCTACGCAAGAATTGTAAGATTATTAAAAAAGAATAAATAAGATCATATTAATAACAGCGAATATAAACAAAAATGAAGCAAATATAAATAAAAAGAAATGAATGAATAGAAAATATTTATCATTAATAATGATATTCTCTCTATAAAATATTCTGGCTTCTAAATTAAAAATCAATTATCATCATATTTATTGATATTGTATATTGTTCTTTTGATCTTGTAATTCTGCAAATTCCGATGTATTGACACAATTTGAAATTTTTTTGAATAATTTTCTCCATCGATCGTGAATGTATTATATTCGAGATTTTAATTGAAAATGCTCGAAGTCAGTTGCTGTAATTAACCTCTCATGTTTGTTGCGTACATATTGTTGCACAGATATTTAAACGATATTAATATATTCCTGAAAAATCGATTTAGAGATGAAAAGAAATATAAAAGAAATATAAAAAAAGTATCGATTAAAGTTTATTTATCAAGTTAAAAATAATTTAATGTTCTGCACGAAGAAAGTAAAAAGATGTGATAAAGATAGTTCTGTTATCTTCATTTAATGCAAACTCAGATTCTCATAATTAATATCATCATTATTTAATAAATAAATCATGTCTAACTTTTATATTTGTATTGAATTAGAGAATTGATTCTTTGAAAGTATAAATATATATTAACATTTCCTATATTAATACTCTAATAAATAATAATATTCGATAATAAATGAAAAGAGTAGTAATAATCATGTGTTAAAAAATTAATCATTTATATATTATATAAATAACTTCTTTCTTTTGTTAAATCTTTGGTACGGAAGTATGAAATAATATTTAATATTAATCAAATCAAAATTGCTTATAATTTTGAAACTATTAATTTTTCTACTTATTTTCAATATGCTATCTATTCTACCATTAACTCAATTCCCTTGCAACAGTAGTAGAATATGTTACGTTATATCCCCACTACCATTGCTACATAAAAGCAGAGACACGTCATGTGACACGATGCGATACTTGACTTCAGCTTAACTTTAGTAGACTTTAATAGTAGAGGGAATATTTGCTCATTGGCGAGTAATAATCTCAATCACGAGTGATTATATTAAATTACATAATATAAAAGAGAACTCGAACATTTTCTTTTTATTCTATTCAAGCAATAATTATTAATTATGAATTATCAATTATACATTAATATTGAGATAATTATCAAAGAAGATTTAAATGTGAAATCGATAATGTATATCTTTATATAAATAATAACGAATAAAATTGCTTAAAACGATGAAGTATGTTTTATTTTAAATAAATCAATTTTTTTCCACATTCGATATTTCATTACAAATCATTTTCTTTAAATTGTTTTATTTAATTCTTATCATTTCATTCTTCATATTTCATTCGTGCTATTTCTTGATACACTACATTCATTCGCTCATTTATATTAAATATATTTATTAGAAATATCAATTAATATAAATACAAATACAATTTCTATATTATTATAATTTTTAAAAATAAGGTAATAAAATTTTAAAAAATATTATGCAAAAACGATATTTTATTTATTTATAATATAATGTAAAAAGATTTTACAAAATATTTGGTTTACATTGAGAAAATATTTTAAAAAATATTTGATTTACATTTTAATTAATTAATTTTAATGCGATTTTGAAGAACGAGCTTGATTATCATTCTGATTGTTAGTATTCTGATTGTTACTCTTCTGATTGTTAGTATTCTGATTGTTACTCTTCTGATTCTTAGTATTTTGATTCTTATTATTTCGATTGTTAGTATTTTGATTGTTAACATTCTGATTGTTATTATTCTGATTGTTAGAATTTACGCAATGAGTATTTCTTATTAATTCCTTTACATTCGCACCCAAAATTCGGAAGTTTACATCATCAAAGTTAAAGTCATTGTTTACTATTTTCTGCATTCTGTTACTTAAAACTAACATATATTCATCCTTTACAGGTTTGTTACTTCCTACGAAATGTGGAAGCTCTTCCTTAATTTTCATACCTGCGATCATTTGAAGTGTCTTTTCATTTTGGGCGACCAGTTCCTGTAATTTCGAAATAGTTTCATTTTTATTTATATTTCATCATATAAAACAGTTGTTGTTTTGAAAACATAAATTACATAAATTCGATTATTTAATCAAATGTTTTCAATATACTATAAATTTCTCACGTATATTTACAGAAAAAATTGCGTTTATATTAAGTAATTTTTAATCCAATTAAATTGAAACATCTACTAAATTAACTAAAAATTTGTACAATTCTAACTCATTCAAAATTATATTTTGTTCGATGTTAATTTATACTGTTCAATGTTATGATTAAAAAATCCGATTAAAAAATCTTAAATATAATTTTAAAAGAAAATAAACAGATTTTATGGAAAAAAAATAATAGAAAATAAAAACGAAAATTATTAAATTATTAACAATTAATATATAAGAGAAAAAAATATATTCATAAATCTAGAAACATTTAACTTTATATTATCTATTACTATACACTATACTTCGCGAGTTCCTGCACGAAAAGAATATGTCATCACATTATCCCCACTATTAGTGTTACATAGAAATATATCACGTGATCTTACAGCAAAGCAAGTTTGCATCATGTCACGTGACTCCTGTTTCTGTCAAATCTAGCAGTGTATATGTACTTCTCATGTGAAAATTCACGTTCAATTATAGTGATAATAGCGTCTGATAGGAAGAAATGTGCCAAGAAAATATGACAAAAAAATGTGAGGAAAAAGAGAAACGATAAAAAATTACTAACTAAATTTTGTCTCTGAAGTGGTTGATGCTCGTTCCAGCAACCAAGAGCTGAATTACCCACAAGTCCAACGAAGAGAACGCCATCTTTCGATACTGCTTTAGCCAATGATTGCGTGTTCAAAATATCTTGAGATCTGAAATTAATAAGAAATATATAATTAAGAATGCGAAAGATAGTATGCAAGAATAGATAAGTTGAAACGCTATTCTTGAATCAATTTTATAAAAAAGTTCCACGAATATATTAATACATATTATTTAACATTATTCTATTTCATAAAATTTAAGAAATTATTTTTATATTTACCCTTCATATTGGGCGTTATTTTCTCCATATTGTGATTTCATGAATGGTTCCGTGTTAACATAATACAAACCGTGAGAAGCGAGAGGACTGTAATAAAGATTATTCGTCACGGGACTAAGAGCCATTCCACAAATTCCATTTTTCAGTGTGAAACTTTCTCCATCGATCGTCATTTTGGCATATCTGGGATCGTAGTCAAAAGTGTTGGAAGTCATTCGATGGAAGGCATCATTGGAATTTTCGTAGACGATTAAAGCATCACCCTTATGGTCTGCTATGTACACCTATTATATCATTAATATAATTTATATTATAATTAATAATATTATTTGATAGATTTTAATTTTTTCTTGATTTTATAACTTTCATTAAATATATGTCTTATAAATTTTACGCTGAATGCGATTCTAATTATTTTTCCTAGAATACATAGCTTTTGAAATAGTAATCATTCAATTGTTCTTTAAAATTAACTCTTTCAATATAATCTCTCATAATAATAGAACTGATTATAAATATTTAAATATGTTTAACTAATGATTCAAATAAAAGAACATCGAAAATACATTTGTTTTAAAAGTTTTATAAAAATTAATGATATACAAAAAAATTTAACTTAATCTAATTAATTTTTCTGCTAAAGGAAAACATCAGAGAAAGTTATAAAATAATTTTGTTTTTTATATAAAAGAAATAATATAATATTATAAATTTTAATTCTTTGATCCAAATTTAATTATTTTACTATTTCGAAAGTTATGAATTTTATTTTTATCATAGTGCAATTCTAATTTAATCTCTAATTTAAAATTTTAATTATAATTTAAACTCACTAAAGTATTCATAGGATCTATGGCTTGAACAGCTAGAGACACTAGTCCTCCTTTTCCTGTGGTAACATTTACGGCAATATCATGAGGTATTTCAATTTGTTTAAGATGCTTTGAGTTTTTCAGATCAAAGACATGCAACTTTGGAGCACACACGGGTTCAGTTCTATTGATAAGACCTGAATCCAAAATCCACAATCTGTCGAACTTGTCAATCTAAATATCATACGATAAATGAATCTTCTTTTTCTTTGAAGAGGAAAATTAATTCTAAAGATAATTATAGAAAAAAAAGTTCAATTACCGCAATTTTGAAAGCGCTCACAATTTTGGAGCAATCTTTATACTCTGCCCACGACCAATCAGGATATGGTTGTAGAAGGCGTCCACCCTTGCCAGTTTTGTCAGATATCACGTTCAAAGTAGATGGCACACCATTGTATCTTAGTACGGTGACAAAAGTCTTATCTTAAACAAGAAATGCAAAATGTGAAATATCTTTTTAATTATAGAAAAATGAAGAAATATGAATGATGAAAATAATTGAATATTAAGTGTTTCGACGATTAGAATGTAATAATAATTTAAAATAAGAAAATTTTACCACGCCATTGATCGACATCGAAGGGATAATTTCTGGTATGATCATATTCGCCAGATTGAATCGCAGCTTGTCTTCTTTCTTCGCTACCGAAATCGTAATCAAAATATTTCCATTCGTGAATTACATTCAACGAATTTTCCAAATTTTTTTGAGAATTTTCTCGAATAGTGGCGCCTTGACAAGCTATGCCAAGACATGCCACCATAAACAACCACCTTGTCATTTTTCTATAAAATATTTTATTTTGCCAGATGAATGAAAGATTGCAAATAAATATCAAAATTGAGGATATATGAAAACACTTACTTAAGATGTTGGAGATATTTTACAAGTGAATTTCAAGAGTCGGCAGAATAGTTCCTAAGTGAACTGTAGGAACTGTTGAATTTTTACTAACGATTGGTCAATATATAGGTGGTAATGGTATGTATTTCACAAAGATAAAGTAAATTGTTTTTTTGAATTTTCGTTTATCTTGTTATAGATATTTTTTAAAGGATTAGAATGTGACAGGTTATAATTTATATTCCCTAAAAGTGTTAACTTAACTTAAAATTTTACAGAATTTTGTTTATCAGCTTTGTCACACCTCTATTTTTGTATGTGTATGTTTAAGAAAACTATTAATTGAGATAATATATAATAATATATATAGTTAATATATAGATAATATATAGTTCTAGAAAAAATATGAAGAATAATTTCTTAAAGATAGAATAATTATATTTATATATTGAATTTATTTAAAAATTCAGATGAATAGTTGGTATATATACAAATAATATGTAACAGAAGTAGGAATTATAAAATTTGTTAGCTTCCTTTGCAAATTGATCTGATAGAACGAATTTACTACATTAATGTGTTTATATCCGCATTCAAAATTCAAGGATTCATGTTATCGAAATTTAAATTATCATTTAATATTTTGTAATATTTTTTATTCAAAATCAATATATATTCACATATAGTGAGTTAAATATGGAATTAAAATTAGAAAATCTTGACTATAAAACCACTAATAATCTGAAAAGTTTTATTATTAATCATATTCTGCAATTTCATAATTTTATAATTTTAATTTTATCTTTCTTCATATTTACTGATATGATGATTCGATAATTTAATATGTCTTTTGTATATGATATAAATACATATACTTAATTTTCATATGAAGATTGTTCAAAATATGTTTCTTTATTTTATGTTTATTATTTGTAGAAAAAAATAATTTGAAAAATAGATTTGAAAAATAGAAAAAGAAAAGTAACAATTAATTAAAGAAATTCAAAATAAATAAATAAATAATTATGTTAGTTATATTAAATATATTACTAATTAAATAAATAATCATATGACATAATATTACTATCGCTTATAATTATATTTATGACGTTAATTTTCACGAAACTTATTTGTATTTGACAAAATTGATTAATATTTCTAATCTTTTTTTACATTTTTATCATATCATGTCAAATTAATGTTACTAAAATATTTGTTTTTAAACATATTTTAACATATGTTCATAGAAACGTGTTAATTAAACTTTAACACATCAATTTGTATATATCTTTAGAAGAACTTAAATTTTTTTAAATTAAAATTAACTTCTTTCATGATTTTTAATTCTTTACTTTTAATTCATGATCTAAATTAATGTCGATTATTTAGATAAAATGTCTAATATAAATGGTTTTTTTCAACACAAGAATTGTAGGATTATTTAAAAAGAAACACTTAGAGATAATATTTTAATAATAACAAATATAATAAACAAAAAGAAGCATAGAAAATATTTATTATTAATAAAGATATTCTCTCTTTAATTCGTAAAATATGCTAGTCTCTGTAAATAAAAATTATCATCATATTTATTAATATCGTAAATTGTTGTTTTCATCTTCTAATTCTGTGAATTCTGTAGTTTTTACATAATTCCAAATTTCATTTTTTTTTTTAAATTTTCTTTGTTCATTTTATTATATTTCAGATTAGAATTGAACATGCTCAAGATTGCTACTGTTATAAATAATTAATGCATAATCTATGTTATCTCTGTTATAAATACTTGTCATACATATAAATAATATTAATATATATCTAAGAGGATCATTTGTGGAGGATCGATTTAAGATTAAAAGCAAAATCAAATTTGATTAATGCTTACTTATCAAGGTATAAACAATTTAATGTTTAATTCCTTAATTTTTCTGCGACATATAATTTTCGATACTAGAATAAATGATATCTTATTATCCAATATATAGTCAATGCTATATTATTAATAGAAACATATCAAGTATCACGATACGATGCTTAACTTTGGTAAATTTTAACAAAAATACTTATTCGTAAATGATAGATTAAAATACATAACATAAAAGAAAAATTGAATAAAAATTTATTTCTATTTTATTCATAAGAAATATTATTCTATCTCAATAAAATGAAATCAAGGAAGAAATAATTAATTGTCAGAATATGATAGTGCTTGGATAATTATTAAAGAAACAAATTCAGATATGAAATCAATGTATCCTCATGTAATTAATTAATAATATACTTGCTCAAAATGATAATCTTAACAAACGATATTGTAGAAACATTGAAATCAATGAAATAACTGCTATTTTAAATAATTATTATATAAAATTTGAAAAAAGTGTAATATTAGTTATAGAAAAGTAATATGAAATTTTTTTCTTTCATGGTTTATCTTTTTATCAATTATTGCTTTCAAATATGCTTGATATGTTTTTTTTTAACTTTAACTTCTTTTTTTAATTTAATTTGTTTTTCTTTAATTTGTTACTTTCATATAGTCATATTAAATATAATATAAGAAATATTTAAACTAATATAAATATAAGTAATTGTTAATTTCTATATTATTGTAATTTTTAAAGGTAGAAAAATAAAAGTAAAAGATATCGTGCAAAAACGATATTTACTTTATTCATTTATAATTCATTTATAATAATTATTTATTTATAAAGAAATTTTGAAAAATATTTAATTTACATCAAGAAAAAATTAATTAACAAATTTTAATGTGATTTTGAAGAATGTAGAACTTGATTGTTAAAATTTGCGCAACGAGTATTTTTTATTAAGTCATTTACATTTGCACCTAAAATTCTGAAGTTTACTTCGTTGAAATTATAATTATGGTTCATAATATATGGTTCATAAATTTCTGTAATCTATTACTTAAAGCCAACATATATTCATTCCTTTTAGTTTTATTAATTCTGTTGGATTGTGGAAAATCTTGCTTAATTTTTATACTAAATATCATTTGAAGTGTCTCTTCATTTTGAGCGACCATATCCTGTAATTTTAAAATAATTTCATTTTTATTATACTTCTTTCTAAAAAACATTTGTTGCTAAAATGTACATGGCATAAATTCGATTATTTAGTTAAATTGTTGTGTTAAAACAATGTTTATATTTACTTATTTTTTGATGCGACTATCAAATTAATCAAATTCGATCACTTTTTTGAATTTAATTAAAAGCTTGTGCAATAGAAAGCTTTTTTGACGATTTGATTAAAAGATAATTAAGATAAATGTAATTTTGCAAAAAGAACGATTTAAACATTTTATTGAAAAAAAACATGAAATTACATTATTTTCATTATAATTGTTTGATTTCCATGCAAAGACAAGCGTTGCATGGAATCATGTGACTCGTGTTCCTGTCAAATTATAATTGGGACAATGTAATATCATGTATTTTTCATGTGGAAAAAAAAACGCTAAATCTAATAATTGGAAAAAATATGTCAAGAAAAGAAAAAAGGTTAATAAATTACTAACGATATTTTGTCTCTGAATTGGTTGATGCTCGTTCAAGCACCCAAGAGCTGAATTATTCACAAGACCGAAAAAGACGACGCCATTTTTCGATACTGCTTTAGCGGATAATTGAGTATTGTAAATGTCTTCAACTCTGAAATTAATAAAAAATGTGTAAGATATGGAGCATCGATAAAAAATATTAGTCATGATGTAAATAAAAATATTAGTTGAAGCTTATTTATTAAGTTATTAACAATATAAATTTATATTAAATTTATATTAAATGATAATATAACAAAGACAGAATTCTATATTCTAGACTATGTTTTATCCAACAATATATTTCAATGTGAAGTATATATAGGAAACAATTTTCAATTAGAAATACTCAAAATTGTATTGGCCATGAAACATAAATTGAAAAACTGTTCTAGAATCAGTTTTCCAAAAATGTTTCATAAACATATTAACAGGATAAATAATAATAACTTATTCTATTATATAAAATTTAAAAAATTATTCACCTTTATATTGCACGTTTCCTTCATATTCTGATTTCACGAATGGTTCCGTGTTAATACAAACTGCGAGAAGAGAGAGGGCTATAATAAAGATTATTTGTCACGGGACTAACTGCTATTCCAAAAATTCCATCTTGCAATATGAAACTTTCACTCGCGATCGTAAATTCGGTATATCTGGGATCGTAATCGAAAGTGTTGGAAGTCAATCGATGGAGAGAATTGTCGGAATTTTGATAAACACTTAAAGCGTTACCTCTGTTGTCTGCCATGTATGCCTAATGTATCATTTATATATTGTAAGTAATAATATTATTCTATAGGTTTTAACTTTTTTTTGATTTTGTAATTTTCAATAGATTTTTTTCTATACTATATATTATTATTTTTTAATATACTATATACGAATACGAATCTGCAAATCGTCTTTTCCAAAATATACCATTTTTTAAGAAAAATTGTAATTTTTCAATTTTAAAAAGATTTTCTATTTTTAGAACAATAGTTATTTATTAATATCGATAGGAAATGATCTCTCTTGAACGAAATGTTACTGATAACATAATGGTTATTGAATTACAAATATCTAAATGTATTTAAATAATGATCCAACGTAAAAGAACATCAAAAATACATACATTTTTAAAAAAATCTTTCGAAAATTACAAAGTTAGTTTTGCAAAACAATTTGATGTTATTTGATAAATTTTTCTGCTAAAGGAAAATTTAATATTGAAAAAAAAATGTAATATTGTTTATTACAAATGTAATGTGAAATTCATTTTTTTTTAACGCTTTATATCCTTGTATCAGTTACCACTTTCAAATTATTTTGTTTTATTATTATTATTATTATTATTATTATTATTTATTTTTAATTTCTTAATCTGTTATTTTACACTATATTCATTCATATTATAAATAGAACTTCATTCATTCATATTATAAATATAATGTAAGAAATATTTAAAGTAATACAAATATAAATACACATTAATTTCTATATTATCATAATTTTTTAAAGGTAAGGCAATAAAAATGAAAAATATCATGCAAAAACGATATTTATTTTATTCATTTATAATATAAAGAAATTTTAAAAAATATTTGGTTTATAAAAAAAGACTAATTAACAGATTTTAATATAAAGAATGATCACCTTAATTGTTATGCTTATTTTGATTGTCATTCTGATTATCAGAAATTGCACAACGAGTGTTCATTATTAAATCGTTTACATTTGCACCCAAAATTCGGAAGTTTACTTCGTTGAAATTATAATCATTATTTACAAATTTCTGTAATTTCATACTTAAAGCCATCATATATTCATTCTTTTGTCTATCCATCCTATCCATTCTATCCATTTTATTCATCCTATCCATCCTATCCATTCTATCCATTCTATCCATCCTATCTATATTATCCATCCTATTTATCCTATCCATTCCATTCATTTTATCCATCCTATTCATGTTATGCATCCTATTCATCCAATTCATCCTGTTGGATTGTGAGAGATGCATCATTTTCATAGCAACGACTGTTTCAAGTGTCTCTTCATTCTGAGCGACCATATCCTGTAATTTTAAAATAATTTAAAACATTTTTATTTATACTTCCTTCTAAAAAACATTTGTCGTTAAAATATAAATGACATAAATTGGATTATTTAATTGAGTTTTATCATCTGTAATTTCTTCATATTTACAGAAATTTTAAAAATGTTTATATTGACTAATTTTTGATGTGATCGAATCGATCAAATTCAATCATTTTTATGAATTCAACTAAAATTTTGTGCAATGAAAACTCATCTTAAGTTAATTAAAAGATAATTAAGATAAACATATATTTACAAAGAAAACGATTTAAGAATTTTATTGAAAAAAAACACGTGACGTTATATTATTTCCACTACGATTACATTACACTACATTACATGACCAAAGAGACAAATATCGAGGCTTTGTCAAATTTATAGTAATTAGGATAATATAACGTCACATATTTTTTCTTGTCTGAAAAAAAGACTATAAGTAATAGCAGCTGGAAGAAATGTGTCAAAAAAAGAAGAAAGATTAAAAAATTACTAACCATATTTTGTCTCTGAAGTGGTTGATGCTCATTCCAACAACCAATAGCTGAATTATTCATGAGACCGAAAAAGAGAACGCCATTTTTCGACATTACTTTAGCAATCGATTCAGTATTAAAAATATCTTGAACTCTGGAATTAAAAAAAATATAAAATTAGAAAAAATATTGAATGAGGCTTATTTTTTAAATTATTAGTAATTTAAATTTGCATTATATGACAGAGAGGGAATTCTATATTCTTTGTCTTGTTTCATCAATGTTTCTCAATGGTTATACATTCGACAAAAAACAATTTGAAAATTATCATGATTCATTAAAAGAATATTAATCATGATTCATGAGTTGATAAATATTCTTCCTTACAATCAATTTTCCTCAAAAATTTCATGTATGTAATGAATATATTAATACATTATTTAATATAATTAAAATTTAATTATAATTAAAATTAAATTAAATTATTCTATTTCTTAAAATTTTAAAAATTATTTTTATATTTACCCTTCATATTGTACGTTATTTGCTCCATATTGTGATTTCATGAAGGGTTGGGTGTTAACATAATACAAACTGCGAGAAGAAAGAGGGCTGTAATAAAGATTGTTTGTCATGGGACTGAGTGCCATTCCAAAAATTCCATCTTGCAATGTAAAACTTTCTCCTGCGGCCATCATTTTGGTATATTTGGGATCGTAATCGAAAGTGTTGGAAGTCAATCGATGGAAAGAATCATCGGAATTTTGGTAGATGATTAAAGCATCACCTTTGTTATCTGCCATATACACCTGTTATATCATTATTATATTATAAGTAATAATATTGTTCGATCGATTTTAATTTTTTTTTGATTTTGTAACTTTCAATAGATTTTTCTTATTAATTTTAATGTAAATAAATAACTAAATACGAATTTGCAGATATTCTTTCCTAGAATATATAATTTTTAAAGAAAAATTATTATTAATAGAAAATAATTTTTTTCGAATAAAATGCTACTAATAAATAACACAATGATTATTAAATTATAAATATCTAAATATGTTTAAATAATGATCCAAGATACATCAGAAATACTTTCGTTTTTATTAAAATCTTATAAAATTTAATCGATTGGAATCTTAACAAAATTACATGATAATTCTTACTGTCAAAAGAAAACATCAAAAAAAGCTACAAAATTATTTTTTTTATATATAAAAGCGAAATAGTATATACTTCCATTTTTTTTATCTAAATTAGAAAAATATATAATTATTTCGAAAGTTATGAATTTTTCTATTATATTGCAATATTATTATCTTTTTATTTAATTTTCATTATATAGGAAATAAATAAATAAAAAAGTAAAATAAAAAATTTCCAAGAAAATGAAGACGATTACTTTTATAGGTTAAACTCACCATAGTATTCATGGGATCCCTAGCTTGAACAACTAGTGATACGAGTTCTCCCTTTCCTGTGGTGGCATTTACAGCAATATCATGTGGCATCGTAACTTGCTTAAGTTGCTGTGAGGTATTGAGATCAAAGACATGCAATTTTGGTGAACACATGGGTTGAGTATTATTGATAATACCTGAGTCCAGAACCCACAATCTGTCGAACTTGTCGATCTAAACATAGAACAAATTATTTTTTCTTCTTTCAAAAGAAAATTTAATTTTGTAAATATTCATAGAAAAAGTGTTTTAATTACCGCAATTTTGTAAGCGCTCACAATTCCAGAGCAATCTTTATAGTTTGTCGACGACCAATCAGGATACGGCTGCAGAAGAGGTCCACCGTTGCCAGTTTTTTCAGATATCATATTTAAAGAGGAAGGTACACCTTTAAATCTTGGTACGGTGACAAAAGTTATATCTTGAACAAGTGAAATAGAGCAATATATTTTAAAAATATATAAAATTCGGGAAATTCAAATAACGAAATTGAATATTAAGTTGATTCAAAAAACAAAATACAATATTAATTAAAATACGAATATTTTACCATGCCATTGATCGACATCGAAAGGATAATTTTTCGTATGGTCATATTCGCCAGATTGAATCGCAGCTTGTCTTCTTTCGTCGCTACCGAAATCATAATCAAGATACTTCCATTCGAGAATCACGTTCATCGAATTTGCCAAGTTTCTCGAAGAATTTTCTCGAACAGTGGCGCCTGTGATACCTTGACAAGCTATGCCAAGGCACACCACTAGCAACAACCAACTTGTCATTGTTCTACAAAATATTTCGTTTTGTCAGCTGTATAAAAAATTGCTTATAAATATTACATATGGAATACTTACCTTGGATGCTGCAAATATTTTGCAAACGACAATTTCAAGAGAACGCAGAGTATATGTGAACTGCAGAATTTGTTGAATTTTGACTAATGATCGGTCTATATATAGGCGGTAATGACGTGTACTTCACAGAGGTAAAGTAAATTGTAATTTTAAATTTTCAAATTTATTGTTTATTTTCTTGCGAATATTTTTTAAAGGATTAGAATTTGACAGGTTGTAATTTATATTTCCTAAAGAAATAATTTAAGTAAAAACTTTACATGATTTCATTTATCTGTTCTGTCACATAGCTGTTTTTCTTTTTTTATATCTCTGTTTTATGCATAATTCTAGGGAACTATTAATCGAGATAATTGTTTCTAAGACAAATGCTAATGAAAAATAATTTTTCAAAAATAGAAATTATATTAAAAAATATTACGTAAAACAATATTTATTTAATTTATTTAAAAATTAACGCAGTTTAAACAGATAGTATATAATCTATAAGAGATGGAATATAAATATATATAAATATTTGATGGTTCTTGTTGCAGATTAGTTTAAATGTAATTATACTTTAGATGTATATTCTATCATCGTGTGTTTATTTCTGAAATTTGAAAAAACATTCTTCGTGATTATACTGGATCATCATCGCTTGCAACTGTAATCATAACGTCAATTTTCACAAAACTTATTCGTTAAAATTAATTAACATTTCTAATTTTTTTCTATATTTTTATATAGAATATCGTGTAAAATTAATATAACTAAAATATTTTTTTATAAATAACGATAAAAACGTGTTAATTAAACCTCAACATATAAATTTTTATGCATGATCTTAGAAAAATTTACACATCTTAAATTCAAAAATTTAAATGGAATTTAATTTTTGATGACTAAATTGTTAACGAATATATATTGTATATATATATATAATATATATTTGTGTATATATTGTATATATATATATAAAGGAAGTCTAGAGAATATTTATTATTTATTATAATTAATAACAATATTTTCTCTTGTCAAGTTGATTTTTATTTCAGCAAATGTATCATTTTTTTTTTAATCCCAAAAATATATAATTCATTGCTCTTCTAAATCGTAAAATATTCTGAATTAAATATAAATTATTATATTTATTGATATTGTGGATTCTTCTTTTGATCTTGTAATTCATCAAGTTCCATTATTTTTATATAATCCTAAATTTCATATTTTTTAAAAAAATTTTCTTCGTCGATTGTGTTAACGTTTGTATATATTTTGATTCCCAAAATCGATTCTTTAAAGATGTTCCATGAATATATTAATTCTGTCTGTAGATAATACTTTACTTAAATTCGTCAAGTAAAGAAAAAAACATTGCAATAAATGAGTTAAAAAATTAATTATACATAATTTATAAATAATTTTTTTTTTGTTGAAGTACTTCTTCTATGGAGAGTTGTGAAATATGTAAAAAAGAATTGTGCAACAATCTTTAATATTAATTTAAATACAAAATTGCTTATAATTTTAAAAATATTAATTTTTCTATCAACATTTAATATGTTATTCACTAAAACTAACTTAATTCCTCTGCGACATAAAACATAAAAGAAAACTTGAATAATATTTTTTATTTTACTCATAAGAAATGTTATTCTATTTTAATAAAATTGAAAATAATAAATTTAGTGAAATTGAGAAAAAAATAATCAATTGTCAAAGAATCAGATTTAGATGTGAAATTAGTGAAATCTTCGTGTAATTTATTAATATCATACTTATTCAAAATGATAATTTTCACAAACGATATTATAAAAACATTGAAATTAATAAAGTAACTAAATAATTGTTATATAAAATATGGAAAAAATGTTATACAAATATAATATAAAATTTATTTTTTTTTCACACTTTATATCCCTTTATCAATTACTGTTTTGTTTAACTTTTTAATCTGTTACTTTATTTCTACTTTTATTTTATATACTTATATTTTACTTATACGTTATACATTATACTTATACTCATATTAAATATAACATAAGAAATTGGAACTCTTATAAACACAAGTACACGTTAATTTCTATATTATTATAATTTTTAAAGGTAGGGCAATAAAAGTGAAAGATATCATGCGAAAACGATATTTACTTTATTCATTTATAATGCAAATAAATTTTTAAAAATATCTGATTTACCACGAGAAAAAGTTAATCTATAGATTTTAATATGATCTTAAAAAAGATCTAATGAATTTGATTCTTATGTTTATTTTGGCTGTCATTCTGATTGTCAGAATTTGCACAACGAGTGTTTTTTATTAAATTATTTACATTCGCACCCAAAATTCGGAAATTTATTTTGTTGAAATTAAAATCATTGTTTACTATTTTCTGCATTCTGTTACTTAAAGCCAATATATATTCATTCTTGTGAATTCTATTCATCCTTCCGGAATATGGAAGATTTTGCATAATTTTCACACTAATGATCATTTGAAGTGTCTCTTCATTCTGAGCGACCATATCCTGCAATTTAAATATAATTTTATTTTTATTTATAATTTTTTTCTAGAAAATTTAAATATTTAAATATAATTTCATTTTTATTTTTAATTCTTTTCAGAAAACATTTGTTTGAAAACATAAATAATATAAATTCGATTATTTGATTGAGTGTTGTCAATATGTCTTTCCTCGCGTCCAAGTTTATAGAAATTTTAAAACGACATTTATATTGATTAATTTTTTGATGTGATTACCGTATCGACTAAATTCAATCATTTTTATGAATTTAATTAAAACATAGCGCAATAAAATTACATCTCTGATTAAGAAATAATTAATATAAATATAATTTTACAAAAAAAAAACTAAGAATTAAGTATTTCATTGAAAGAAAACACATGATGTCATATTATTTCCACTATGATTACTTGATCAAAGATAATGTCGAATCACGTAATTCATATCTTTGTTAAATTATAATTATCATGTTCTTCTTCAATATTCTTCTCATATGAAAAAATAATAAGTAATAATAACTGGAAATGTGCCAAGAAAAGAAGAAAGATTAAAAAATTACTAACCATATTTTGTCTCTGAAGTGATTGATGCTCGTTCCAACAACCAAGAGCTGAATTATTCACAAGTCCGAAGAAAAGGACGCCATTTTTCGACATTACTTTAGCTGACGATTGAGTGTTGAAAATATTTTGCATTCTGGAATTAATAAAAAATGTAGAATTAATTAAAAATGTACAAGATATGGAACATATGTGAAGCATTGATAAAAGATATTAATTTTGATGTATAAAAATATTGATGAAACTTATTAAGTTTATTAAGTTATTAGCAATTTAAATTTGCATTATATGACAGAGAGGGAATTCTATATTCTTTGCTTTGTTTCATCTAACAATGTTTCTCAATGTAAGACTGTATATTCGACAAGAAACAATTTGAAAATTTTTAATTAAAATATACTCGAAATCATATTAATCATGATTCATAAGTTGACAAATATTCTTCTTTACGATCAATCTTCCACAAAAATTTCACGAATATATTAACACACTATTTAACAATGTGAATTATTTTTCTTTCATGAAATTTTAAAAATTATTTTTATATTTACCCTTCATATTGTATATTATTTTCTTCATATTGCGATTTCATGAATGGTTCCGTGTTAACATAATACAAACTATGAGAAGTGAGAGGACTGTAATAAAGATTGTTCGTCACGGGACTAAGTGCCATTCCAAAAATTCCATCATGCACTGTGAAACTTTCTCCCGCGACCGTCAGTTCAGAATATCTGGGATCGTTATCAAAAGTGTTGGAAGTCAATCGATGGAAGGAATCATCGGAATTTTGATAGACGATTAAAGCGTTACCTCTGTCGTCTGCTATATACACCTGTTGCAATCATTATTATATTATAAGTAATAATATTTTTCGATAGATTTTTTTTTTATTGACTTTTTTGATTTATTTGACTTTTTTTTTTTGATTTTGTAACTTTCAATAGATTCTTCTTATTAATTTCAATGTGTTGAATGTGAATCTGTAGATCATTTTCTCCAGAATATACAGTTTTTGAAGAAAAATTAATTTTTCAATTTTAAAAGTATTTTATACTTTTAGAACCACAGTTATTCAATTGTTATCGATTGGAAATGATTTCTCCAAAAATGCTATTTAGAATTTAATAACAATTGCTATTAAAAGTTAAAAAATTAAAAATATATACATTTTTACTAAGATCTTTTAAAAATTAGTGATTCACAAAAATGTTTTGTGATAGATTTTCCTGCTAAAGAAAAAAAAAAAATCAAAAAAAGCTACCAAATCACTTATATATATATATATAAACGAAATATATATAAATTTTAATTTTTTGATTTAAATTTAAAAATTATTTCATCATTTCAAAAATTATGAATTTTATTTTTATCATACTACAATATTATTATCTTTTTATTTAAAGCTACATAGATATTTTTTTCAGATATTATTATATAAGAAATAAACAAACATAAAAGAAAAATAAAAAATTTCCAAAAAAATGAAGATTATTTTTATAGTTTTTTATAATAAACTCACCATAGTATTCATAGGATCCATAGCTTGAACAACTAGTGATACGAGTCCTCCCATTCCTATGCTGGCATTTACGGCAATATCGTATGGTATCTCGATTTGCTTAAGCAACTGTGAGGTATTGAGATCAAAGGCAAGCAATTTTGGAGAACACATAAGTTGAATATTATTAATAAGACCTGAATCCAGAACCCACAATCTGTCAAATTTGTCGATCTAAACATCATCCAATAAATGAATTTTTTTTCTTTCAAAAGAAAATTTAATTCTGAAAATATTCATAGAAAAAGTTTCAATTACCGCAATTTTGTAAGTGCTCACGATTCCAGAGCAATCTTTATAGTTCGCCCACGACCAATCAGGATACGGTTGTAGAAGGCGTCCACCGTTGCCAATTTTGTCAGATATCATATTTAAAGAGGAAGGTACACCTTTAAATCTTGGTACGGCGACAAAAATCTTATCTTGAAGAAATGCAAAACGTTTGATATTTCTTAACGATACAAAAATAAAAAAATTTGAATGACAAAAATAATTGAATATTAAATTGATTTGATAAGTAAAATATAATATTAAATGAAATGCGAATATTTTACCATGCCATTGATCGATATCGAAAGGATAATTTTTCGTATGGTCATATTCGCCAGATTGAATCGCGTTACTGAAATCATATTCAAGATACTTCCATTCGTAAATCACGTTCATCGAATTTGTCAAGTTTTTTCTCGAGGAATTTTCTCGAACAACGGCGCCTGTGATACTTTGACAAGCTATGCCAAGACACACTATCAATAGTAACCAGTTTGTCATTTTTCTATAAAATATTTCATCGTGTTAGACAAATGAAAGATTGCAAATAAATATAATTAAGATATATGGAAACACTTACGTAGGATGCTGCAAATATTTTATGAGTGATAATTTTAAGGGAAGGCAGAATATACCTGTTGAATTTTGATTGACGGTCGGTCAATATATATAGATATTGACGTATACTTCACAGCGATAAAGTAAATTATATTTTTAAATTTTTTCTTTATTTTGTTGTAAATATTTTTTTAAAAAATGCGATAAGTTGTAATTTATAGTCCCTTAGAAAGAAATAATTTAAATAGGAACTTTATAGAATTTCGTTTATTTATTGTGTCACACAATTGTTATTCTTTGCTTGTATTTCTGTTTCTTGCATAGTTTTAGAAAACTATTAATCAAGATAATAATTGCTTCTAAGACAAATGTTCATGAAAAATAATTTTTCATTACTTCAAAAAATTTTATGTATCATAGTATTTATATAATTTATTTAGAAATTAATGTAATTTAGACATATAGTTGATATATATATAGAACACAAGAGATGAAATAGAATTAAAATAAATTTGTTGATTATGTTGTTAAATTTGTTGATATTATTTGCATGTTAATTTGGATGCAACCAGTGTATTCTATCAATGTGTATTCACATCCGAATTCAAAATTTGAAAGAACATGTTTTTTATAAGCAAATATGAAAATTAATAAAATTTTGAGTTTCAAATCGTTAATAATTTATAAAGTCTTTTTATTGGTGATCCTACAATTTTTTAATTATTTTAATTTATTATAATTTTATTTTTCTTTCTTCATCAAACATTTATTGATTTAATCGATTCGATAATTTAAAATATTTATTACTATACATGACTATACATGTTACAAACATGTTTATTTAATTTTCGCGTGAAGATCAAAATATGTTTTTTTATGTTTGTAGAAAAATATAACAATTCTATTATTTGAAACAAATAAAAAAAAGTAACAAATAATTTATGAAAGTAAAAAGTGAATAAATAAATGATATAAATAAAATAAATGATTATATTGGATATATATTACTAGCTAATAATGTCACTATGACTTATAACATGTTTATAACATTAATTTTCACAAAGCTTGTTTGTATTCGTCAAAATTAATTAACACTTCTAATCTTTTTCTATATTTTTATCTCATCGCATAAATTTAATAATAATAAGTAAAATATTTTTTTATAAATGGTGATAGAAACATGTTTATTATTAAATGCATAATTTTTATGCATATCTTTAGAAAAACTTAAATTTTTTAAAATGAAAAATTTTAATGCAATTTAATTTTTGATGACCGAATTGTTAATGAAAAAAAAAAAAGAAGTCTAGAAAATATTTTTAGTCAATAACGATATCCTCTCCTGTCTATAGTCAATTTTCATTTCAACAATCATTTATAAATTCGAAAAAAACAATGATAATTCAAGACACTCTTCCTTTGAGTCATAAAATATTTTGGCTTTTGAATTAAAAATAAATTATCGTATTTACTGATATTGTAGATTGTTGATTTGATCTTATAATTCTGTAAGCTCCACTGTTTTTAAATAATCCCAAATTTCATATTTTTTTGAAAAATTGTTTTCGCCAATTGTGACTATATCATGTTCCAGATTATAATTGAACATATTCCAAATCGAAATTGATGTAAATGATTAATGCGTAATCTATGTTGTCAACTAACACCTGTTATACAAAAATATAAAAAGAGTTAATACATTTTTAAAATATCTTCGAAGGGTTGATTTAAAAGGTAAAAGAATCATATAAAAGTTAATATCGATTGAAGTTTACTTACCAAAATACAAATAATTTAATGTTAGATTATACGAAGAAAATGATAAGATGTGATAGAGACAAAGCTTATTTCAATCTATTTTTATCTTCATTTGTAAACTCCAAATTCCAAACACAAAATAATTTAATAAATAAACCTTGATCATCACATTAATTTTCGCATTTTTTTTGGGTTCCATGAAAATATTGATTCTGCCTGCAATTAATGTTTCATCTTTGTTCAGATTTATCAAGTAAAAGAGTGGGTTAAGAAATTAATCATATACATTTTATTTTTATTGAAACACTTCTTTGAAATGAAGTGGTAAAATATTTAGAAAAAATTGTGCAAAATTTGTTTAATGTGTTTAATCCAAACACAAAATTGCTTATAATTTATAAAATATTAATTTTCCAATCCATATTCAATGTGTTTCTATCATTAAAACTGGCTTATTTTCTTCTGAAAAAAATTTCTAGTATAGAAAAAACTGTGATGTCATATTATCCACTCTGGCACTATTATGTTACAAAAGCACATCATGTGACAATATATTTGACCTTGGCTGCTTTTAGCAATACAAGAAACATCTGCATAAAAGAAAATTCGAATATTTTTGTTCCATTCTAGTCAGTTAATAATCAGAATATATTAATGCTAGAATAACTATAAGAGTCAAGTTTATATTAAATGTGAAATCGATAATCTTGACATTTTGCAAAAGCGTTAAAACCAATGAAATAACTCTTATTTTAAATAATTCTTTCACGTTTGATATCCTATTATTCAACTATTTCAAATTGTTTTATTTAACTCTTTAAATTATTGTTACTTCTATTATTACTAATATTTACTCGTTCAATTATTGTAATTTTTATAAAATTAGGACAATAAAAGTGAAAGTTATTATGCGAAAAACGATATTTATTTTATTCATTTTATAATGTAATGAAATTTTTTAAAATATTTGACTTACATCGAGAAAAAATTAATTAACAGATTTTAATATGATTTTAAAGAATGATGAATTTAATTGTTATATTGATTGTTATTCTGATTATCAGATTTTGAAGAATGATGAGCTTGATTGTTATTGTGATTGTTATCCTGATTGTCAGATTTTGAAGAATGACGAGCTTGATTATGATTACGATTATGTTGATTATTATCCTGATTGTCAGAATTTGCACAACGACTATTCCGTATTAAGTCGTTTACATTAGTGCCCAAAATTCGGAAGTTCATGTGTTCGAGATTAAGATTATTGTTTAGCATGTTCTGCATTCTGTTGCTTAAAACCAACAAATATTCATTTCTTTGCGTATTATTTATCCTGCCAGATTGTGGAGGATTTTGCTTAACCTTCATACTAACGATCATTTGAAGCGTCTCATTCTGAGCTACAACATCCTGTAATTTCAAAATGCTTTCATTTTTATCTAAAATAAAATTTCTTTCTAAGAAACATTTGTTTCCATGTAAAAATATAAATGATTAAATAAATTCGATTATTTAATAACGTATCTATAACTTTTTGACAAAAATTTTATACATTTTGATTAATCAATTAAAAAAAAATTAAATGAAAAACGAAAGCATTATTAATTTACACAAAGGAAAAGATTCGTTTTATAAATCTATAGAGAAATTTGTTTGTACATTACTAAACATCGTATTTGAGATTTTTGTATGAAAAGAATAAGTGAAGTTTCATTATCCCCACTACTATTGGTATAAGGATACATCACATGACTCGAGTCACATGACTCGTGTTTCTGCCAAATGTAGCAGTAGGGATAATATGACGTTATATATATATTTTCATGTCGAAATTCATGTTTATTAATATGGCAGTATTATCTGGTAAAAAGAAATGTGTCAAAAAAATATAGAAAAAAAAAAAAAAAAAAAAAAAAAAAAAAAAAAAAAAAAAAAAAAAAAAAAAGAAAAAAAAGAAGATTCGAAATAAGAAAAATATAAGATAATTCGCGATAAGAAAAAATATTCGCAATATTACTAACGATATTTTGTCTGTCAAGTGACTGATGTTCGTTCCAGCAACCAAGTGTATTATTCGCGAATCCGAAAAGGAGTACGCCATTTTTCGATACTGCTTTAACGGATAATTGACTGTTGAAAATGTCTTGGACTCTGAAATTAATAAAAAATGAAATTAAATGAAAATGTACAAGATATTCTGGAACTTATCTAAAGTATTGATTTTTAGATTTATTTCAATGTTTAGATTTATTTTTTTATTAATAATAAGCAATTTAAATTTGCATTGAATAGAGAAATAAATAGCATTGTGACAGAGATAGAGATTATTTCTATCTCATTTAATAGTGTTTCTCAACATTGAAAACGTTTCATAAAAAAAAAAATCGAATATTTTGAGGAAGATGTGCTATTTAAAAAATATTTAAAAATTATATATCACGATTCATAAATCAAGAAACATTATTTTAAAATCAATCCTCGAAACAAATTTCCATATAAATACACTATATATAATAACGAACTATTCTATTTCAGAACAAACTTTATTTTTGTATTTACCTTTCATATTGCACGTCATTTCCTTGATTTTGCGAATTCATTAATGATTCTGTGTTAACATAATACAAATTCTGAGAAGAGAGATGACTGTAATAAAGATTATTCGTCACGGGACTAAGTGCCATTCCAGAAACTCTGTTGTCTACCTCTTGCAAAGTGAGATTTTCTTGCGATATTTTGTCAGATCTAGAGTTGTGATTGTGGGAAGACAATCGATGGAAGGAATCATCGGCATTTTGGTAGACGATTAAAGCATCATCTCCGTTGTCTGCCATGTACACCTGTTGTATTATTACCATACTATAATAAATTATAATATTATAATAATTTATTATAATAAATTATAATAATATGTTAATGATTTTAACTTAACTGTTTTAGTTTTGTAATTTTCAGTGTGTAATTTTAAGTGTTTCTTATAAATCTTAATGTTGAATGCAAATCTGTAGATTATTTTTCCAGAATAAAAATTATATTTTTTCAATTCTAAAAATATTTTATACTTATTAGAATAGTAATTATTCAGTTGTTTTTGATAAAAAACGATCTCTCTTGAATAAAATGATATAAGTTTATCAAATTATAAATATTTAAAATGTTAATGATCCAAATTAAAAGAATATCGAAAATATATTCATTTTTGTTAATATTTTTCAATTTATTTCAAAAATTAATGATTTAAAAGAAAATCTAATTTAACGTGATAGATCTTTCTACTAATGAAAAACATCAAAGAAAGCTACAAAATTATTCTTTTTTTTTTTACAAATAATATATAATATTGTAAATTTCAATTCTTTGATCTATGTTCAAGAATTATTTTACTATTTTTAAAATTATAAATTTTATTTACAATTTTATTTGCAGTATATACTATATTACAATATTATTATCTCTAATTTAAAATCATATAAAGAATTTTCATTATATAAAAAATAATACAAAAAAAAAATAATTTAAAAAATTTCCAAGAAAATGAAAATTTTTAATTACTTTTATAATTTAAACTCACCGTAGTATTTACAGAATCCATAGCTTGAACAGTTAAAGATACTAATCTACCCTTTCCTGTGATAGTATTTACGGCAACATTATGCGGTATTTCGACTTGTTTAAGCAATTGTGAAGTATTCAGATTGAAGGCAAGCAATTTCGGGGAGCACATGGATTGATCATTGACAAGACCCGAGTCCAGAACCCACAATCTCTCATATTCGTCGATCTAAGTATCATACAATACAATACAATACAATACGAGTTTCTTTTCTCTCGAAAGAAAAATTAATTTTGAAAAAATAATCATACAGCAATTTTATGGGCGCTCACGATTCCAGAACAATCTTCATACTTAGCAAATGACCAATCGGGATAAGGTTGTAGAAGCGGTCCACCGTTGCCAGTTTTGTCAGATACCACGTTCAAAGAGGAAGGCACACCATTGTATCTTAACATAGTGACAAAAGTCTTATCTTGAACGAAAAATACAAAACATGAAATATATTATATTATTATATATAATATATATATATAATAATATAAAAATATTAGGAAATATAAAATTAGAATATTAAATTATTTGATATAGTGGTATTAATTTAAAATATTTTACCATGCCATTGATCAACGTCGGAAGGATAATTTTTCGTACGATCATATTCGCCAGATTCAATCGCAGTTTGTCTTCTTTCGTCGCTACCGAAATCATAATCAATGTGTTTCCATTCGTAAATCACGTTCAATGTATTTGTCAAGTTTTTTCTCGAGGAATTTTCTCGAACAACGGCGCCTCTGATATTTTGACAAGCTATGCCAAGGCATGCCACCAACAACAACAACTTTGTCATTTTTTTCTAGAAAATATTTCGTCTTGTCAGATGAAATGAAAAATTGCAAGGAAATATTACAATGAGGCAATACTTACCTAGGATACTATAAATATTTTACAAGTGACAAAGTATGTACGCAAACTGCAAGAATTTTGAGTAACACTTGGTCAATATATATATACGATAATGATGCGTGTTTCATGGAGATAAAGAAAAAAATTTTTTTTTTTTTGAATTTTCGATATTCTCATTATCTCATTATAGATATATATATATATATTTTTTAAAGGATTACAATGTGACAGGTGAAATGATTTATATATTCCTTAGAAAAATAGTTTAAAAATTTTACAAAATTTTGTTTTGCCTGTTCTGTCAACCAGATATATATCTTTATAATTCGAAGGAATTATTAATGGGGATATTTAGTTCTAAGAGAAAGTGTGAAAAGTAATTGTTTAAAAATAATCTAATTAAAGAAGAATGTAAAATGAAGCTTATTTAATTCATTTAGAAATTAACAATTTAGACAAGATTAATATAGATATAGCCCAAGAGAATATTATAAAGAATTTGATGATTTGTTATGTAGATTGATCTTATATAATGATGTATTCTGTATATACATTCAAAATTCGAAAGTTCGATCGGAACTTAAATTGGCATTTGATACTTTTTCATATTTGTTATTTATGACCAGCACATATTTATATATAATGAGCAAATACAAAAAATTAATAAAGAAAAAAAATTTTCTTAATGTTAAATTAAAACTACTAATATCTTGAAGAATCATATTTTGTAATTTCACAAATATTTTAATTTTATTTATCTTTCTTCCCATCAAATATTATTTCTATCAAATGTTAATGGTCAATTCGATGACTTAACATGTTTGCTATTATACGTGACATAAATGCGCGTGTTTAATTTTTATGCGACGATCAAAATACTGTATTTTTTTATATTTATAGAAAAATTATAATATTTTTAGATTATTTGTAAAGTAAAAAAGAAATAATTAAAGAAATTCAAAAATATATAAATAGTTATGTTAGTTATAATATAGATTAAATATATTACTAATTAATAATCACGTGACGCTAGTCATCTACTATCACTTGTAACTGTAATTACAACATTAATTTTCATGAAACTTATTTGTATTTGACAAAATTGATTAACATTTCTTATCTTTTTCTACATTTTTATCATATTGTGTAAAATTAATATAATCAAAAAAAATTTTTTTTTAAATGGCGGTGTAAGAAATTTGGCGGTGTTAATTAAAATTTGTATGAATTTTTATGTGTGCTTAAATTAAAAAGGAGCTTAAATTTTTAACATTGAAAAATTTAAGTATTATTTAATTTTTAATGATCGAACTGTTGAAATTGGAAGAACTTTTATTATTCATGATTTTTATTAATTTAACATCGATCATTTCGAAAAAATGTCTAATATAAATAGTTTCGTACAGCACACAAAAATTGTAGAATTATTAAAAAAGAAAAAAATATATATATAGAAAATATTTGTTAATTAATAATATATATTCTCTTTTATCAATAATCGATACATATTCCAGCTATATAGTGAAAATATTATTTATAAATCCATAAAAAAAAAATAATATTAATTTTAAACATCGCTTTAATGTTTTTTTGAACCGAAAAATATTCTGGTCTTTGAATTAAAAATAAATTATTATCATATTTACTAATATTGTAAATTGTTTTTTTGATCTTGTAATTCTACAAGTTCCATTGTTTAAATATAATCCAAAATTCCATATTTTTTTGGAAAATTTTCTTCATGATCCAGAAATATATCATATATAAAAATATTGAAAGGAATTCTCAGAATTGTTAATAATCTACGTATCTATGTACATTTGTTATACAATATATGAACAGTATTAATATAGAGAGTTGATTTAAAGTTTCAAAAGAAATAAAAGTCGATGTTTATAAAAATATTAAAGTTTATTTATTAAGTAATAAACAATTTAATGTTTGATTATGGAAAGAAAGTGAAATATATATGTATATTTTTATTTAATTATTTAACAAACTCAAATTCTTTATAACTTTATAAATAAATATTGACCATCATATTGACTTTTTTTTGAATCTTTAAAAGTTCCATGAATATATTCTATATCAATGCTTTATCTAAATAATATTCAATAAATAAAAAAAATACTAATATTAAGAATATCATTCAAAGAATATAATTAAAAGAATATCATTAAAAGAATCATAAAAAGAATACTAATAATCATTAATAAACTGTAAATAGTTTTTTAGTTAAGGAGGTATAAAATAAATTTTAACAATTATATCAAAATTTGTTTTTTATTGCTTATAATTTTGAAAATATTAATTTTTCTACTTCAAAATATATTCTATAAATCTACCATTGAAATTAGCTTAATTTCTCTCTTTAACAAATTTGGAAAATACACTAAGTCACTAAATCATTATCTCCACTTTTACATTAATAGAAGCAAGTCAAATGTGATATGATTTAGTTTTTGCCATTTTTAATAATGGAGAAATAGTTGTATAGGATATTTATATATTTGGCAATTCTTCATTAACAAATGATAATCTTAATC
Source organism: Apis laboriosa (assembly GCF_014066325.1). NCBI lineage: Eukaryota > Metazoa > Arthropoda > Insecta > Hymenoptera > Apidae > Apis > Apis laboriosa. The sequence goes on from NW_025221798.1 coordinate 1,168,866, forward strand.
ATGAGTGATAAACAAAGTGTTAATCAAAATACATAATATAGAAGAAAAAATTTTTTTTTCTATTTTTCTTTTTTTTATTTTACTCATAAGAAATCTTTTTCTCTTTCTCATTATGTTTACGTTCTAGTAAACTAAATGAAGAGAAAGAAAAAAACAGCCAAGAATGAAATACTGATAAAACAATTTTTTAAAAATTGATGAAATATTTTAAAATTATAATTGTATTTAAAATTATTATAATTGTTATATAAAATTTGGAAAAAGTGTTATTAGACTGGTTAGAAATGTAATGTGATTCAATTTTTTTTCAGATTTGATGTTTCATTATCAATTACACTATTACTGTATTTTTAAATTATTTGAATTTAATTCGCAATATTATATTCAATCGCTCATTCATATCGAATATAATATAATATAAATACAAGTATTAATTTTTATATGGTTATAATTTTTAAAAGGTAGGTAGTAATAAAATTGAAAAATATTATGCGAAAATAATATTTATTTTATACATTCATAATGAAAAGAAATTTCGAAAAATATTTAATACATATCGAGAAAGACAAATTTTACAAATGTATTGAAATTTTGAAAGGTGTTTGATCATTATTAGCATTTTCGCAACGAGTGTTCAGTATCAAATCGTTTACATTTGCGTTCATAATTCTGAAGTTTACATCATCGAAGTTAAAGTCATTATTCACCATTTTTTGCATTCTGTTACTTAAAACTAATATGTATTCACTGTTTATATACCTATTGAATATAGGCACATGTGGAAGCGCTTCCTTAATCTTCATGCCAACGATCATTTGAAGTGTCTCATCATTCTGAGCGACAGTACGCTGTAATTTCAAAATAGTTTTCTTATTATTTATATTCTTTTATAAAAAATATATATTGTCAACCCAATTTACAGAAATTCTAAAACCGCATTCATATTAAATAATTTTTAATCCAATTATCGAATTTCGATCAAATCGAAATATTTCTTATTAATTTAACCAAAAATGCAAATTCTAATCAATTCAAAATAATTGTTCAACATTTCGATTGGACGATTAAAATATAATTACTATAAACATAATTTTAGAAAATGAAAACGAAAATATTATTAATATATATATATAAGAGAAAAGACGTACTAATATAAAGACATTTCTTCTTTTACTACTAACATTACACTAGATTCCTGCATGAATTGAAAAATAATTCACATTATCCCCACTATACTATACAGAGGTACGTCACGTGATCAAAGCAAACGTTACATCATATCACGTGACTTGTTTCTCTGTAAAATCTAGTAGTAGATGTTTTGTTCTCATATGAGAAGTCATGTTTAGTAGCATGTAAAAGAAATGTGACAAGAAAATATGACAAAAAATAAAAAATATTTGCAGTACTAACGATATTATGTCTTTCAAGTGATCGATGTTCGTTCCAGCAGCCAAGAGCTGAATCGCCCACCAGTCCAAAGAAGAGAACGCCATTTTTCGATACTACTTTAGCAGACGATTGGGTATCCAAAATATTTTGGGCTCTGGAATTAGTAAAAAATGTGGAATTAAATAAAAAAATGCAACATATCTGTGATATTGATTCTAAAAACTACAGGAAATATTGTATTGTATAATAACTTCAAGTTTTATTTATTAAATTGTAAGTAATTTAAATTTGCATTAGTAAAAACACAATTCTATATTTTCAGCTTTGTTTCATTTAACAATGTTTCAATATTTTAATATTTTTAATTAGAAATACTTAAAATTATATTATAGTTATGATTCACACAAATTGGGAAATATTAAATTTTAGAATCATTTCTCCACTGAATATAGTAACACTCTATTTAAAAGTAAACTTAATTTTATATTTACCCTTCGTAATGTACGCCATTCTTCTGATAATTGGATGTTTTGAATTGTTCCGTGTTAACATAATACAGACTGGTAGAAGCTACAGGACTGTAATAGAGATTGTTAGTCAAGGGACTAAGAGCCATTCCAGAAATTCCATCTTGCATTGTGAAACTTTCTCCATTAATCGTCATTTTGGTAAATTTAGGATCGTAATCGAAAGTGTCGGAAGTCAATCGATGGAAAGAATCATCAGAATTATGATACACGATTAAACCTTCTCCTTTCTCATCTGCTATATACACCTGTTGTATCATCATTATCATGGTATGATTATATTGTAATTAATAACGTTATTTATAAATTTCAACTTTTTTTTGATTTTGTAACTTTCATAGATGTTTTTTTTATAAATCTTAATGCGTTGAAAAGAATGCAGTCTATTTTTCTCAAAAAATTGTAATTTTTCGATTTTGGAAATATTTTATATCTTTGGAATATTCATTAATATTGCTTGTTGAAATTAATTCTTTTGAACGAAATATCAATATATAATCATAAATATATTTAAATAAAAAAACATCGAAAATACATTTATTTTTGTTAATATTTTTCAATTTTAGTTTCAAAAACTAATGATTTATCGAAAAATCTAATATCATATATATAGAGAGAAAGATTACATCTTTCTGCCAAAGAAAGCATCAAAGAAAACTACAAAATCATTTTTTTTTTATATAAAAGCAAAGTAGTATATAAAAAACATTCTAATTCTTTCTCTTAAATTTCAGATAGAATTATTTAAAAAAATACTATTTTAAAAGTTTCATTATTTTACAATATTACTTTTCTAATTTAAAACTATACTTCCATATGAATTATTAATTACTTACTAGAAAATAACACAAAAGTGAAATGAAAAATTTCCAAGAAAAGAAAGTTGCTTACTTGTATAATTTATAAACTTACCATAGTATCGCCATTTATATTGCAATCTAAAGGTTGAACAGCTAAAGATGATAGTCTTCCCTTTCCTGTGGTGGTATTTACGGCAACATTATGCGGTATTTCAACTTGCTTGAGCAATTTCGAGGTAGTTAGATCAAAGGTGACCAGTTTTGGAGAACACATGGGTTGAGTATTATCGACAAGACCTGAGTCCAGAACCCACAATCTGTCGCATTTGTCAATCTAAATATCACATAACAAATGAATTTTCTTTTTCTTTGGAAAATTAATTGTTAAGATAATCATAGAATTGTGAAGACAATGTTCAATTACCGCAAGTTGGGAAGCGCTCACGATTCCAGAGCAATCGTCATACTTAGCAAACGACCAATCGGGATAAGGTTGTAGAAGAGGTCCACCCTTACCGATCTTTTTAGATATCACGTTCAAAGAAGAAGGTACGCCATTATATCTTAGCATGGAGACAAAAATCTTACCTTGAATAAGAAATGAAAAATGTTTAATATTTCTTTAAATTATAATTATTGGATATTAAGAATTTTGGTAAAAATAAAATGCAATATTAAAATATTTTATGATATAATTTACCATGCCATTCATCAACGTCGGATGGATAATTTTTCGTATAGTCGTATTCGCCAGATAGAATTGCATTTTCTCTTCTTTCATTGCTACCGAAATCATAATCAAAGAATTTCCATTCGTGAAGGACGGGTAACGATTTATTTAAAGATTCACTTCGAAGAATGCTGCCTGTCGTACCTTGACAAACTATGCCAAGGCATACCACCATAAACAACCACCTTGTCATTTTTCTACAAAATATTTCTTCTTGTCAGAAAATAATAAAATGTTTCGTATACAAATATTACAATTGAGATATTGGAAACACTTACCTAGGCTATGAGTAACGAAGCAATGGAGATTGTACGTGAACTGCAGGAGCTGTTGAATTTTGACCAACGATCGGCCAAATATATAGGTGGTAATGACGTATAGTTTATAGAGATAAAGTAAATTGTATTTTAAATTTTTTTGAAATTATCTTGTTTATTTTGTAGATATGTTGTAAAGAATTAGAATGTGACAGGTTATAATTTATATTTCTTAAAAAAATATTGTTTAAGTAAAAATTTTACAAAATTTTGTTTATCTACTGTGTCGCACTATTTTTTTGTTTGTATCTTGCTTCATCTATAGTTCTGGAAAAATGTTAATCAAGATAATGATTAATTCTAAAAAAAAAATATGTAGCGTAATTTTTTAAAAATTGGAATAATTATATTGAAAAATGTTATGTTTATTTAATTTATTTAGAAATTATTGTAATTTTAAAAAAAAGTTGGTGCAAATCTAAAAATCCAAAAATTTAATTTCTTTTGCAGATTGATCTGATATAATGAGAATACTGATGTATCGATATGTATTATTTAAAATTCAGAAGTTCAAGTTATCGAGATTTAAATTGCCATTTGATATTTTTTGATATTTGTTACTTAAAAGCAGCACATATTCACATAGAGTTAAGTATGAAAATTAGTAAAACTGATTCTTTGATATTTAAACCATTAATAACTTGAAAGTCTCATTTATAATGATATTTTGCAATTTCATAATTATATTAATTTTATTTATTTTTCTTTCCATTAAATATTTGCTAATATAATTGATTCGATGATTTAATATATTTGTTACTATTTCTCATATAAATATTAATTTTCTTGCATTTAATTTTCATGAAAAATAATCAAAATATGGCTTTTTATGTTTGAAAAAATATTCAATTAAATTCGTTTAATTGAAAAGTAAAAAAGAAAAAGTAACAAATAATTAAAAAAATTTTAAAATAGATAAATAAATAATTATATTGCTAATGATTATTCTAATATCACTATATTTCTTATCTCAAGTTTACTATCTCAGAAAAATGATTAATATACATTTCTAATCTTTTTCTTTATTTTTCATATTGTGTAAAACTAATATAACGAAAATATTTTTATTTAAATGGCGATAGAAACTTGTTAATTTAATCTCAATGCATAAATTTTTACGTACCTTTAGCATTTAAATTTTTAAAATTGAAAAATTTATATTTAAATGAATTTTTGATTTCATAACCGAATTGATAACAAATTTTAATTATTCAATCATGCTCTTGATCAATTTAATATCGATCAATTACGAAAAAATATCTATAAAATTGTAAATATAGATGATTTTACTTAACACATAGGAATTAGAAATTATTAAAAAAGAAAAAAAAAAGAATATTTGAAGATACAATAATTTAATAACAGCGAATATAAAAATAAAAATATAAATAAATAAAATAATAATATAAAACATAAAATAATAATAAAAATAAATATAAATATAAATAAAAATAAAAATAAAAATAAAAGAAAGTCTATTGTATACATCTGTCGTACAGAGATGTAAATGATATTTTTGGAGAATCGATTTAAAAATAAAAAAAAACAAAAATTGCAATATATAAAAGTGTTGAAGCTTATTTATTATATTATAAATAATTTAATGTTAATTGGATTACAGATAAAATGAAACGATCGTGTGACAAAGACAGATTATTTTATTCTACTTATATTTTTTCATTTAATGGAAATTCAAATTCCTTATGACTTAATAAATAACTAATATATTTTTATATTTATTTTAATCCGAAGAATCGATTTTTTAAGAGTTTTTTAAGTTCCATATATTAACGCATTCTATATTAATGCTTGATCTAAATTATTCAAATCTAGAATATTTGATAACAAATAAAACGAGTAATAATCATGGATTAAAAAAAATAATCATTTATAGATTATAAATAATTTTTTATTTTTTGTTAAAGCATTTCTTTGATATTGAAATATAATACAATTTTAATTTAATGTTAATCCAATCAAAACTGTTTATAATTTTGAAAATATTATTTTTTCTACCTATATTCAGTATCCTATTTTCTCTACTATTAAAACTAGCTCAGTTCTCTTTGCGATAAATTTAAATGGTAGAAGAATATATGATATCACATTATTCTCACTATCATTGGTATATTATAAGCAGAGACACGTTATATGACACGATATGATGCTTGACTTTGGCTACTTTTAATAGCAGAAAGAATATCTGCTCATTGATAATTAATAATCTCAATCGTGAATAATAAATCGTTAAAGTATATAATATAAAAGAAAACTCAAAATTTTCTAATGATATTTCTTTTTTAATATTTCTTTTCTATTTTTGTTCAAGCAACAATTATTAAAATACATTATTATTATACATTATTATTATATTAATAGTAGGATAATTGCCAAAGAGAATTCAGATTAAATGTGAAATCAATAAAATGTATCTTCATATAAATAATTAGGAATAATGTTGTTTAAAACGATGAAGTATTTTTTATTTTAAATAATAAAATTTTTTTCCATGTTCCATATTACAAATCATTTTCTTCAAATTGTTTTATTTAACTTTTACATATTATTTCATCTGTTATTTCACGATACATTACATTCACTCATTTATATTAAATATAATGTTAGAAATATAAGTATAAGGTTAATTTCTATATTAATATAATTTTTAAAAGTAGGGTAATAAAATTGAAAAATATTATGCGAAAATGATATTTATTTAATTTTATTTATAATATAAATTTATAATATAATGTAAAAAGATTTTAAAAAATTTTGTTTACATCGAAAAAATATTTTAAAAAATAATTTGGTTTACATCCTAATTAATTGATTTTAATTGATAATTAATTGATTTAATGTGATTTTGAAGAATGACGAACTTGATTATCATTTTGATTATTATCATTCGGATTATTATCATTCTGCTTGTTGCCATTTTGCCTGTTAGCATTCTGCTTGTTATCATTTTGCCTGTTATCATTCTGTCTGTTATCATTCTGTCTGTTATCATTCTGCCTGTTATCATTCTGCCTGTTATCATTCTGCCTGTTATCATTCTGCCTGTCATCATTCTGCCTGTTATCATTCTGCCTGTTATCATTCTGTCTGTTATCATTCTGCCTGTTATCATTCTGCCTGTTATCATTCTGTCTGTTATCATTCTGTCTGTTATCATTCTGCCTGTTATCATTTTGCTTGTTACCATTCTGCCTGTTAGCATTCTGCCTGTTAACATTTTGCTTGTTATCATTCTGGTAGTTACCATTCTGCTGGTGACCATTCTGCTTGTTAGCATCATTCTGATTGTTAGCATTCTGATTGTTAGCATTCTGATTGTTAGCATTCTGATTGTTAGCATTCTGATTGTTATCATTCTGATTGTTAGCATTCTGATTAGTAGGTTTTTCGCAACGAGTGTTTCTTATTAAGTCATTTACATTCGCACCCAAAATTCGGAAATTTACTTCGTTGAAATTAAAATCATTGTTTATTATTTTTTGCATTCTGTTACTTAAGGCCAACATATATTCATTCCTTAGTTCCTTAATTCTGAATTGTGGGAAATCTTGTATGATTTTCATACTAACGATCATTTGAAGTGTCTCTTCGTTCTGAGCGACAACATCCTGTAATTTCAAAATAATTACATTTTTATTTATATCTTTTTTAAGAAACATTTATTGCTATGAAAAAATTAAATTATATAAATTCGATTATTTAAATATTGTTAACTTTAAATATTATACTTAAATATTATAACTTTCTTATATAACAAAGAATCACATTTATATTAAGTAACTTTTAATCTGACTATCGAATTGATCAAATCAAAATATCTCTTACTTAATTTAACTAAAAATTTGCACAATTTTAATCAATTCAAAATCATACATTTCAATTGACTGATTAAAAGATAATTAATATAAATATATATTATATTAATATAAATATAGTTTTATGAAAAAAATTAAGTAGCAGGCTATTTATTTAAAGAAAATAGGAAGGAAGAAATAAAATCGAATAAAAACATTATTAATTTATAAGAAGATGTACTTATATAAATCAAGAAACAAATTTGTTTCTACATTATTTCCGCTAAACACCAAATTTCTGCATGAAAAGAATAAATAGTGTTATATTATCCCTACTTTGTTATACGTCACGTGATCTCCCACCAAAAACAAGCGTTATATCACGTGATTCGCATTTCTGGCAAATCTAACAGTTGAATGTTTTGTTCTCGTGCGGAAAGTTACATTTAGTATTAATGATAGTGACATGTAGAAGAAATGTGAAACTAAGAAAATATGATAGAAAAGTGTAAGAAGAAGAAGAAAAATTAAAAAATTACTAACAAAACTTTCTCTCTGAAGTACTTGATGCTCATTCACGCAACCAAGACCTGAATTACCCACGAGTCCGTAGAAAAGGACGCCATTTCTCGATACTACTTTAGCGAATGATTGAGTGCCCAAAATATTTTGAGATCTGAAATTAATAAGGAATATGCAATTATCAACCAAGAATTTACAAGATACTGTGGAACATAACTGGAACAGTTTCTGGAGTCGATTCTATAACAAATGTTAATATTGTTTTATTAAATTATAAGGAATTTAAATTTGAAGTGAAGTGATAGTGTGATAGTGATAGAGTTCTATTTCCGTTCTGTTTTAAGAGTGTTTCTTAACTTGAGAACATTTTATAGGGAACAATTTAAATAGGGAGGAGGAGTCGAAATTAAAAAATAATTAAAATTATATTGGTCACGATAAATAAGTTAAATAAGTTGAAATACTGTTCTAAAATCAATTCTCTAAAGAAATTTCACGAATATATTAACAAATTATTTAATAGTAAACTATTCTATTTCATAAAATTTAAAAAATTATTTTTATATTTACCCTTCATATTGGGCGTTATTTTCTCCATATTGTGGTTTCCTGAATTGTTCCGTATTAACGTAATACAAACCGTGAGAAGCGAGAGGACTGTAATAAAGATTGTTCGTCACAGGACTAAGTGCAATTCCACAAATTCCATTTTGCACTGTGAAACTTTCTCCAGCGACTGTCAGTTTGGTATATCTGGGATCGTAATCGAAAGTATTGGAAGTCAATCGATGGAAGGAATCGTCGGAATTTTGGTAGATGATTAAACCTTGACCTTTTTCGTCTGCTATGTACACCTATTATATCATTATTATCACAATATGATTATTTTGTAATTAACACTTTTCGATAAATTTCAACTTTTTCTTGATTTTGTAACTTTCATATCATCTTATAAATTTTAATATGCTGAAGACGTATCAGCATACACATGAATGAGCTTTTTTAAAGGAAATCGTAACTTTTTAATTTTGAAAGTGTTTTTTTCCTTTAAAATCAATTCTTTCGAAATGATTATTAATTTATATAAATATATAAATATATGAAAACAATAGTTCGAATTAAAAGAAAAATACATATATTTTTTGCTAATATATTTCAAAAATTAGTGATTAGGAAAATCTAAATCATATGAAATCTTTTTACTAAAGAGGGTATTAAAAAAGCTACAAAATCAATTTTTCTTTTATTTTTTAAAAATGAAACAGTATATAACATTGTGTTAGAATTATTTGACAAAGTATTATTTTGAAAGTTATGGATTTTACTAGTCACATAGAGAATTTCCATTATATGGAAAATAACTAAACGTAAAAGTAAAATATTTCTAAGAAAAGAAACTTGATTGCTTTCATTTAGTTTAAACTTACCATAGTATTTGTAGGATCTATAGCTTGAACAGCTAGTGATACTAATTCTCCCATTCCTGTGGTGGCATTTACGGCAATATTATGTGGTATCTCGACTTGCTTAACCAATTTTGAGGTATTCAGATCAAAGGTTACCAATTTTGGAGAGCACATGGGTTGATTATTGACAAGACCTGAGTCCAGAACCCATAATCTATCGAATTTGTCGATCTAAATATTATAAAATAAATGAATCTTCTTTTTCTTTTTTCTATTTTGTAATGAAAAATTATTATTCTGAAGATAATCATAAGAAAAAAATGTTCAATTACCGCAATTTTGAAAGCGCTCACAATTCCAGAGCAATCTTCATATTTAGCAAACGACCAATTAGGATATGGTTGTAGAAGAGGTCCGCCTTTACCTTTTCTATTAGTTACCACATTCAGAGAAGAAGGCACACCATTTAATCTTTCTATGGTGACAAATATCTTATCTTGAACAAAAAATACAAAATTTGAAATATTTTTACAATGATGCAAAAACTGTGAAATTCGAATGATGAAAATTATTATTGAATATTAGAAAGAAATATTGGAATATTAAAATATTTCGACAAGCAATATTAGTTTAAAAAGAGGATATTTTACCATGCCATTGATCGACATCGAAAGGATAATTTTTTGTGTGATCAAATTCGCCAGATTGAATCGCAGCTTGTTGTCTTTCTTCGCTACCGAAATCATAATCAATGTGTTTCCATTCGTAAATCACGTTCATCGAATTTGCCAAATTATTTAAAGATTTTCTTTGATGATTCACAGCTGCGCTTGTGACATCTTGACAAACTATACCAAGACACACCACCAGCAACAACCACTTTGTCATTTTTCTATAAAATATTTCTTCTTGTCAGACACATGAAAAATTGAATATAAATATTACAATGAAGTAATAAAATAACTTACCTAGGATATTACAGATATTTTCCCAGTGACGAAGCAATGCAGTATGTATGCAAACTGCAAGAATTTTGACTAACTGTTGATCAATATATAGGTTGTAATGACGTATATTTCACAGAGATAAAATAAATTTTTTTTTTTTTTAAATTTCTATTTATCTTATTGTAGATATTTTTTAAGAATGTGACAACTTAATGATTTATATTTCCTAAAAAAATAAAGTAAAAACTTTACAAAATTTCATTTATTTGATATATCACACAGTCATCTTTCTTTGTGTCTTGCTTCATTCTAGAAGAACTATTAATTGAAATAATAATTAGATCTAAGAGAAAGTATGAAGAGTAATTTTTTAAAAATAAAATAATCATAGAAAATATCGTTTATTTCATTAATTTAAAAATTAATACGATTTAGATAAAAAGTTGATTATACATACCAATAACAATATGTATAAAAAATATGAATTATAGAAAATTTGATTGATCTTTTCAGATTAATCTTATGCAACGAATTTTATTTTATCAATGTGTCTATATCTGCATTCAAAATTCGGAAATTTATCTCATGGAGATCTAAATTGTCATTTTAAACTTTTTGTTATTTGTTAAAATAAACCAATACATATTCATATAGGATGAGCATGTATGAAAATTACTAAGACCATTTTCTTGACTTTCAAACAAATAACAATTTGAAAAGTCGTTATTCTCAGCAACCATATTCTCCGATTTTATAATTATTTTAATTTTATTTATCTTTCTTTCCATCAAACATTTGCTTGTAAAGTCGATTCTATGATTTAATATTTAATTAATATTTAATATTTGCTATCATTTTATGATATGTATATTTTAATTTTCATATGAATAATGATTGTAATATGTCTTTTTATGTTTGTAGAAAAATATGACAATTCAATTATTTGAAACAAGTATTTATTATCACCACTGTTTGTCACCATTAATCATAATTTTCACGAAACTTATTTGTATCTGACAGAAACGATTATACATAACATAAAATGATTAATATTACTGCTTACTTGTCTTATCTTTTTCTATTTTATTATCATATCATATATGTGAAAAATTAATATAACCAAAATATTTCTCTTTAAATGACGATAGAAATGTATTAATTAAAGTCATCAACGTATCAATTTTTATGTGCTTTTTCTATTTTATTATCAAAATTTTTAAAATATAAAATTTATATTAAATAATTTTTAGTTTTTGATAAGCGAATTGATCACAAATTGAAACAATTTTTAATTATTTATTATTTTGATCAATTTAACGTTAATTATTTCGAAAGTATTATATGATTTCTAATATACATGGTTTTGCACGTTTATTAGAATTATATATATATAGACAAAAAATTGTAAGATTATATATATATATAAAAGCACTTGTATCATTTACCAGTTCGAAAAAAATATCACTTTAACGTTTATCTGGATTGGTAAAATATTCTGACTTCTGAAAATTATTGTCATATTTATTCGTAATATTGCAGATTGTTGCTCGGATTTTGCGATTCTGCGAGTTCCATCGTGTTCACATAATCCAAATCACAGAGATGTGGTAAAAATTGCATATATTGGAACTTAATAACATCTTCAAAATTTCATTTTATTTTAAAAACTTTCTTCATTGACTGCGAATGTGCCATATTCGAAATTGTGATGGAAAGTGTTCGACGCCAATCATCGAAATGAATCGACTTGGAATTGTAAATAAAATTAACGCGTAACCTATTGTATCTGTTATATATATACAGACGTATTAAATGATACCGAATATTCCTTTAAAAGGTCAGTTTAGAAACATAAAAGTTATATATACAAAATTATTTATAACTTATATACTTATAATAAATAAACGATATTAACTTTTGTATTTGTTTTAAAGATGTTCCATGAATATATTAACGCACTTTATATTAATGTTTTATCTAGAACATTCGCCAAAAAAAAAAGAATTATAATAAACATAGATTAGAAAATTAATTATTTATAAATTGTAAATAATTTTTTATTTTTTTTTGAAGCACTTCTTTGATACATAAGAGTTGTGAAACATGTAGAAAAAATTGTACAACAATTTTTTAATATTAATTAAATAAAAATTATAATTTTGCATTTAGATACAGATCGTCGTTTTGTTGTCCTTCTCTATCACAATAATGTCGAATTAATATACGTCATATTAGAAATAAAAATACGTGTAAAAATAGAATAACTTCAATAATAACTTATATAATTTTATATAAAGTAATATATAAGGTATTTATAATAATACATAAGATTTATTTATATATATCAATTTGTACAAATAAATATCATAAAAAGTATTTAAAAAAAGATTGTTTTTTTTATTTCCATTTATATCTTATATAATACTATTATATAAGTACTATTAAATTATAATTTGAGAAAATATTTTTTTCTTCTTCTTATATTTATTTTAACATTATTGTAAGAGTAAATTTTAAATTTAATAAAAATGTTTAAATTTAATAAAATATGATAAATGGGATTGCATGCTTTATACATTCTTTTCTTTTTATTTTAGCAATATTATCTCATCATGTTGAGAAATGTTTTCAACATATTCTACCAAGTTGTTTCCTAAAAAACTTGTTCTTGTCCAAAATTTCATGAATAATACATTATTTTACTTTATATTTTATTTTTTATCAGTTTTATTTTATATAACAAATTTTTATCTCTTATTTTTATTTCTGGTCAAAATATTTTCTATTCTATGTATATGTTTTTTTTTATTTTTATGACAATGTCTTTATCAAATTTCATTAATTCTTTTTAATTCTTAATTATTGAATTTTTCGAAATTTGTTTAGATTATTTTTATTTTATCAAAATTCTATTTCAAATTTTAATAATAAATAAATTTTTTAATAATTAATAAAAGTACAAAAACTAGAAATAAAATATTCTATAATCAAATAAATAAAGTAACTTAATAAATATCAGTAAATAAATAATATGATAAATAAGTCAGTAATATAATCCTCATGGGCATTTTTTTATTTCACTCCGCCATTTTGAAATAAAATCTTTGTAAAAATATAAAAATATCTACAGCACCACGAGCAATAAAAATTTATTCTCAATATTTTCTTCTAAAATAATTACTTCTTTTCTGATAATCACAATTTTATTCATCTTTCGTTCTAATTTGAATTTTTCCAAATAATCTTAAAATCTTTCATTATTGATCCACGAAGAATACGTATTTGCGGTTTTAATATTAAAAAGATTTTGCAAATAACTATGATGATGATAATAATGATTCCTAAAATAGTTTCGAGAATACGATTCGAAGCGATCGTTTATAAAAAATGGTGTATTTTTGAAGATCGAGTGCCGCCACGACGGCCAGGAACTATGATGATAGTGATTAGAGAATTGCTCGTGGCGCCATGATCCTCATTGAGACGGTATAAAACGACCTAAGAGAGATACGTCACATTTGGTGCCACGAACCAATTCATCCACAAATCCAGCCTGAATCCTAAAGTTGGTCTCGTTCGAATTCATAGTACCAGTCATGTACTTTTGAAATGATATCGTGAAGACCCACAATTCTTGTCTACCTTTTTTGGATGATATGATCTAAAACAAGATATATGTAAATATTAGCATTAAAACTTGACTTTTAACAAAATCTATTTAATTATTAGTTAGAAGATTAAATATATATATATAACCAAAAACTTAATCTGAATGTATCCTAAATCTAATTCTAATCTATTTCAAATCTTAGAAGAATAATTTAAATTAAAAATTCGTCAGTCTCTTTAAATCTCTAAACTCAGTTTAAATCTATTTAATCCTAATCTTCTAAATTTCAAATTTAGAAATACGACATACAAATTAAAAGTTTATTTCTTTTTTATATTTCCTAAATTACGTTAGGAAAATACCAAGTTAAGTTCACAACGCATTTTTGGTTATAAAAGCTTCAACTCAAAAATAATTTTTATTTATAATAGTGCTACCTTATCGGAGATCTTATGCATTATATATTATGTTTTGAAACATGGTATCGAAAATATATTTATGTATATTTCGAAAAATAAAACCAATTGTTTATACGAATAAAAAAAAGCATTGAAAATGCTAATGATAACACATTTCAAGTTCAACAAAATCAATGAAATTATTTTTCTTCTATTTTAAATAATAATATCAGATTATATTATATATATTATACATATTTATATGTACCTTCATACCAGACGGAAACTGCAATGTCTCTGGATCTTTGACGATTATCTCAATATTATTTCCTCCGTATTCGAAAAAATGCTCGCTGTTCCAGCATCCAATCGCTAGATCAGATAACAATCCGAAGAAAAGTACTCCGTTATGATCCATAACCTCGGCGACAGATTGCGAAGATCTTTCGATCGAGAATGGTACGAATGATCTTGCAGCGGCCTCGGAATTCTCATTGAAAAGAGTATAATTTCTAGGTTAGAAAGAATAATTGTTTTTAAATAGAAGCTTATCGACAACTAAATAATGAATAATTTAAGAATTAAATCCACTAAAGACCAGCTTTCTTCTAATTAAATTAAACATTTTACTATTTTTTTTTCATTTTATGAAAAAATCATTTTATAAAAAACATTTAATAATATATATAACTAAACTGATCTACTCTATAATAATAATAATAATAATAATAATAATAATAATAATAATAAAAATAATATACATTTTTGCATATTTCAATAACTTAATTTTTTGTTACGAATTATTTTTACAATTTATTTTATCAATTTTCAATTTTCAAGTTACAAAATTAATCGAATTTTATTGTTAAAACTGAAATTAATTGATTACACAAAATGTATTTAGTTTTCCTGTTAAAACAATCAATTTATAAAACGTATTTAAATAAATATCTTACAGATCAGGAATGATTAACGATAATTTTATAATATATTCTACTTGATTAAAAATCAAAATTAATTTTGCACGATGAATCTATTTCTCAGTAGTTCAGATTACGAAAAGCGTTACCAGCGCCATAACTAACCTGATCACAGAAGTATGCACCCATGATTCGACTCTGCTAGCCAACGAATGAAAATAAAGTATCCTGTCGTTGTTACGAATAGGCCCCAAGGCGAGACCAAGGATTCCATCCATCAAGTCGAACGTGTCACCTTTAATGTTGAACGTGCCATACGGTGGATATGGATAGAATAAATTATTGGTGATCTTCCACGATCTTGAATTTCGGAAATCGTAGACGAGTAATGCGAATCCTGTCACGTCAGCAATGTAGGCGAACGTATCTTTACATTTGTCTTCTGTATCTTGAACATCTACAGCTATAGTGACGAATAGAGAGCTATCTTTGAACTGATTCTGGGGGAATCTGTACATGGTGATTAATTTATTGTCACGTAAAGAAAAGACATGAATCTTTGGCCGACACATTTGTTTTTCTCCTAATATTCCTGTATCAAGGACCCATAATCGTTCACATTTGTCTACCTGTAGAAAAGTAAGTAGATATTAAAATAAAAATTTTTTTATAAAATATTTTATAAAATATTTCTTTTAATTAAAAAATAATCGATGAATGAGTTTATAGAAAAAAAGAAAACCGTGTTTTTTTCTTCTTAGATTGTAACCTAACCAAACTTATAGAAACCATAATCATACAATATACAATGTTATATATATTCAAGCGATCTTTGAAGATTTTAGATCTGGAACGTAAAAATTCATGTACATAAGAATAGATTAAAGTTTATTTTATTAAGTTATAGATAATTTTGCATTAGAAACGATAAGTAGGCAATTCGTATAGTATCGTCTGAATATCGGTCACTGAATTTGAAATTGTTTCAAATCATAATCCATTCTAGAAAATAGATTTTTAACTTTTCACTCGTTACATGTCTTATTCCTGTTATCATATACTTATATTGTATTTACATTAACAAAAACTAAATGCATTCTTACGTAATCGTAGATATAAGAGAAATTCTATGTAATAATAGCAATTTTTTTAAATATCTTGAAAATTAAGATAACGGAAAAAGAAGAAGCTGTTGGAAATATTGATTTCTTACGTATTAAAAAATAATTGATATCAACAAGGTCATAGAGATATCGATAATTATCAATGTATAACTATTAATTATTCTTTAGTGAAGCTTTAATGTAATAGAACTACATATATCATTTTAAAAAAGAAAATTCATATAATTTGTTATTGAAAATAATTTCAATAAATTACAATCAATTTCATGATAATTGTACACTCATTTAAAATAATAAAAATATAAGCTAAAAAATATAAACAGAATATAAATGTGAATTTTATTTATCTATGTATTTACATACATTTTTTATTTATTAATTTTTAAAATAATAATCAATAATGAATTAACAATATTATAGGCATATGTGCTATATTATTATTAGCTTTTAGAATTTTCACTGAAGAAAATGTTGCTACAATAACACAATACATTGTTGAATATTTATTTATATTGCATATTTTTATGCACAAAACTAAATTAGAATTAAATATATAAATAATCATTCGTTGATACGTTATCATTTAATGATTACAATTTAAATAATGTATGAAATAATATATAAATATGGGAATTTTTTTATTAATCGAAGATTAACTTTAGAAATTGCTCATTTAAGAAGCGATCTTTTACTTAAATAAAGACAGATATGTAATTACATAATTACTTGTTAGAGATACGTAAATCAAATAAATCACAGATGTATAATCATTATTTTCACATTAATGTGTCATAGCGATAGTTAAAGAGGAATCATATAATTTTTTGAAATAGCAAATTTTCCAAGTTTTAAACGTTTAAATAGAAAAAAAAAAAAAAAAAGATACCTGCATTCTATACACGCTGGTCAGTCCATCACAATATTTCACATCATTGTAACTCCAACTTGGATACGGGGTTATCAATGGATTCCCATTCACTGATACTTCTTTGGTGACATAACCTAAAGTTAAGGGTATGCCATCTTGAATCCTTGGAATGGCCACAAACACCATCGATTGTTGTTCTTGAAATAATAAATATAATATAGTGTTATAAAAAAATATAGATTTTTAAAATCACTGTCAATCTTTTGAAAATAATATTAGCTGGAATAAAGTATGAAGGAATGACAATCGTTCAAACTCATTTCAAAATTCAATGTAATCTAAATTTATTGACAACAGTGAATAGATACAGTTTAATACAGTTAAATTATAATAATTTAAACTTGTTAGTATTTTACTTAATATTTGCACCTCTGACAAAAAATAAATAAGATTAAACATTCAATTGAAAAATTTTTATTTCGATAAATTTTCATTTTATTTTTCATTTTATTTATTTTCTCTGAATCGATTGGTGGCATTCTTTTGACAAAAACAACAAGAGATACATCAAGAGTACTTCATTAATTGATCAATATTATTTTCAAAAAGAATAAAATAAAAATTACAGAAATTTCAATTTTTGCAATTGCAACAGTATTATTTCATTGTAACTTTATTATAATTTTCTTTAACTATTATATCTATTTTTCTTTATAATCACATTGGAATATAATCTTACTATTTTTTAATTTAAATTTAATAAATTTAAATCGAAAATAGATACAGGAAGCTTTGTTATGCTGTTATTATTTATTTCATTTGTACCTGTGTTATAGACATCAACATCGATGGGTAGCGAAGCGCCAGGAATATAAGATCCACTTTTAATGGCAGTCAATTTGGCAAATTCGTTTGGAAAGGCAAATTCCAACGCTTTCCATGAGTAGATGTTCTTCAGTTTTTCTTGTGCTTGTGAATCGGCAATTGCCAAGAGGAATAAGATGACCGAGAAATAAAATTGTCTCATCTCCTAAATAAAAACAAAATTGTTGAAAATGTGATTTAATCGGATATTTCACGATGGTTAAAGAAAAGAAATTGTTAGATGGTAATTTATGAAATGCATTACGTAATTTCTTATCCTCCAAGGAAAATTTTTATCTCATAATTATCTTGAATTTTAATTTTTAGAATGTTTTAACTATCATTGTTTTCGTGTTTTATGTTTTTCCGCTAAATATTCATAACATGTTTTTTTAAACACGATAAAATATTAAGACAATTGTAAAAAAATTTTATAAAATATCGATTAGAAATCGATTTAATTTTATGAAATTAGAAAAAATTTATTTATTTCACAATTAAATCGAGAAAAAAAGAAATCGCGGATAATTTCAAGTATTTTTTGATAAATAAAAATTTAATTATTAATTTTGAATCATTTGAACAACATTGATTAACATTGATATTGATTATAATCAAAATAACGTTTATTTTATGGATTCATTGAAAGCTACTTACAAATAAGATTATCATTAAGAATATGCTAATAGAATGTCAATAAAATAAAATTTATTCCTGTGTTTTCTAATTTAAAAATATTAAAAACTAATTTTTTTTTCCAGTCCAACTAATAATTATCCAATTAGCCAATCTATTACCAATTGGCTAGTTATCTATTGCTAAATGCTAATTATTAATAATTATAATATATTAATATTATTAATATTACAGTGATAATCATTGATTTTTAAATATCAAATATTAATTATTAAATATTATATCTAATAATTATTTTTATTAACTTATGATTAATAACGCTCAAATTTACTATTAATTTCTTATAATTCTTTAATAATATTTTTCTTGAGGATAAGTGTTATCATTTGAAACTGAAAATCACTTTGTCTCAATATTCACATATGTATAAAATATTCTCGAAAATTTTATTTTCAAATATATCCATACTCTTATAAAATATATTTCTTAAACTTTTCTAAAAATAACTTAAATAACTTTTATGTATCATATATTTCGAAAATTAAAATTAATTAAAAATACGTTTAATTATCGTAAAATCCAATTTTAATATTAAATCCAATTTTGTAACTAATAAATAATTCAATTTTACGTAAAATCCAATAATAATGCAGTTGTTTATCATCTGAACGAATGAAACAATTACGTTCCAATAATTAAAAAACTACAACCATTTGGAAATTTACCATCAGATTATGAAATAGGGTAAGTCACTTCCTTCACCCCTGTCCTTGTCGCTCGTTTTGTCGCGGATATGATCTCTTTTCGGTGTCACTCGCCAGAACTTTCACCACCAAAGATTTCTCGATAAAAGTTGTTAACAGTGCAATTATATCCGGTTTTGAATCGTACCACTGAGTTTTTCACGCTTCTTAACTCGTAATTGTGTTATTATCTTTCTTTTTGTGATTATTTTCGAAATTGAAATTAAAATTTGATTGTATAATTAATTTTAAAAATTGTTTCTTCTATTTTTCTGTGATCATTTTGGAAATTGTAATCATTTATTCTTATTTGTCAATTTATCGATTTAAAAAATTATAAAAAAATTATCTTTAAAAATTATAAAAAAATTATCTTTATATCTTATCATTTTATCATATATGACAAAACTCGAAATTAAAAATTTTGAAACGAATAAAAAAATATAAAATCTTGGTAAATATATCTATATTTTTTATATTATTATTATTTAATGAAATTTTATATTTTTAAACAGAAAGTTAAAGATAATCGGGCATAATCTTACCAATTATCGATTAAAATTCTTCTTTTCCAAAAAATGAACTTGAAAAACGAATAAAAAGAAATACAATTTAAATTCCTTTATAAAATATAAATATAATTCATTGACAATATTCCAATTAAAATATTTCAAGATTATCACAATTTTTCTTATAATTATTCCATTAATTTCATAATTAAATATTATATTATTATTAATCTTCTTTTCGAAATTTCGAATTTAAGAAAATAAATTCTAGAAATTTATAATAAATTTATAATTTTTATAATAAAATTGAAAAGTTTTCACTAAGTCTTAGAACAGAGATAAATTCACTTTTCAATCGCGATGTTCGCGCCACCACGTTCGATCATCGACTGAGCCGATGATCGTGAATCAAGTCAAAACGAAGATCGAACAAATCGAGAGAGAATTCTTTCGAGTGTCGCGGTCTCTTTAGTCACGGTCACGTAGTCGAGTTGTAAGATTGCAGAATTTCAACCGATTTGTTGATAATCAGCTGCTTAAATACATCT
This sequence comes from Apis laboriosa, assembly GCF_014066325.1. NCBI lineage: Eukaryota > Metazoa > Arthropoda > Insecta > Hymenoptera > Apidae > Apis > Apis laboriosa. The sequence continues at coordinate 1,189,539 of NW_025221798.1, forward strand.
GTGTCGAAAGAGGTTAACGACGCATGGGTAAATCCCGCCATTTTTTTAATATCATTACCTATGAATTAGTGTCACGTAAAAAAAATATGATGCTGTTTCGGGAAAATTGAAGATATTATATCTATTATAGTATATATTATAGTATGACATGTATTCTTTTGTTAAAATAAGTTACAGTGATAGATTATATTGTGTAATAAATTAGTGTCACGTACTTTTCAAGGAAAATGTATAGTTGTTTACGAAAAATTGAAAAATTGATTATTCTCTTATATGAAGATGAGTATATTTCTTTCGTTAAAATAAATTTAAAATCAATTATACTAAATTAACATTAAAATAAATTATTGTAATAATAAATTAATGCCGTACTTTTCGAAAAAAATATCTATTTAAAGAACAAAAGATTATTTATGTTAGTTTATACTAGTTTCGAATATATTTTTTAATAAAAATAGTTTAATATTTCAAATAAATTATAATAAATTAGATCTTGACTGGAATTCTACTTAATTAGTTATTGTTCTATTATTATCTATCTATTATTTAATTGTAATACTGTTACGATTATCGTTCATACTTTCTTTTCTTCTTTTATGATTTCAAGGCCATACCAGTTTCCAGTCATTCTTAATTTATATTTTCATAACTTTTGTTATTAATTTATATAATAAATATATTTTACTATTCGAAAAAATCAGAGATAATAGATAATAAATATAAATAAAATCTGAGATATTTTTATCAATTGAATGTTTTTATGTAGCAGCTATATATCATATATATTTATATCATATTTATATATATATCAATATGATTAATTTAATCTTTCAAATAATCGATACTTTTATTAACATTTTTCTTCTGTGTGATTTTTAGAAATATCTAATTTTTGCGAATAGAAAATATTGTTATCTATAAATTTGAAAATGATAAATCTGAAACAATTGATATATTATTTTTCAAATTAAGATTATTAGAATTTTTTTTATTGGTTACTATTTATAGATTAAAAATTAGTCGCGAAATAGAAATTGCGTATTGTCGGTTTTCAAAATGAAATTCTCACATTGCGATTACTACATTGTTTCATCAATCGAACTTAAATCATGTTTTATTATCATGTTTTTCAATCAATTATTCGTTATCTGTTATTTTAGTGTCTATTATTATCTATAATTATTAGTTGTACTTTATATAATGTATATTTATATGTATATTTATATTTATTAGAGAGATTTTAAAAATAGATAGAAAATTGAATACAGCATGTAAAAATATGTAAAATGTCAAGTGTTCAAGATAAAATGTTTGGAGAATGAAATAAATCTTTATTTATATTCAATTTTTTTAGATATCTGCAAAAAAATATAAAAATGTAGAGAACAGATATTATATACAAAAATATCTAAAATTTTATTTGAAAAAACTTAATATTTGCATAATATACAATAGATATAATATGTAAAAATAATTAAAATATATAATGAGTGCAATATATATTTATTATTATTATATTCTTGTATATAAAATATATGCAGAAAAATAAAATAAACTTGTAAAAAAATAGGACAAATATAATATGAAAAATGAAAAATAGTAGAGATACACAGTAGAGATAATAATAAAAAATATTCAAAATATTTAAAGAATTATTTGAAGAATGAAACAAGATCTTTATTGTTTTACAAAAATGTAAATTTGTAAATTTTACAAACTACAATATTTTGCAAATACAAGATAAACATAAATAAAACATTCAATAAATATTTAAAGAACGAAGAAACAAATCTTAATGTATATTTCATTTTTGTAAATATATGTAGAAAATTATAAATTTGAAAAAAAATGTACAAAATATAATATCTAAAATATTTAAAAAATTAAATAAATCTTTATTCATACTTATTCATATGTACACGTATATAAAATACGTGTATATAAAATATCCTGTACATCCTGTACACATGTATATAAAAATGTAAATTTACACAAGCATTCTCAGTTTAATTAATTTGAAATTCCAACATAATGATTCAACACATAATTAGTAAATATCTATTACGTTTTATGTCTGTATTCATAGATTGAATTCAACTAAGATTCCTTATCTAACCGCAATAATGATCCTATTACATTTTTCTTAATGTCAATAAACTGATAATATCCAGCAATAAATTTTCTCTTTCCTTTAAAATATATGAATAATACAATACATTTACTAACACATTTTCCAACAATAATTTACTTGATTATGATGAATGAATACAAATATTTTGCATCAGTAATTTGATAAAAGAATTTTTTAAGCAAATGATCATTTATAAGTTTTGCTCATGGATAAACGCAAGAACAAAATGATTATTGTATGTACATATGTAATATATAAATTAACAGATAAGTACTTCTGCATAAATTTCCTATTATTCATTAACTATGATTTCATAATTATAATTTATTTAATTCCATGGATTGTTTTTACAATCCTAAATTCTCCGTTTCTCAGGAAATTTTTCTTTCTTGTCTTTTTCTTAAGAGATTTATTATATAATATAGAGAAAATTCACAATAAATTTATGTATTTTCTTAAGATTTTGACAAGTAATTTATCTATTTTTGATTTCTAAAGAATATTGATTTCACAGTTTTTGTGATTTATAATTTATGAAAGTTTTAAGAATATTGCAATTTTTTTAATAATATTTTATATAAATATAATATCATCTGCAAGAATATAAATTCAAATTGATTATATAAGTAAGTAATAGTATTTAAGAAATATAAAAGTAATAAATCTATACAAAATTATTATTTAATTTGACAAATTTCTATTTCTATTGATTCGCTATATCTTTTTATTTCTATTATCCTTTTATTAACATTTATTTTAAAATTATTTAACAGTCGTACATATTTCCTATTTTCTTTTACTGAGAATATTTTAAAAAAATTACAATTCTATAATGAGCATATCTATTTTTTTCTTTAAAATTATATAATTTGATAAAAAAAATATGTAAGAATTTTTTTTATTCGAATTAATTTAATTTTATCATTTTACAAAATTTTAAAAAAATTTATTATTATATTATAGATGTACGAAATTTAAAAATTCCTTCACTTTAAAATAAAACAAAAATCAAGAATGAAAAAAATTGCGCATTTTTAATCGTTAATAAGATACAAAGTTTCAAATGTAATTTCTTTATTCTTGATTTTTAATTTATTTTTAATCGAAGAATCATTCTTTGAATTGTTTAAGTATTTTTTGATTTAATTTTAAACGTTTCTTTCGCTTTTAAAACACGTTTATCGTATTGTTGTAGAATTGTGATGGAAAATATGATTGCGCAAACGAATTGAGGATTGGATTTTTATGGGTCGATTGCATGGATATTAGCCTCATTATTCGAATGTTGATGTCGCGTGCATTCACTTCTTGCTTGAAGAATTTCTGAAATTTGGTGGACATCACCCAAATGTTGCCATTATCGCGCTCTGCCCATCGAATTTCAGCGACGAACTGCAATTTTTCTGGTGTATAAGCTAGAATCCTAAAAAAAAAAAATTGTTATCGTTATTTGAAAAATAAAAACAATTTCAAATTATCATTTGTCATTTTATTTTAAATCTTTTTTGTTTCAGATTGTGAAATGATATGTGAAATGATCTAAGAATTCTGAAAAAATTAAAATTAAAATAAATTTAAAAAAAGATTCAATGTATCAATTCATCTTTACATTAATTTTATGATTACGAAAGAAAATAATTAATTCATTATTTTTATATGCACAGAACATATCTTTTACATTAAAAGCTGATAATATATCATTCAATTTATGGAAGTTTATATTTTAAATGTAAAATATAAGAAGAAAATTATCGAGATACTAATTACTTCAATTTGATTATAAAAGTCATTATCATTATGATATAGAGAGTGTTTCATTAATTCATAATCTGAATATTTTATAAATTATGAATATTGAAAAATAATTTATATAAAAATTGAATGGTTTAAAGAAATCTACCATTCAGACTTCTCATCATATAAACTGTTTATCTTCATGTATGTTAACATATTTATGAGACATTTTTAAAGGATTGATTCTGAGAGACAACAACAACAAACACAAAAATCTCGATAGCTTGTTTATTTAGTTGCAAGCAATCATAAGCATTGCATTAAATATGAGACAGAAATTACGTCTTACTTTGTCCAACATAAATTGCTTATAATTTAATAAACAAGCCACAATCGACATTTTTTGTAATATTTCAATGTTTACACAATACATATAATAATAAAACATACCTTAATAAATACCTTAATAAATAAAATTCTACAATAATTTTCAATATTTACCTTTGCTGATTCGTTTGTGGTTGCCATGAAGCGATCGCCATTTCCGTGAACGGAGCGAAAAGAATTGTGTCTTCACGAGGATCAACGGCCAGAGCGAGTCCTTGACTCGACTTTTTACCAACCAGAGTTACCGGCAGCTGTTCACCGAATGCTGGTGGACCTGCTTGAAGAGCCGTAGTTGGCACGCTGAACAAACGATCCGTGGCCAACGGTTGATAGTATAATGTTCCAAGTTTGGCGGAGAATGCTAGGCCAATGACACCGTCGAACAATTCAAACATATCGCTTCCGATCTGCAAAAATATATATATATAATTTAAAAAATAATCTAGTAATTAATTTAATTGGAATTGAATAAAGCGTCAAATTCTAATATTGTTGGTTCATCCGAAGATGTTGATTGTTGATGTTATTTCTTGAAAGAAATAAATATAAGTAATATCCAGTTAACTGTCGCAGGGACAGTTAGAAAGGAAGTCGAACGCGTCAGTAGATGTTTTCTGAGAATTGTTGGCGGTTTCTTTTTCGATTCCGTTTGTTTGAGAGAAAAGAAAGAGAAAGAAAGAGAGAAAAAGAGAAGTTTTTTTTACAAGCGAGATAGAAAAAAGTTTGTATTTTATTTTATGATGAAATTTGAGTCAAAAATTTTAAATTATTTTTTAACTTATTCCTTAGATGAGGAATTAATAAAATGATAAAAAAGCTCGAGAAATAATTTGTGATATTAAATTGTCCTTGAAAATAATTTAAGGTTTTTTACAAGAATATCGTATCGTTTGTATCGTGTATGGTTTTGGTATTGGCTTTTCGCTTCCTTTTCGCTTCTCCACAACGCGTGAAACAGTCATCCCACCGTGAAATTCCTCGCGATTTTCTAGACAGTAAAGCAGCCAATGTAAAAAAACAAAGCAAAATCGAAGCGTAAAATTGACCTGCGTAAGTATTCGTTGCACACAAAGAAATAAACCGTAAAATACATCGCAGAAGAATTATTATTTGCTCTGTTCAGATTCCATGTAATTTCTGAATTTTCATTATCATTTGCCTGTGCATTTTATATTTTAAATAAAAAAAAAAAAATTTTTATTATCATGAAAAATATGTAATTTATATTGAAATCATCAATTTGAATATTTTTATTAGCAGTGAATATTTTTATTAGCAGTGAATATTTATTTTCCATTATTGTTGATCTTGAATGATCTTGAATGATCTTTAATTATATATCATTGCATTCGTTTTGAAAAATTTAATCAAAAAGTAAAATATATATATATCGTTCCACTTAAAGAAAGTAACTAATCTTTAATATTTTTTATTTATAAGTAATTATAAAAAGAGAAAACTTTTTGAGATTGTGCATTTCTCAAAGAAAGACAACTTTAATCTGTTAAAATCTTGAAATATTGATATTTCATATTATTTATTACATCATCTGTTCGATTTTTAAAATTAAATTTAATTTATTTAACAAGAATTAGCAAAATAAGTCAAATTGATTATGAATTTTTTTATTCTTCCAATTATTTAAAAAATTAATAATATTTTAAAAAAATTATAAATAAAATAAAAAATGAAAAATTAAAAATAAAATATTTTTAAAAAATTAATAATATTATTTTAAATATTAATAATATAAGTAATAATAAGATAAATATTAATTTTTTTTATTCAAACAAACGTAATTATATATGTTTAATTATTTTCATAATAATATCCACGCTATAATCGTTTGTCTATAATATTTTTAAATAAATATTATAGATTAAAAGATCTAATATCGATCATATTTCAAAATAAAAAAAAAAAATAGAATAATAGAAAGAATAGAAAAATTCGATGAGAATCTTACTCGATAAGTGGAAAAATCTGGATGAGGATACATGCTCGCGTGCAAAATTCGCCAGCTTCTATCCGTTGCGCCATCGAATACAATTATACCTTGAAGAAAAAAGTAACAGTGAATGTTATAAAAATAATAATAATAAATAGAAAAAAAATATAATTAATTCTCAATTACCGGGTCCTGTAGTGTCACTTATATAAAGGAACATGTCGTCACAGGTAGTTGCTGAGGTATCATCGAGAATCAGATTGGTCAGCAACGTATTGGGTCTTAGAGACTATATAAAGAAAATTAATTATTCTATACTCCGAATAAAATTCCAAACACTAAGTAAATCTCGAAAAATTGACCAATTGAACAATATCAACCAGTTATTTAAATAATCTTATATAATATATAATAACAAAAAAATTTTCGATGCCTTTTATAAAATTTTTGGATAAAAACGAAAAAAACTATGTATAATATATCAAGAATAATTTTTCCAAATTTTCTTATTATTACAAAAATGATCACAAAAATGATCAAGGACACACCTCGCGTGGAAAAGTATACTGTCGCACTAATTGATCGGTCTTTAGATCGAACACCATTATCTTCGGTTGACAAACCGGTCTAAAGTCATCGATCGACGTCATTACGCCACTGTCAATGACCCACAATCGGTTACACCTGTCCAACTTCATTCTGTACACGGAGATCAGCAACGAGCAATTTAAATCGCCTTTTCCCGCGCTGTGCCAGTCCCATGATGGATAAGCGTTTAATTGAGGGCTACTCTCCAATGGAAGATTTCTTGAGATGTAGTTCAAAGTCGCGGGGATGCCCACTCGTAATCTTGGAACGCTGATGAATATCTTGTCCCAGCCCACCTCGATGCCAGTTGGAACCACGTTCTCGGGCCGATACTGATTAAGGAACTCTCGATCGTATGGAAGAGCAAAATCCAGAAGCGGCCATTGGACTATGGTTTCTAGAATTTCTGTGGCCGTTAAGGTGCAAAACAATCCTGAGAGAAGAAATAGATGCAGCATCTTCTGTAGTGGAAAGATAATAAAAAATTAATATATCTGCCTAATGATAACAGTGACGTTACATTATCCCCACTTCTAATGCTACGCCAAAACCAAGCGTCGCGTCGTGTCACGTGATATGTCTCTGGTTAATTAGTAATGAAAGTAGAACTACCTGATGTTACTATATTCTTCTCATATTATATTGAATATGTCGCATTGTTTTCATTACTATTGCTATATTAAGCGAAAACAAAGTGACACAAAGGAATGTGATCTTCACGTGACGTATCTCTGTAACAGTATGGAAGAGATCTAATGTAACAGTGACGTTACATTACCCCCACTTCTAATGCTACGCCAAAACCAAGCGTCGCATCGTGTCACGTGATATGTCTCTGGTTAATGAAAGTGGGGATACTTGTGATGTTACTATATTCTTCTCATAGGGAATTATATACTGTTTTATTTCTTATTTGAATACAAATAGACAATGAGAGAATAGAAATATTTATGGATTTATGTGTTTATTGTTAATAATAAAATTATGATTGGAATCATATTTATGATTGTTAATTTAACTTAATTTGTTAAATGTACATTATAATCCATATATTAAATGGATATACATAAAGATTCGAAATCACGTTAATTGAAATTGGAATGTAAAGTATTTCATAAGTGTGAACTATTTTGATGATTTCCTTAATTATATAATATGTAGATTTTTTGTGAAAATAATTTATTGATATAAATAATGGAAAAAAAATCAATATTGAAGAAATATTACTAATGATTAAATTTTCAAATTTGTAATAATAAAATTAAATTTGATTTAAAATTCTATTTATTAAAATATACTAATTAAAATACATTTCCATACTTATAAATAATAATAATTTAGAAAATTCCTTAGATAAGTTGTTGTGAATGAATTATGTATATAATCTTTTAAATAGTAATTATTTTAAACGGTAAAGATAATGATATTCGCATGTTCTGCAATTTAAAAAAGTTAAAAATCCATTTAAACTCTTTAAACGAAACATATAATTTCTATTATCTTTTACAACAAATATTTTAACATTTTAAACCTTTGTGTCTCTTAACCATTTTACGACAGATTATTTAACATTACAAAACTATTTATATTCCCATTCAAAAGTTGTCAGACGTACAATTTTTTATATAGCATCTAATCATTAGTTATGTTCTAACCAGTCAATTTGACAATGAAATAATCTTTATTGTATTATTAAATCACTTTGTATTTGCAAGTGAAACGGTGTGAAAGTCACGAGTCAACGAATTTTCGATCTCGAATAAGAGATAATATTTAAATAAGTTTACGTGAACTGATCGATCGATCAAGCTTTGCATCGCACCGGAAACGCGTGCTTACGAACGCCACCTTCCGCGTATTTTGTAACAATCAACGATCATAATGCACGCGACACAATGAATGTTGAAACATGAGATCGATCAGCTGTTGAATGTCACGCGATTGTTTCGCTTCAAGTTTTTTTACCTTGAAAAATCATTTTCGAAATCGAATATTCGTCAAATTTCTTTTTTAATTATTAATACACGTATTATTAATTTATTTTGTTGGACTTTGATTTTTAAAAATTAAAGTTAGATTATAAGATCGAAAAATTATTTTCGAAACGAATATTTATCGGATCACATAATCAAAAATTTTATTTTTATTAACTTATTTATTGTTTCAATATTTTTAATTTTAAAAATCATTAACAAATTTGATAAATTAAAAAACTTTATATGCTATATTTATGTTGAAAACAAGTTTTTTTAAATTATGTTATCACCGTATTTTCTTTTATTAGTTTGAAACTTAAAAAAAATTCTAAGAATTCAAATAATTCAAAGTTTGCAAAAAAATAAAAGAAATTCTATTATAAACTATATTTAAATTGTAATTATTAAATTTCATGATAATTTATCTGTGCGTTATCAAACTTGAAGTCAAATAATATAATAGTATATAATTATGTAAATACATAAGTATTTGCATAATAAGCAAGTTTTGCAACTTTGTATAGAATATCCACGCTTTTGGGATATAAATATTTTTTCGTATCGAATATCTTCTATTCCGAATTATTAATAAAAACCGAATGTGAAATAGAAATATTAAAAAGTTGAAAAACGAATATGGAATGAAACAGGATCTTTAAATTAAATTATATCGATAAAATAAAATAAAATAAAATAAAACTTTCACGATACATCTTTGATAAAATTTATTTTAAATTACGATTTCAATTAGCGAAACAGAACGTATCTGGAATTTTATACATCATTTTGTAAATTTTTTACATAGAAAATGAAAAAAAGAATAACTTAATTAAAAATCGAAATGTGAATAATTATTTGCATATACAAGTAATATTCTTTCGTATTTATATCCTTTGAAAAAAATTATCGATATCAAATAAGTCTTATCTGAAAAAGATTTGCAAACTTTAATAATAAAATTTGAAAAACTGTTTTCCAATTATCAATTATTATTAATTATCTAAGCTAGGTATTTATTTAAGATGATCAGATCATTTGTGATTGTGATCAATTCATGATGATACAATTATTGACATAATCGATAAAAAACAGTTATAATCTTTTGAATCAACGAAGCGTGAACCGGCAATTTTAAATTATTTTATTTTTCAACAAATTCACGGTTTTAATCCTCATCTCTGGCGAGTGAAACATGAGTCTCAGATCGATCTTCGAATATCGCGTAATTCGAGTATTTCGAATACCTTGCGAAGTTGCAAATTTATGATCTTTATTCTTACGCAAGAAATTTCTTCACGAGAAATTCTCTTCCAGAATCGAGCAAAAACAAAATGATCATTGCTGTTGATTATTTTAATAAAATTGTCAAGTGTTGTTAAATGTGATAATATTTGATAGTAATAATAATAATAATAATATTCAATATCCAAAATAAATTATTTACAATTATTACATTTATTCCAAAATAATTATATATATACATATTATATTTACTATATGAAAAAATTTGATTTTTTAAATACAATATTATATTATTACATTATTATGTAAAAAGTAAAATTTTCATTTTTAACTTCTAAAATTAATATTAAATGTAATATAATGATTGTTTATATTAGAATTAATAACTACTTTTTTTATATAATACTTATTAACCGATACGATTTATTTAATTAAATCTAGATTATTAAAATTTTTGCATGCATTCAATTATTATTCAATAATCACAATCTGTACTTAATATGAGTTTAACATATACTATTACAATCTCGTTCAAAAATCTTAGAACATGTTGTATTTTAATATTATTTTGACGTGTAAGTGTGTGAAATTTTAAATATTATATATAATATTTTTATTAATACATCAACACATTATCCCTTTTTTATGTTACAAAGTTAATATATATTTATTATTTCATTTATTAAAAAGATTAAAAGGATAAAAGCAAATAGTAATAGAGATTAAAAAAATTAAAAAAATTTATAAAAACGTTATTTCAAAGATTGCTTGATTTTTTCCAATTTTCAAGGTGACACAACTGTCCTTATACAACATAACACTTTTGAGCGAGGATGTAAAATCACTCGAATAAAAAAGCAAAAAAACTCATATTTCATAACACTTTAATAATAGAACAATTATTAGAGAAAAGAAAGGAATAAAAATGTTGGAGTATCACCCAAAAGAAAAAAAAAAAAAATCAAAAAAGTGTCAATCACAAACAAATTATAAAAGATGCTAAAAGATAAATAAAGAACGAAAATAATAAATGTAAATCACGTAAAAAAAGGAATCAACCTTTAATCCAAAATTCGAACTCGAGGTAAGGATTAATCCTCTTTCGTGGAGAATCCAGCAAGATCCAATTCCAACTAACTGCTCGTTCAAACGAACGTGTACCAAGTTCCGCTGTCTGAACACTGACTGATCTAATTTCCTTGCATCGGTTTGGATCCTACCGGTTCGAGAGACAGGAGGCAGAAAATCGACATATTGTGCAAGCATGCATAATATTGTCTTTGTCATGTTCAAGAGTAAAGTTCGATGAAATTTTCTTTTTTTTTTTTTTTTTGCGAAAAAATTTATCATCGATTGGTGTGGCATTGGTTGGAATTAATCGAAAGTTTTGTCGTAATAGATTCTATCTATGGAATTTTAATTTTCTTCGATAAATTTTTATTTTAATCTTTGAATTCTTCAAATTTAACTGTCTTCGAATGACATCAAATTATAATATTATAAAAATGATTACTTTTCTCCAACATAACTGTCGATATTCATATAATTCATATAATTTTCTGATTTTTCATTTGTTCATCATTATAAATTTTAATTTGCAAATACAAAATGTGTATGCATTCAATCTATTTCTAAATTCACTTATTACAAAATTGCACATATCAATATTCCATCCATATTTTTATACACAGGTATATTTTTCTTATACATCAAAAATTTTCCAAAAATTTTTATTCTTTTTGAAATTGTCCAATTTTTTTTTAATTCGCTAAAAAATTTTCTTGAAAAAATATTACATCCTGTAAATTACACGTTATGTAGACGAAGGTAATATTTGGAGTTCAGAGAATTATTTTAGATTTAGATAAGTGTGTGCTCGACCACTGTACCGGAGAAAGTGATTTATAAACAATGCTATACGTAAAGGCTTGACATTCAGGATCCGTGGTCGCGTAAGACTTCCATTTGGAATGCAGTTAAGCGACTATATAACGGAGACAACAATTAGGAGAGTTTTATACTACGTGTTACTGTTTCCATTCATTTGTTGATACTTGATTTATTATCATTGTATAAGATATCAATTAATAACTTGGAATGGAAAATATTATCTCAAATACTTCATTGTTTTTATTTGACAAATAATATAGAAAAAGAAACTAACAACTTTTTTTAGAGAATAATAAAGTATAGAAATAAATATTATTTTAATATAATATCTATTATTTAATTATAATTTAATATCAGTTATTTCATTTGATAATAATTTTAGTAATTTTTGTCTTCTAAGATTTTAGATTTTAGAATTTATTCGAAGACATCCTTATTTCGAATAAAAATTTTAGTTTCAAAATTGCAATATTATTAAATAAAGCTTAGTTATTATTGAAAGTATCATTTATTAATTATTTTATCTTATTTTCATTTTAAATAATCCTGTGCAAAAATATTAATAATTATTCAATTCTCACTTTTTAAAATGATATTTTATAATTAAAATTATTATATATATCGACCAAAAATATTGTAAATAGTATATTGATAGAAATAGGCGCGGTGTAGTTCCGGGCACTTTCGAGTTACATACCAAGGCCTTCCACCTAACATTTACCACTAAGTTCGATCAATTGCGATTTTCTTCACGTATTGATTGTAAATATATGTACAGAGTGTCCCAAGAATGTTGGAACATTAAATTGAAGATTCCCGAAATAATTTCAAACATTTTTCTTTGCAAAAACTTTCGTTATAGCTATATTAGCGAATTATTGTACGAAATAACATCAATTACGGATAGCCTAATTGAGCCACATAACAGTAACGTTGGCTACCGACCGAGCAAGTTCAAAGTGTGAATATAACGAATATTTTTTTATCAATAAAAAATAATATACAATAAATAAATAAATATAATTTTCTAAATATTTTTCTGTGAATATAACATAATACGAATATAATAAATATTTTTTTCATCTATAAAAAATTATATCGAATAATATCACGAATGATGAAAAACTAAATAAATACAATATTTGACATGCTTTCTTCGAGATGATTTGTTTGGATTTGTTTGGATTTGTTTGTGCTCGGTCGGTATGTAGCCAATGCTATTCGATTAGGACGTGTTTCATGATTGGTCAGTGTTTTTATAACTCGTTAACGAAACTATAACAATTACAATTTTTGTAAAGGAAAATGTTGCTCGGAATTATCTTGAGAATCTCCAGTTTATAAATGTTCCATAATTTTTGCGGCACTCTGTATATATATTCGAGATTTATACCGAGTATTATTCGATTTTTATCTATACGTGTATTGTTTCGTTTGCTCTTTAATCGTACTTTCGCGTGTACTTTAAGGACAAATCATGTGCGATGAATTCAAACTGATTGGAATAGATCGTATTACATTTTTAAGTTCATTTATTGTCAGAGTATAAATCTTCGTTCAAAGGATAAGATCTGTCGGTAAAGTACACACGCAATTCGAATATATATATATATTTTTTTTCGTTATATAAACGTTTTCTTTATGTTAATATGTTATATCGTTATCTTTTTTCTCTTGCGTGTTCATCGTTTGTAAATTATTTTAACATGATTCTATATATATTAGATATTCTAGATATTATTATTCTAGATATATTCTAGATATATTAGAGAAATTTATAAATTAACACGTAATATTGTTACGTAAATGTTAAAAAGAGTGATTTAATTATAAATATTCAATTTATTATATGTGCACTATATAATATTATACATTATATATATATATTATTGCAATATATTTATATATGTGCAACAATGTTATATATTCAAAATAATAGTAATAAATTTGATTTCATTTAAAAATTTTTTTGCTATTAATAATTAATATTTATCGATAATCTTATTTTTATTTACTATTTATATTTACATTCATTGTATTTTTCTTTCTATTTTGTTTCTTTTCTCATTTTCTTTACGAATGTAAAAAAGAACTTCTTATCAATCTTACAAATATACAAAAATACATAGAATATACAAAAATATATAGAAAAAGGGAAGAAATTACTTTAATTAGAATAATTAAATTCAAGTGAACTGAGAAAAGTGATTAAAAGTCACATATAATATATATTCTACAATAATTCATCGATTACTATAATTATACTTAAAAACAGGATTAAAACAATATCATAACCTAACATTTGTGCAGTGATAATTTATATTACTATTCTCACTTTTCTTCTTGATTTTTGATAATTTCTTGCTAGATGTAAAGAAAATCACCATGGATACCAACGTAAAAATTGTACAAGAATATTTCACGTCGTTAATGTTGCCACGAAGAATAAAGCATTTTGGGATTGCGTAACCTCTTCGAGCTGAAATATCATGGGAATAAACGCTCTTTAGAATAAACGAGAATTCCCACGGAAAAACGGAACAACGTTACTATTTTATCTTTCTTTGCCGATAAATGCGAAACAGGACGTACGATTAGCAAAGGGGATAATTTGACACTTGATATGTGATATATTACACTTCGTACCTTACTACACCTTATTCCAATTTAAATTATAATTATAATTAATGAAACTGAAAAATTTATAAAATTTCAATTGGATGATCAAATTTTATTAATGAATTAAAATTTTGTAATTTTCAATCAACAATTTAAAATGTTTCAATATTAAAAGAAAAATTTTATTAATTATTTATTAGGAACAAGAACTAGTAGAACACGTTTGACTATAATAATAATTTATAGATAAAAGTATGTATGTAAAATATCGATAAATTAAGGTTAACTAGTGATAATGATAAGTCATCATGCAGAGTCATTCATCTTTTTCTCTCAGAATTATAACGTTGATTATTTTGTAAAATTATTTTGTGAAATTGTTTTTTTTAAATTTTTAATATTATAACATGATTATTAATATTATTTCTGAAACACGTTTCAAGGATTGATTGTAAATATGAAAAAATATAATATTGAAACTTATTTATAAATTTTCGAGTAATATAATTTTGCATTAGATGAAGTGAGACAGATATAGAGCTGTGTCACTCCACCTGCGTCACATTACACAAACTAATACTAAACTTAAATTATTTACAACTTAATAAATAATCGATTTTTATGCCAACTTTTCTCTAGAATCGTCAAATCTCCAAAAATAAACACATTAACATCTAAATATTTTAACTTCAAACAATCTTAAAAAAATATTTTTTTTTTTTCATTTTCTCCACGAATTTACCTTCACTTCATATCTATCAAATAAAATGTTTTTGCATCGAGAGCATTTTCATATTTTAAATTTTTTATTTTATTTTAATTCGTCACAAGTTAATTAACATATGACATTTATATGTAAAAAGGTGTGGTTAAAAATGTATGTTTCTATTTCTATTTTTTTTTCATTTTAAATTAATAAATTAATAAATTAATTTTCAATCAACTTGTTGTACTTGAGTTTTCTCATTCTTAAAATCCATAATTCATCGATACGATTTCCAAGTATATAATAATATACAGTTACCACGAAGAGCAAAATGAAAATTTAATGCATCGATACACCTTTCTTGCAAACGAATTTCGTTTCAGATTATTATTCGTCAATATGAGGGCTCAGCCACATGATATTCTTATGCAAGCTTGCGTAAAACCATTCATGATGTAGATACCGCAACATGTAACGCCTTAAATGAGCGAATACGTATCCGCCATGCACGTGAACGTTCGTGCATGCCATTGTCGATGCTTGTCGACCAAGTTTTTTTTCTACGGTTTTCCTTTGGTTATTTATTCGCTCGTGTCACGCTTTCCTTATTTACATCGGTGATATTTCGAAAGTGACCTTTTTTTTTGTATAAATATACAAAATAAGTATATAATATATAAAAGAAGTGTTCGATTCGATTGTGTCGCAAAATTGAAAGGGTGATTCTTCGAGAAAAATAATAAATATTTAAAAGAATCGTGTATTTTTATATTTAAGATCTTAAGATTTTTGTTTCTAATTAAATTGGCGTGATAACTCGAGAAATTGATTTAAAAAGTTAAATTTAATTGAAATGAATAAACGATAATAATGGAAAAAATCAAGCATCTAATTTTGGAATTTTTGCAATTGGAATTATGATTTTGAAGAATATGATATATGTATATATTAATGGAAAAATTTTCAAATTTATTTTGAGTGACTATACCAAATTTCGAATTAGATATAATTATCTTAAAATAAACAGGAAATCAAAAATAAGAAAATTTCTTTTTGTTTCATATTTATATTAAAAATGGATTTATCAATTCGTTTTGCTCATCTTAATTTTTTCCAATATTTAAAACAATTATTTCTTTCAATAGAATCAATATTCAGTTTAATATGATTAAGTTTTTATTGAAAAACTTTAAATATCGATTATATTAAGGCAATTATTGCTTTTAATTAAAATCAATATATTTACCATTAAATTTAGGTTAAATTAAATTTTCATCGATATTTGAAGTTTAAGAAAATTGATTAAATTATATTTTTGTACACCTTAACATTTTTGCCAATTCAATTCGCGAGAATTATTTTAATAAAAATCGACATTCAATATAGAATTTAAATTATATTAAATTTCTGTTCGCTTTTTTTTTGTAATGATAATTTTCTTTAATATCCAGTATCAAATTTGATTCCTGGTATGGTCGGTGAAAGTTTGGTCAATACATTGTTACATATTTAATACTCTTTCCGCTCCTTCGTATTAATTACAAGCTGACACGTGTAATTCTAGTCTGTATTTTTTTATTATAAGATTTAATTGCGAAACATGAAATAAAATATAATAATAAAACATGAAATATTGTTTAAAAGATAATCTTATATATTTATTATTTAATATTTTTAATTTTTTTTCGCTTTTCTAAATTTTCAAATTTTCCAAGTTTTTGCAATTTAAACTAAACCAACTAGAAACAAATGGAAATTAAATTATATAATTTAACTGAATACAGTTGCTTAATAAAATTCTATATTAAAAGTTTGTTAATATCGTTTCAATTATCATTCTTGCGAAAATCAATGGCGTGCTCTCGTAATAGAAAGGTATCCCAACTGCTAATGAAACTAATGGAAAAAAATGATAGTTGTAGAACTACTCTGGGAAAGATCATGATTATCAAATTGTAAACAAGCTTTTATTTTGAATGTTTTTTAAAATTATAAAATGTTTGAAATCAATAAATTTAATATTGTTATGAGATAAATGAGTAATAAAGTGTGTAATATTAAATTCATGATGGAATGATTTACCGCATTAAAATGTTGGAAAAGAAGATCGCACTTTAAGGATTACCGACACTAATGGATAATGGAAAGAATTATTGCAAGTGATCTAGGGATTTTTGTCTTATTTTAACTTGAAAAATCACCATTTAAATTTTTAGACCAAATATCCTTTCTTCCTATATATATTTAGATATTGCATATTTGAACTTCGAATAAAAATATTCGATTTGAATATATTGAATGCAATATATAAATGTATGTAAATATATAAATTTGTATAATATGTAAATTTTTATTATCCATTTTAAAGATAATTTATTTATTTTTCACTGACAGGAATTTTAATAAAAAAAAAAACCATTATCAAATCATGAAATATTTTCTTGAAATGAAACAATTTTTAAATGAAATTCACGACAAATCGTAATGAATAATTATTACAAATTTCATAATTTATATTTTACGATATTATAGAAAATAAACTGATAAATTATTTTTATCAAACTACATAATCAAAATACAATAATATATCTCGTTAATTCATTATATAATTATCGTTATCGCCGAGCAAACCATAATTCGATTAATAAAATTAATATTATAAATTATATATATAATTATATTATAATATAATTACTTTGTAATTATTTTCACTTAATTTGTTATAATCAATTTTACATATAACGAGAAAAAAAAAAAGAAAAAAGGAGAATGAGAAAAGTTGCAATCAGTTCATTACGAAAAATTTCACGGCGTTCTTGGCGATTGAAAGGAAAAAAAAAACCGTTCGATGGTATCATAATTCCTAGTACACTTTCAATTTACAAAACATAATCGTTTATTTAATAGTGTCGCGCAAATCTTTTTTGATCGAGATTTCGAAAACTCGTCCTTAAAGTCGATAAACGGCTCCATTAGCACGCTCGGATAATCGTACGATCGAAAAATTGCATGTCGATCGTGATACGTTTGCACGCAAGCATTTAATTCTCATTGGATCGATACATGTTAGAAAATAGGAAGTGAGAATAGTTTTAAAAAATAAATAATTTTTTAAACATACGATACATGATTAAATTTAACCGTGAAATGAATCTTCCGATGTTATATAATTTAACAACACACGATAGGTTTAAATCATGTTTATCCTGTTTTGGGGACATAGAGAAAGTGGAACACGATTTGAAATTTTTTTTTTTTTTTCCCCATTTTTGTCACGAAGGATTACCTTATTTGAACAAATCGAGAATACCAAATATAGAATTAATTTAAGAGTACAAAAATTACTTAAAAGGAATTTAATTTCTCCGTGACTTTTTTTTTTTATCTATCCAACAGTAATTAATTAATATTACTTCATTTCCTGAACTTAAATTTTTAAATATTTTTCAAAAGTAAGTTTATTATTCTATTTCGAATTACATTAATTCTTTAATTTTGCACATATTTTCGAGTGATTATTTATAATTTTTCGTAGATCAATATATAGCGTATTAATTCATTGAAGAATCTAGAGATCAAAACAATTAAAAAAATTGTTATACAAAAATTTTTCGATTGAGACTTATTTATTAAATTATAGTAGTTTAAATAAGTGTTAGTTGAAGCGAGATAAAGATAACTCGAATTGTTTATAATTTAATAAATAAATATTAATCAATATTTTTGCATATCGATTTTTGTATTTGTTCTAAAATTCATTTGATCTTTGCAAAGATGAATATATTTATTTTTTTTCTTTATGTTGATACACTGTGTACAAGTACCATGTAAATGCAATTAATATATATAACCACTGATACAAATTACAAATTTGATCTACACAGTTAATAATACAAATCACAAATTTTTTATTATATTCTTTGTAATAATATATAATAGTAAATATTTTATACATTGCTTCAATACAAATAATCATTTCACTTTATTGTTATTGAATAGATAACTGCTTTCCTTCAATTGACTAATAGATACTTTCAATTTAGTATTACTATCCAAGTATTCCAAGGGAAAGAAATAAAAAAGGTAAACAAAATAAAAACTTGAAATGAACTCGTTATCTTCCACGTTGTATTATAAAGTTTATTTACGAATAGCATGACCTAAATTCCAATTCTCGTTGGACAAATTCTCATTTTCAACCTTTTTGAGAATAATATAGAATATAGAATAATATAGAATTAAATCCTATCTCATTTACCTCGTTCACTCTGTATATAGTCTATGTCTATTAAAAGGAAACAGTTTCTTGTCGACTAATCGTGATCAAAGCAACGAACGAGAGAGATTGTAACAGAGAAAGGCTTTTGTTGTTTTTCCCAGCATTAAGTATATTCGAGATACAGGATACACATGGTCAACCTCACGAAATGATTTGCATCTTGATTTATGACCCTGCATTGGCGTAGAAGTAGTCGTTTATCTTTACACTTTTGCGACTAGAATTATAAAAAATAAAAATATATTTTGCGAGTAATTATCGAAAAAATTAACGTGCATTAAATGATTTAGATATTATTCGATTTTTTCAATAATATTTATCGTTAAATTAGCCTATATAAAGTTAAGAAATATATAGAAATAAAATTGAATATTTCTCAATTCGTTTTTTAATATTTTCCTTTAAAAATAATTCCTTTTTATTATTGATAACATTTGAAGTTGAAACGTTATCATTTTCTCTTTCTAATAAATAATTTTCACTATCATCCGTAAAATATTCTCGAGAGTTTTATTCTGCGAATCCAAAGATTTCAAAAAATTCTTGCAATTCTTGCAAATTGATTCTCGAGAATTCTTTACTTTCGAGAAAAAAAAATCCTTTTCATTTCATTTTGATCAATTTATTCAATTCCAAAACATTAATTCTAGCTAATCACATAACGTTCAAAATTTGTGTGGCACCGCAACCGACCGTGCCCTGCATGTAATCAGGGAAATTCGACTCGAGCACTCTCATGCTCCCCCTCGTGTAATCGGCAACGACGTGAGTGACGAGGTTGCACTCTGCACTTGTGTACACCTTCTTGAAACATCTTGGATCGAAAGGATTGCTCGCGGCATCCCATCTGTAAACGTCCGCCTCCCCCTCGTACCGGAAGAAGAGGGCGCTTCCGTTGTCCGTGCCCAAGATGACCATCTTCCTCGGTTTCATGCCGAGATCGTGGATCTTTCCTCTCGTGGACCCGTTTCGAAGATGCTCTGTCCTTATCGAGAACATACGGCTGCTGCTCAAGTAGGTGAAGATTAGGCAAGTGCTGCCATCTGAACGTCGGAGAAGGGCCAGATAGAGGACGTCCCTTCTGGTGCAGCCCATGCTCACGGCTTGGGGTAGAACGACTCTGTAACCTCGACCGGAAGTCACGTCGTAGACGAGGATGGCTCTCGAGGCCGCGTCAGATACGTAAATGAATACTCTTCCGTCTTGGGTATAGTCGGATACCACGTATTGCAAACGGGACGTGGGGGACGTCAGACCAGTCAATTCCACGGTTTTTATAAGCTGTGAAAAAGAGAGAGAGAAGAAAAGGATTAATTAAGTTATTTCTACGTGAAGAATTCTAGGGAGTACTAAAGTTAAAGATAGTTCTGGGGAATATTTTGTATATAATTTTCAATGGCATAAAAGTTTTTCAATTTACATTATAATTATGATTGTGGAATATTCTAATTTAAAATGAAGAAGTGTTGATAGATTTTATTTTAATTAAATTTTTTTTATAAATGTAATGTTTGGTTTGGTGAAATAGGAAAATTGAGAAGCATTAAGAAATGATTCTAAAGAAATTTATAATATGATCAACAAATTTTTAAATACATTTATATTGCAATTAATTATGTTAATAATAAAATATTCCAATTTGGAAAAGAAAAGAAGTTATATTTTTAATGAAATTTTCCTTAAAATTAATTTCAATTAAAAATATAATTTAGATTTGAATTGTAAAATATTATCTCAATTTTATCATCTAAAAATGGAAATTTTGAAAATTTTCGATATAACGAAATATATTCTAGAGAGCACTAAAAAACGATTCTAGGGAACACTAAATTTCTAAAATTACATTTATATAAAAATCAAATAATTTTTAAGAAATTTGTATAAAAATTAATATTGCAATTATAATACTTGAAAAAGAGGAAAAAATTTTCAATCAATTTTAGACACTCGTAAATTGAAAATATTTAATGTCAGCCCTATGTTGTATTACATAATACTTAAGAATGTGAAACGTGATCGCACAGCTAATCAAGCAGTAATCTCAATTGAATACTTTGATTGAAACGTAAGCATAGAATCCATTAATTCCATTTAAAACATAGTATTGTTGAAAGGATACAACGTATGAAGATCGTGACAATATTTCGACCTCATTAATAATCTTTATTTCATGTATTAACCATTAATTTATTCTCATTTTTAAGAATCTAAAGCTATATTATTTCATCGATCTTAGTAATAATAATATTACATTAGAGAATTTTTATAACTACTAATACAGACAATAATTCAATTTCGTTTGATTGGCAAAGATAAAAATATCTCGTGCGTGTCAGGTGAAAGGATAAAAAGAACAATTCCTCGTAGAATTGTGAAACGGTAGCCATTATTTTACAATCACGCTCAACTTTTGATATATCACAATGCTTGCAATATGAGATATCTATTTTTAATTTTAATATTTATTAATAAAAAATTAAAACATGTCCAATAAATCAATGATATTTCACTTATTATTGTTATTATTTATATTCTTACTTTTTACTTTAAAAAATGTACTTTAGAAAATGATGTGTGATTCTGCAGGATTGAAATTAAAAAGGAAAAATTTCACATCAGTATGCCAATACAAATGACGATAAACTACGCTATAAACATCTATAAATCATGCTAAACTTGCCTCTATCACAATTCTTCTTAAAAAGATGGTATTTAATTCCACAAGGTTCAAATAGAAGATGTAAAAGAAAAATCAAACCATAATAGTATACTAAAATCAACAACAAACTGCTATGAAACACGCTAGTAACTGAACATGCCTCTAGAGTGCATTACATCAATATCAATCATGAATTTAAAATTAGTTTCATGAGATTGAATAAGAGTAAATAATAGTAAATAAAAGAGGATAATTTCATATCACGCTAAATGATGGCAAATAATGATAAATTATTTTATTTTTAATAATTGAACTTAAATTAAAATGTTATATAAAATCAATAAGATTAATTTCTCATGGATTGAAACAGAAAATGAAAGAGTAATTTCATTAACATACTAAATAATGATAAATTATCATAAAATAGATTACAGTTAATAATTAAAACACATCACTAATAAAGATGGCTTTTTTTCTCCTTTCTGCTATTATTTAAAAACCTATTTTGTGCATTTTTTAAAAGTGATTTTTTTTACTTTTGGTGATATTGATTTTACAAATGATAGTGATATCTTACCTTTTGTGTGTTAACATCGATAGCAAGAACCTTTGCTGGACATTTGCGTACAGGTTCATCCAAAGTGTCCACTACTCCAGTGTCGAGGATCCAAAGAATATTTTGAGGATCCAAATAAAGATCTACCACGTTTTGCAGAGCCGTGCAGGTTCCTTCTTCCTGAAGGGACCAGCAAGGATAAGGGATCAAAGTGGCTTCACAGTTTTGCGCCTCCTTAGAAAGTTTCGCCAATGTCGCTGGAATACCTGCCTTGAACCTACATTGAAAACCAGTTTGCTTGAAATCAATTAGATCTAATAAACATGTCAAGCCAAATGTTAATTGATACAACAAATATTAATTGATACAAAAATTAATAATCTGCAATTTTCTTTTATATACATATATTTTTAAATTTTTCATTATATATTCAATAATAATTTTTTATAGTTTTTGCTTCTCTTTGTTATTAATTCAAGATCAATGTTACATATAATAGTCAATAGTGATTTCATTTATACCAAGAGATACTCGATATAAAAATCTTTCGTACTTACAAAATTCTAACTTAACTTTTTGAAATCAAGTTTTTGAATTTATGTAAAATATATTAGCAATTGTTGTTATTTAAAAATTAATAAAATCTAAAGATAACAATATCAATTTCACTTTCAATTCGTTCGTTGATCAATTTTTCATTATAAAAAAAAATTTTTTAAATTTACGAAACGTATTGGCGATTTTAAATTTTTGATTTCAACAAAATATAAGATAAAATTAAAAAAAAAACTTAAATTGATAACTCGTTTTACCTTGGCAAAGCCACAATGGCTTCGTTATTATGCATCGCGACCCTAGTGGCGATCACATTCTTCGAGATGTATTTTCCGTTACTTTTGTACATATTCTTGGTGGTTGAGGACGGCCACTCAAAATTTCCGCCTGTCCATTTTATAGTTTCCGGCAACGTCGCGTTTCCGCAACTAATTAATTCTAGAACAACGGTCAAGATAGCCGTCAATGTAAACGCAGGCGCAAAGTGTCCTTTGATGTACATAGTTACTTATGGCGACTAAACTGAGAAACTTTTAATATTACGCCAGTTATATACGAGAGGTACGATGATCCACTAACAGTTGCGAAATACAGGAAATAACATTGTTGCTTTGCATATCTTCGACCCGGAAGAATGATGAAAAAAAAAAAATGCGAAAAATGTTTAAAAATTATCCTCAGAGTCATTATATTACGATCATTGACAATGGTGAATCGTTAATTAAATTGTTGGTAAAATGATAGTGTAATTTAATATATAATTTTCGGCAAGATATACTCGTCACGTAAATTTTACGCGATATAACAATGTTTTTTCCGATTTATTTATAAAATTATCGAACAAAGAAAGAAAGCTCATCTCACGATTCAAGTTTTCATTATTTCATATTTAACAAACAAACTTCGAGTGTGTACACTTCCTTGTTGCTCTTGGAGAAGCAACTCGTCGTCTCGCTCGAGCGGAAATATTGCGACATCCGGAAGAGCAAAAATGTTGCTTCATAATGCATACTATCGGTCATTGATGATACTCTTCTGACACGTTTTGTATATAAGCATACGGTCAAATATAAGATTCGAATATTGGAACGCCTGTGTCATTTGCATCATAATCATCGTGTAAGTCTTTAATTTTTCCTCGATAAAATTCTTTTTCTCCATTCATGATCTCCTCAACGATGAATAAAAATTTCCTCTTCTGTAATAATAGTAATTTCTAAATTTGATTAATTTTAAAATTTTTCTTCTTTTAGTAATTTACAATAAAGGAAAATTTTTTCAAGTATTCTTGATTCCCTTATTATATTAATCGTTTTAGAATATCAATAACAATTCAAAATCTATAACAAAAAATCACAATCATTTGCACGTAAAATTTTTTATAAAATATTCTTTGTTTTTATTAATTACACAATTATCATTACCGTTATTTACAATCAGGGAATCTATTTTCCAGAAGAAGCGGCAGGATGAAGAAGCTCTTATGCGTCATCCTCAGTCTAACCAGTCTAACGAAGATCTTCCAGTTGAGCGACGGAACGCCAGTGTTGCCACAACCACTGATCTTCTCTGGACTCAGTCTAGATTGGCCATGTCAGAGCACAAAAAACATTTACGAGACGAGTGGTCGTTACATAGCAAGGAACGTGATAGCCACGAGGGCCCAGATATTCGAAGATAAAGCGATCTTGGCTCTGCCGCGTTACAAACCCGGTGTGCCATTCACTTTGGGCATCCTCGACTTGAAATCGCAGAACAATTGCGAACCGAAGGTGGCGCCGTTCCCGTGCTGGGCCATCCAGGAAGAAGGCAATTGCCAGGCGTTACAAAGCGCTGTTGACATTGTTTTGGACGTGCAAGATATCTTGTGGATTCTCGACGTTGGAATCGTAAACACTCTCGAGCAACCTGTGCGCAGATGTCCGCCCAAGGTCGTTGGAGTCAACGCTAAAACAGGAAAGGTAAACTTCGATTAGTGTGGAATTGGCCTTAAAGTAGATTAATGCTTTCGAACTTGTTTTGTCGTTCACTCGATTTTGTCCTGATATTTTTAAAGTGTAAATGTATTAATATATGTTATATAAATGTTTTTTTTTATACTTCTTTTTTGTAATTAGATGTATAATATGCTATTTTAAAATATGATTAAGTAGTTGAAAGGAATTTTTTAAGTTGGTTTTTATTAATCAATTAAGTAAAGTTAAATAAATAGAATGTGGTAAAAGTAAATAGAATTAATGGTGAAATTTAAATATTGTAATGAACATTTTTTGTTGGAACTGTGACTTACCATTGAGCTCTAGAGTTTTCTTAATTTTTAAATCTTATATCTTTACAAATGGTCTCAATAATATTAATAATTCATAATTTTACTAACTCTCATCTAATCAAGCCACAAAAGCCACTATTGATGTTTCTGATGACATAAATATTCAAATATCAATACTTAAATATAGATCAAAATTGATTTATAAATCGGCCATATTTTATTTCAGATAAGATATTTCAATAAATTAATTTCAATAAATTAATTCTTTATTCCACATCGACATAACTTCAATAAATATCAAAAA
The DNA here is from genome assembly GCF_014066325.1 of Apis laboriosa. Classification (NCBI taxonomy): domain Eukaryota; kingdom Metazoa; phylum Arthropoda; class Insecta; order Hymenoptera; family Apidae; genus Apis; species Apis laboriosa. Next base: position 1,215,382 of record NW_025221798.1, read on the forward strand.
ACTTAATAAATAAATTAATTTTCCATTCCAATTTATAAAAATCCAATAAGATTCAAAACAGAGTCTTGATAAATAAATTAATTTTCCATTCAATTTATAAAAATGATCCAATAAGAGTCAAAAGAGAGATTTAATAAATGTATCAATTTTTAATTGCAGGTTGTAAAAGTGATCGATTTGAGCTCTTTGGCGGATATAAATTCTCGTCTCCAATACATGGCTGTCGATTACGCGGAGGACGGTCAGGTGTATGTGTACATATCTGACGCTGGTACAGGCGCCATCATTGTTTACAACGTGACCACCGACACTGGATATCGCGTGGTGCTTCCTGCAGCCGTGGCAGGATGCACGGACAAACCTGACGCTCTCTACATAGCGCTGGTCAGGAGGGAGAGCTGTGGCCCAGTCCTCTACTTCACCTTCCTCGGATCCAACAGAATGTTCGCGATCAAGGCGGTGAATCTGAGATCCGGAAACGCGAATGGATCCATAGTGGACATCGGCGGGAAGAAAAATAAGATCGTGCTTCTAGGCACCGACAATGCGGCCACTATTTTCTTCAGGATCAAAGGTGAGGAAATTTTAAAATTTATACGAAATGTATAATTGCGATTCAATCATATTTTCTGTACATTACCTTTGAGTAATCATAATTTTGTAATATGAATAAATTATTTAAATTAAAAAGAGAATATTTGGTCGATATACGATATGGTAATTTTGAATCACATGCTTTTGGTTTTAAATTTTATGTTAAAAAATTTACAAGATTTACAAATTTTGATAATTAAAAACGTGCAATTGTAAAATTTATATTTATTTTCATTTGAATGGAAACAATCTAATTATTTTTCTAATATTACTATAAAATAATAATCATATGTTTTTGGCAAAATTTATATCTATATTTCGATCAACCAGATAATTACACGTATCTAATTATTTCTATTCTAGTCATCTGTTTATAATATGTGTATAATATATAACATATCTACTGTGAAAACAAGCGAGGTATTATATTTTTATTCTTTTCAGGTGATTCGAGTATTTACATGTGGAATACCGACACATCTTTCGTGCAGGATAACTTTTTATTAGTCCAAAAAGCTGGTGATTGTCGTCTGCCAACAGAAGTTATTCCTGGCTATAGTGATTTGATGTGGGTGATCGAGAGCAATTTCCAAGATTATATAGATAACAGTGTCAGCTGTTCCGGGACATCGGTAGCTGTTCATCCACTAATGAACTCTAGCTAATAATATTAATGATATTAAAAAAAAAAAAAACGAAAGTAACGCCATTCCACGCTATATATTTTTAATTAATTGGTTATTAGTCTCTTAAGTATTGCAGGATATTAAAAATCAAAACGTTTTAATATTCTATGATTCAAAAGTTGTAAATAATAAACGTGCAATTGATTAAAATCTTAGACAATAAAAAATTATCGTGCAGACTATAGTTGACGCTTGAATGGTTAATCTAGTCATGAAAGGAACTCTTTTGCGAGCAGTTTGTATTTAATTGAATTGCTCTTTGAGAGAGGTCATAGCTGGACAAATATCAACCAGTGTCGAATGGAAAGCTCAAAAAAAAAAAAAAATCAGTTCAAAAACCATTTTTTCAATGGCCAATTAAAACGAGACGAACCCCCATTGTGGAAGAAACAATGACATTTATGCAAAAGAAATAAATATGTCTTTATTTTAAATACGAGTGTATTTTTCAATCAAATTTCTATATTTCTTCTTTGAAAGCGTTTATCTTAAATTATACCATAAATATTTCAAATACCGTTAAAATCGAAAAAAGAAAAAATATATATATTTGAATCATATCATGATAAATATAATTAAAAATTAAATATCATAAAGATGATATATAAGAATATTTGTTATAACATTTATATGCTAATTAATTAATTAATTAAAAATTAATCCATATATGACAAATTTTAAAATGCAATATAAAATTTGGTAAAAAAAACACTTCGTTAAAAAATAAAGATATTGCAAAAATAAAGGTATTTTGAAAGTAAATACTTTTATTAATTACTAAATAATAGTACTTTTTTTAAAAGACACCTTATATAAGTATTAAAAAGAATTTAATATTGCATAATAAAATGAAACTTAAAATTTAAAAAAAAAAAAAAAGAATCATTTTAATCATTTTATAGATAGTTTTCTTTAATTGAAATATTTTATATGATTACTATTTTCTAATAATTCAATCATCAGTTTAATTTAACAAGGAATTAATTTTATGAATGATTGACGCTAATCTTATAGCAGATGACAGACATATCGGTGCTTTCAGCGAGAATTTCAACACGATTAAATTATATCATAAGCAATAAATTATATCATGAGCAAAAAATGCATAATTACTTGACAATGCATAAATTATATTAATTATTAAATATAAATTCATAATATATATATATATTATTTTTTTTTTTTTTGCCTTGGAACAACTTTTTTTGTATCGATATATTGACTAGTTTAATTAATATGTTTTTTGTTTTCATTTACATTTTTATTATTAATTATATTTTATTATATAAAACATTATATCTTATTTATAGTTTAAATTCTGATTATTATGAATATTATAATTTTATTTTATGATATTTTATTTTATGATGAATCGATAATGCTAGATCCTAAAAAATTTGGAATACAAAAATATATTGTTTCATTATCATTTTAGTATCACTTTCAATATTATCAGCAAAGGATAAGATTATAATTATAGACGATAAAAAGAATAGGCGCGACATCTTGCAGTATTTTATATCATATGTTCTGTAATATCGACTTCAATAAAATTAGAATGTTTTTTTTGCCTTCTAAAATATTGTAAACTATACCAAATATAATATTTTTTTAAATTTCCCTTGCTAATTTCTTCTTCTTATAATGAAATAAAGTTTTAAAAAAATAGAATCGAATAATAAAAATTGAGAAAAGTATTTTTTTAAATTATAGAATAAATATGAAAATATTTTATTTTTATGTCTCTTAATTATATGAAAAGATAAATATAAGAATCATGTTTGCAGCCAATTAACTCATATTATTTGAATATATTATATAATTTATAAATATATCATAAATATTGGATATATATAATCATTAATAATAATCTATTTCATTCTTTTTATGTTATATTTTATGTATTTAATAAATTCTCTTTTTAGTGTATATTTGAAAAACATTTAAAGTATTAATAGTTGTACAGAATAACAACAAAAAAAAGAAGACAAAGAAATAAATGAAATAAACATTTCATAAAACATTATGCTAACATTAATTGTCTACTTATATATATTAAATTATTTTAAATACTTAATTAGTATCAATAATTATACTTGAAAATATACTATTTTTAATTGTCTACTTTATAGATTATTATTTTAAGACTATATTATTTCATCTATCAAATATTATTTATGTATTAATATTTAATTTAAATAACCTATTTAATCAAAAATTAACTAAAATTAATTTATATATATATTTACCTATTAAAAATCTAATTCTCATTATTTCTATTTATATAAATAATTATATTCTTGACTTGTTGCTTTAATTCTGAAATCTGCTTGTCGCGAAATGTCTTCTTGTGCATAAAATTTCATACATTCTTTGATGAAAATTCTATTATAATTAATATTCTAAGAATCGAATAATTCATATATGTACTTATGAAAATTAAAAATAATTAATTATTATATCACATTAACGATAATATTTAAACTCATAACTATTATGCAATAATTACAACGAAGTTGAATAATATCTGATTTCTTCATTATTTAATTAATATTATCTCAATCATTTATTACTAATTAAAATATATATATCTAATTCATAAACAAATATTCACAAAATATATGACTCTGAAAATATTAAATATATTTTTTAATTTTAAATATCAATTTTATTCAATTTATTTTATTGTCAATATTATATTACATGTATTATTATTAAAACATTCAAAAACGCGATGCACAAGAAAACCTAGCCTATAATAAATAAAACACATAAAAAATGTTACTATTCACGGGTATATTAAATACCAGTGGTCATTGTGCTCTTGCAAAATTCTACGTATACCAGTCATTCGTATCAATTCGGATTTTTCATCCTACGACGTGATTGAGCGACCGGAAAAACATAAATGCATGCGACTCACCGTTTGAAGCGAAGAACGTTTACTAGGAAGTAATCAAGAAGACCATTGTCATAGTAGTTGTGGACATGGTGAAGCATCTGTAACAAAAATGGAACAACATAATTAAAAACACGTTTAGTTATTTGAAAAAATTGTAATAAGAAAGGATAAGAGTGATAATAATATTAAAAATTGAGATTTTAATACAAAGATTTGAAATTTTAAAATCTAATGATTCTGTACGAATGGAAGAAGAAGAATTTGAATAGAATAAAATATAATTATCTGTTCGAGTGATGGATGATCGTCTTGTCCTTTTGAGAGAAGCACTGGTTCTAATTTCGCGTTTAAAGATTTAAGAAAACTTTTACGAAGCAAACTGATTCTATTAACCATATTGCACGCGATTACAAATATTCTTGTCTTCTAATTTCAAGGCTAATATCTAGATGAAATGAAGTTTACCAATACCTTTAATAAAAAGAAAAAAAAACATTAAATGTAATTTTTTTCTTAAAAAATACATAAATAAAATAAAAGAAAATAAAATTAAAGAATTGAAAGAAAATATAAAAGAATAATAACCTCTTCACGTGATTGATGATCACATTCTCTTGATATATTGATTCTATTTTGTGTCGAAAACAAATATTTAAAAAAGAAAAAATAAATAAATAAGAGATTATTAATCTGTTCGTTTATGCTACAATCGACGAACAAATATTGATTCTAATTTCGCGATTATAGAAGGATTGTAAAGAAACTTTTACGAAATAAATACTAATTCTATTAATTGCATTGCACGCGATCACAAAAATTTTCTCAAAACAAAATTCTCTGAAAATAAAGTTGCATTAATAGGATAAAGTAAAAGAAAAATAATATACGTACAAAATATCAAATTTTACTGCGTCATTACGTGACATGATGGCGTCCATATTGGAACTTTTCCCGCTCGAAGTTAATCCAAAAATTAACATTCTGTATAAAACAAAATTAAAACTATCAAAGCACATAAAATGTATATAATATATAAAATTAACTAATATATTAAAATAAAATATCGATCAAGCATAAATTTTATTTTAAAAAGTCAAAACATGAATAACTCTAACCTGTTATACTAAAATATAGATAAATGAAAGAAAAAGAATAATTTAGTCACCAAAGGAATTTCTAATTATGATAAGAAACATGTATTAATAACACACACTAATATATGAATAATAAAGAACAATTATGAAAATAAATACTACGCAACACAAAATAAATCACACTTTGCAGAAATATGACACGTCTAAGCACTACAATTATCGATACGATACTGATATGTCGCAATTCAATATTGAAATATAAGGGGACACATTCAATAATTCGGCAATAAATCGCAATTCGTTGAGCACATTATAAATGAATCCCAATTTCTTGAAAAAACATTACAATAAAAAATATAAAATATAAAATATAAATTTATAGTTTTAAGTATAGCAGAAAGTAAAAAAAAAAAAGACAAAAGAAAAAAATATATATATATACATATATATATAAATACAATTAAATATACTTGGAAAATAAATATATATTATTGAAATAATTTGACGAAATAAAATTTATTACGATGAACTATTGTACATTTATTTTTCAATACGAAGAAAAAGAAATCTATTCCAAATATGTTTATATTTTTACAAAAAAAATAAAATGTTATTAATATATCGGAAAATTATTGGTTATAAATCATTATGACATGTATATGCTATACAGCATTATTTCTTCGATATCCATTATAATCGAATTATAATCTGCACAAATAAAAATCAAAACAAAATTTATATAATTAAATTTATATAATATAATATTAAAATTACATTAAAATAAAACAATAATGATTTGAAATCTTACTGCAAAATTTATAATGCAATATATAATATATATATGAATAATACCGATAACCTCAATAATGAAATAGTCGATTGAAAGAAAAAAACAAAAAGAATACGAAAGATTAATTAATTTTGTTGTCACAATGTTTAATATAATCTAATAAAGTTTATATAATTCCATAATAAAGTAACAATAAATAGAATTAAATACTTATTGCGCAATTGAAATCACTGGCACCAACAATACATCTCGATGATTTTCGGCAGACATATGACGCCATGCATTATAGATTTTCTTATTGGCTGAAACATTTCAAGCTTTCTGATTGGCTAAAACGATGAGAATCTATTTACTTAAATTAAAATATATAATTTAATATTAATTATAGTTTCTTATATATTGAAATCCTATGAAGGATTTCCATTTATGAAAAATATAATAAGAATTAAATATGAAAATTTGACATGAAAATTAATCAAATTGATCAGAATTAAAAATACAATAAAAAAATTTAAGATAAAAATTAAATAAATATTTAAAAAATCATTAAATTAGAAAATTAAATTAGAACACAGGAAGATGAATTAAAGCATAGTTCTTAGTTTAACATCTTTTTCAAAAAAAATTACTAATGAAAATTATTGAATCTTTTTAATAAAATATTTTTCATATATTTTTTTTAAAAGAAAATTTTGAAAAGAAAAATTTTGAAAAAATGATGCCAATTATCAAGTCTCACCACGAGAATGTGACTACGCATCGAAATCCACCTAAAGCTAAATAAGGAAAACAAAATATTAAAATTAATAACATATATATAATGACATATATATAAATTAAAAAAAATCGATCGCTTGTCCCAACGACACAAGAAGGAGCATAGAATCGTAAACTCTAGTCCACCGGAGCCGGATTACAAAGACAAATTCGACCGTAAGATCTAACTCTGATCGAGCACTCGAAGGTGCCAATCGATCAGAGCGCGGACTCTCGACTCATCACCGGAAATAGAGCATCTGTCCAACGATTTTTACCAATGATTGCGTGACGCGTGGTTGATAGCGTTTCGCGAAAAAAACGAACGATGAAGGGAGCCAATGGGAATAAATTGAGGAAGAAACGAAGAAACGATTTGGATAAAAAAATATGGAAATTTTTTGAAATTAAAAGAATCTTTTTATTTTTCGCTTTAAGTTAAGAATATTCTTTACACTGTTTAACGATACCTGCAGTCCAGTCTATAATTGAATAATTGAGCAAAATATTGAATTAAATAAATGTAACATTTAAGACTGGAGTGCAGGTGTGCGTAGTTCTTAGCTTGCCATCATTTTTCGATATATTTAATACTTGTGAATTAATAATATTTCGAAATATTTTTGATAAATTTAGAAAATTTCTTTTTGAAAAATGAATTTCGAAAAACTATCCCAATTACCGACGAAGAAATGACTACGCGTCGAAACCCATCTAAAGCTAAATAAAAAAAAAGAAAGCATTGAAATTAATGATTAATTTAAACAAATTATAAATATAAAACAGAGAATATGAAATAACAAATTAAACAACATAAGATATTGAAAGAAAAAATATCATATAAAAATTAAACAAATCTGAAAAAATTTGAAATGAAATAATTATCTAGATTAATATATACAATTATATTTACAATTATATTTACAATGATTTTTACAATAATCTTTTACATTCGTCGCAATTTATCACTCGCAATTAATCTCATATATATATATATATATATAAATTTAATTTAATTAATTAAAAAATCAAGGATATTATCTTATTTAAAAAAAAAAAAGAAGAAAGGAGTTATTAAAATTTTATCAAAGAATTGATATTCTGTCAGAAAAATAAAATAAAAAATGGAATTGACGAGAATATCCTTGTACAGATTTTACATGCAGTCCAGTTTGATAATTGAGAAAAATAATTAAATAAATAATACAAGGTTTAGATTGAAGTGCATGTGTAGTTCTTAGCTTGCCATCGGTTTCTATAATTTCATCATAATAAATGACGAAATGTTTTTAAGTTTAAAATATTTCGAAAATTTTTTAATGAAATATTTTTTTTTTTTACGTGAACAAAATTTTGAAAAAAAAAATTTTGGAAACCGATGCCAATTACCAGGTCTCACCAACGAGGAGGTGACTACATCGAGACCCGTATTAAAGTATAAATTAAAAAATAAATCAAGAAATAAATGTAGAAATGAATATATAAAAGAATAAATGAATAAATAAAGAAGTGAAAATATAAATTAAAAAATTAAGAAATAAACATAAAAATAAATAACTAAAAGAGTAAGTGATAAATAAATAAGTTAAAATATAAATTAAGAAATATGTTATGAAATAAATGTTTAAATAAATGAATGTGTAAATAATTAAATAAATGAAGCAATGAATAAATTTTAATTAAAAAATAAAATATACAAATAATAGATATATAATATATAATAATAATGTTAAATAAATTTTATAACAATAAATGATTAGAAATATTTTTAATATTAAAAATTTATTAAAAATTAAAAATTAATTAAAAATTAAAAAAATAATTAATAAATAATTAATTAAAAATTTAATCAAAATATCGTCGATCCTCTCGACACGCAAATTCGTTAAGAAATGAACGCTCTACGCGTCCTTCCTCGTATATATAGGAGATCGCTATTACGAAGTTTGACGAATACGTACGTTCTTTGCCGATTGTACGAAATCTGATTTTTCGAATACAATGACGAATAATTTAGCAATTTTTTAACTTTTATTATTAATTTATAACGTCAATAATTTATTACGATAAGAAATTGACATATCTTTACTATTTATAATGTTTTATCACATTTTTTATAAATGTGATAATAATAAATGTAATAATTGATATTTTTACAAATTAAAATTAAATTTACATTTCTGTGATATTAATTTTTGAATTATAATTGCATTAAGACATTCTAAATGTTATTTTACGTGAAAAAGAATTATAGATTATTTATAATATATATAATATAGATATGCTATGGGCTGTTTTATAATTATAAATTAAAATGATTAAAAGAATAGTGATCAATCGAGAATAACAGTATTATATGAAATAAAAGTATGTGGATAAAAAAAAATAATTGATATTGGATAATAGTGAATAATTCTAATTTAATTTGCAATTTTTGTTAATAATTGTTATGGCAATTGAATTTAAATTAAAATTCAAAGAATCATCCAACATTTAATCCATTATCAAAAATCCTAATTAATTAATTGATCGATAAGATTCAACAAGATTTTGATAATTCAATTATTTTTAAATTTTTGTTATTAATTTATTTATACATTTAGTAATGTATTACAATAATATATTTAAAAATTAATATATTTATTACACATTACAAATAAAAATTAAATCTGATTTTACAATTTTATATTATTAATTTTTAATTTACAATTATAATATTTTAAATATTATTTATGAGAAAAATAATTATAATCACAAATTATAATAAAATAACCAACAATCGAAAATTATCATGATATGAAATAAAAGTTTTAATTTTTATTATATTAAAGAATTGAAAGAAATATATTATTTCAGTATATAATAACTTTTATATAGTTTTTAATTTTTATTCACTTTTATATAATTTTATGTTTTTTAATTTATTTTTAACTCTTTCCTATTTTAAATTTTACTAATGTATTTAATTTTTATGATGAATTTTTTATTTTTAAACTTTATTATTAATTATTCATTATTATTATTAATTGAATTATATTTCATATTTTCGCGCAATTAAAGTGAATAAGAAATTGCTTCAGCCAATCAGGAAACCGCTAAACTTCAGTATTTAGACGAATCAATGCATATGGCGTTAGTCTTTTGTCAAAAATAGTAGAGAAGAGGTATATTACATCGATATAAATATATAAATTTGTGAAAATATTAATATTGTGATTTAATTTGTAAATTAGTGCTTTTTTTAATTAATACGTGTATGTTAAATCATTTATCAAAGATTATTACATCAAAATTGAATTGATTTTTTCTCGTTACCAATAATCCCTAATATAAATGTTTAAAATCGGATTTGAATTTAGTTATTATTTTATTTTAATATTATTTAATATAAAATTTGTTTTATGATTTTAATTTCTAATATTTATACAGATTATCGTTTAATTAAATAATAAATAATTAATGGATTTCAAAGGTGTAATAGGTTATGCATCACGACTTTTATGCAAATATGGTAAGATTTGATTTATTTTAATAGAAGATAGTAATTATTACAACTTTTTTTTGCTTTTTAATCATAGAAAATAAAAATAATTAGATGAAATTATTATAATATTTATATATTCTTATATATATATATTAAACATATTTATCTGCAATTTAAAGCTGAAAATGTTTGTTATAATTCTGTCTGTTTAGAATTAATGTTAGAAGTTAATGTTTAGAAAGTAAAATATATTGTTTTTATATTTATTTTGATTTTATGTTCAAATCAGAAAATATTTTATTTTCGGAGAATTAATTCACGATTATACGACGCTCGACATTTCGATTTGTTGTCAAACTTCAAGCATATCTTGTCTCTGATCCAATTCGATAATCGAAACAGTACGAGATATCATTCTTCCATCGAAAGTCGTGCCGTTTGGATGCTTCGCTTCAGGTGATTAATTTATTGCGTAATTTCTTTTTATTATTCTGTAATTATTTTACTTTTCCTATATATTGTTATTTAATTTATTAATTTATAATATTATATTAATAATTTATAATATTATTTATTACGTATTATTATAATTGATAATTCTTTGAGGAATAATTTATTCAATTTTTTTTATATTGTTAAAATTATTCGTGAAATAGATATTATTAACTTCTAAAATAAAATTTGAGTTTGGTTATTACTTTATTTTAATACAATTATATTCTAATTTCAAACATTTTATATATTTATTCTAAAAATTTTATTATTTTTTGTGCAAGTTAATTATTACAAGGCGAGAAAAAAAATTTCAATATGGACGCTATAATAATCGTTTAATATGATGACTAATCAGGTAAGTGTAATAATATTTGATTTTTCATATCAAAATATATACATTTTTATTTTCTTTTTATTGTAATGATATAAAAATACATATATTTTTATTTTCTTTTTACTGTAATGATATATATATATTTTTATTGCGAATATTTTAGATTATATTTTTTTTATTTCAAATAAATTAGATTTATTTTTTTGAATTTTCAATTCATAGCTTCAGAGATATAAAAGTAATTTCTTTAACAAATGCTTGATAGAAAAAAGAAGTAAAATATTGAAAAAACTTTTTGCTTTTTTTAATTTCTTTTTTTTTTTTTTTTGTTGCTAATACAACTTTTTTTCAGAAAATTGTGATCGCGTGCAATGCGATTGGTAGAGTCAGTGTTTATTTCGAAAATATTTTTAGTATTTTTTAAAACATACTTGTTCTAATTGTTTTAATTATAAAAAGTATTCGCGAAATTAGTGTCAGTGTTTGTTCACCAATTGTAATGATTAGTCTTTTATTTTATTTTTCTTTTTTAAATATTTATTTCGGATACATATTAGAATCAGTGCATAAGGCAATCATGCGAAAAGGTAATTATCTTTATATATTTTCCATCAATTTAAACTTTTATTTTTCTTATTTCAATTTTTTTTAAATAATCATTATATATATTTTGTTTTAAATCATGATTTTCCATTTTTTTTGATGCAGATTTCATTTTCTCTTATTTGATGATTTCCCATGTGCTCAACATCGATGGCAATGCAGATTCTTCGCATCTAATGGTGAGTCGCATGCATTTTTGTTTCTCTGATTATCTATGTCGTAGGACAAAAGGTTCGAATCGATATAAGTGTTATAATCTAATTATAGATTTTTACATGAACATAGTGACCACGGATATTTATTATACTAATATAGTAACATTTTATTTATTAGTTTAAGTTTCTTGTACTTTGCGTTTTTAAATGATAGTAATTTTCCAAGTTAATTGTTTGAAGTTCTTTAACTGAAGAAATAATCTAAAATATATTTAATATAAATATCTATGTATGACTTAGATATTTAAAATATGTCATATAAATAAAAATAATAAATAATGTCATAGCATAATAAATCATTTTTAATTTCATTTTTAAATAATTTACTTTGATTTTCAAACTAAAATAAATAATAGTTTTATTTTTTCAATATTACTATTCATGAGTATAATAAATAATGTATTAAATATTATACGCAAAAAGACAGGTCGATTTTGTAATCAAAATTTACAAATTTGAATACTTTTTTCATATTCTCGAAAATAATATTTTGATAAAAGAATCTTCTAAAGATATTTTCATTAATATTCAATTATTTACTTGTATTAAATTGTATTTTATTTCATTTCTTTAATAGTTATTTCTTTTAATTCATAATTTTTTTTTTATAAAATAATAAAATTCAAGCAATTTACTATATTACTATATTGGTAAAAAATAAAATATAATCATTAGAATTTTAAAACATGATGAGATTATATAAAATCAATTCTTTAATCTATTAGATATATATTGATCTATTTCTTTTAGTACAGAATTTTCATGTTTAATCTTTTCTATGTCCATTGTGAGAATTTCACTTACGTATCCATATGCTGTTTAGTTGAGATTAAATACAATGGGCACGATCATAATAAAAATTTTTCAATAATTGACGATGCATTAATGTATCGTACACGATATTTTCCACATAGTGTGTGTGTTTATAGAATTATATTATCATTAATTTAATTACAATTCACAAATAGAAATATTAAATAATATTCTTATTATTTTTTTTTATCAAATTATAATAATGATACTAAAATTTCAATATTTATTTTATTAGTTCACTTTTTTAAAAAATATACCAATTCTTTTCGTTATGAATATTCATAATTAAAGTTGGCATATGATTTTTTATTGTAATTTATGCAATGTCATTAGTTACCATTAGTCGATTTCAGGCAAAAAGTACTTACAGACAAAAGGTACTTATAAATATTATGCAAAGCTCGGATATCGAGACATTCCTAGTGTAGATTCTTACTCGAATATAATGAAAGGTATTTTTATTTTTCTTTACTAATTTTTACAATTTATTTAATTATATATCATATTTATCGTTGTGAATCATAGAGGGCACTTTATTCTAATTCCTTACGCGATCGGTATTTCAGATCACAATTTCGCACAAGTTATTAAGTACATTTTGCATCTCTTATGAATAATAAAATATAGAAATAAGAAACGAATATTAAATAATAAATTTATTTTGTTTTTAATTTGTATTTTTGTCGAAAATATAATTAGTGTCGATAAATTATTAATCTAAGATAAGACTAATTTTCGTTATTTTATTAATGATATTAATAGAGAAATTTATCTACGGTCGATAAGTTATTAATGCAAACATTCTTTATCTTATTTCTATTTTTCTTGGAGCAACTTATCAAGGATCGGTAAATTGCTAATGCAAGGTAAAAATGAAAATCTTCATTGCGCTTTCATTTGGATGTTTCATCCATTCTTTCATAGATGTCTAGATTCAATTTTTAAAATTCTAAGTTATATATTCTACATAATTTAAATTGTAATAATTATAAGAAAAGAAAGATCAGAATTAAAATACTTTTTATCGTACATTATAGATAAATTTATAATATCGGTGTAAATAATGTAAAATCATTTTTCATTATATATATATATATATAATAACGTAGCATAAATTTCATGTTCGTTTCATTTTTCAATAAATTTTCATCCCTATAGACTCACTCCCTAGAGTACTCGTGTCACCGTGTCATTCCATTTCGATCTTGCGATCCTTTTTCCAACATTTACTTCGTATACGTAGAAGGGGATGTAACAAACGTCAGTTTAATTCGCATTACTTTTCTCATAAATCCATCGGGATTCACGAATATAGAAGGAGTAGGAAAGCAAAATCCACAAGGGTAAAATATACATATACAACGAATATATGTACAAAATGTTTCATAATATATGAAAATCGTTTTAGAAGATATATTTTGCACATAAAATCAATAAAAAAAATGTCGTAAATACATATCCTATTTGATTTTATTATCGAGTTATAAAAAATTTGTTTTTTAGAGATATTCAAATTGATCTTCTCATATCCCATACATTTATTATATCCTCCAGATATTGTTAGAGTTTGAGTTGAAAATTTTAATAAATCCTTTCACAAAGTATTTCAATAATGGCAATAGATATTCCGTACATTTTTAATGACTTTTTTTTTCATTTGCTTCGATGATTCATGTATCAAGATCAAATTTTTACAGAATTAGACTATATATCAAATTTTGCATCAGATATTCTAAATATCTTTATAAATAATTGCATAAATTGTCGCAACACGATTGTAATTAACTCGAAAATGAAGTCAAATAGAACACTTATATACCTAATCAAATAAAAATTGATAAAATTCTTCAATATTTTATACTTTCATCGAAAGTAAACAATCTCTAACGATGCCATCCCTTTCTTTTCCCTCCAAGACACTGCTCATTACCTAAATAATTAATTAATTCCTTTCACACCTCTCACGTAACCCAACCCAATCCAACCAAACCCAACCCAATCTAACCTAACCTAACCTAACCTAACCTAACCTAACCTAACCTAACCTAACCTAACCTAACCTAACCTAACCTAACCTAACCTAACCTAACCTAACCTAACCTAATCTAACCTAACCTAACCTAACCTAACCCAACCTAATGTAATCTAACCCAATCTAACCTAACCTAATTTAACTTACGTACACACATAATTTACATAGTTTATATAAACTTTTTTCATTATTTTCATTTACCTCTCTCACCCATCTTGTATCAACATATTTCAAAATCGGTTTCTATCGGTATCCAGGCATCACCCTCGCGCTCGTTTTACTTCGTTTCACGATCAAGCAGGGGGCAGTCAGGAGGTAACAAGAAGCGTCTCTCTTCTTTCACCCCCTTTCTTCATCCTCCCCCTCCCCTTCCCCCCTTTATCCAGATCCTTCTTGAGCCACGGCTGTACCGATTCCAGACAGTTTTTGCTGAAACATCGCGGCCTTGATCCGGCATTTTCCAGGCCGCTTGGTTTATCGCACCGCCTGATCCCTCTGTTCGTACCGCGGTGTTACAAGCCCCTGCAATCGATGTTTTCATCCCATCTTCCTTACCCTCTCCAACCCCCCGTTCTCCACGACCGATTCCACGCCCTCTCTCTCTCTCTCTCTCTCTCTCTCTCTCTCTCTCTCTCTCTCTCTCTCTTTCTGCGTATTATATTTCTCTTTATCTTTCCCTTCGAGCCACCTTCGAGGCTCTCTCGCGAGATAACCGCCGCCATTTGTCTCCCGGTGTAGCCCAAGCTGCACAACGCGTTGTAAAGCTACCTACGATCTCCTGACCGTACACCAGAGACCTTCTGAATCTTCACTGTGCCTGTGGATCTGGAAAAGGAGCCGATTTCCAAAGCGGTGACCGCGATTCTGTTCGAGGGGTGAATTCTGTATTGGTGGATATCTATTTCTCGGTATTAGGTGAATTTCACGGAGGAGAATTGGATATGTGTATATATATATGTCGTTGGTGGTTGTCAACTTGTGATTGGAATGTTTTTTAGTAATTTGTTCTTTACGTTTCTAGAAAATGATTCTAGATTTTTCAAGTATTATTTGTTAATAAATATTTGAAGCTTGAATATATAATTACATGTTTGATAAAGTAATATTATTCTTATTTAATTTCGTCAGAAATAATTGTATGTTTTGGCGTCATCGAGTAGATTTTTAAAATTGATAAAATATCATTTCGAAGTTGATGATATGTTCAAGAACAATTTTGAAAAATCAATTCTGGATATTAAATACGTTTGTAGAAAATACATTTAACATAATGGTTCAAATATTTACAAAATAAAAAAAAATAAATACATAAATATTATATTGGATATCAACTAGTTAATGATCTCGTGATACTAGTAGTCGCATCACAGTATCAAGTTATATAACTATTCTAAATATTCAAATGAAGCGAGCCAAAACAGAAATATGAAGAATTTGAAAAAAAAATTTTAAAAAATAGAAATAAAATTAATTCATAAATACATTTAGACGCAAAAATATTCAATATAATATAATATGTTCAAAAACAATTTTAAAAGATCAATTCTGGATATGAAATGCGTTTGTAGAAAAAAACATAATGGCTTAAATAGTACTATATTGGGTATCACTAGTAATGGTCGCGTGGCGCTAGTAGTCGCATCACAGTATTAAGTCACAACTAATTTAAATGAGCGAGGCAAAAGAAGAATATGAAGAATTTGAAAAAAGAATTTTAAAAAATAGAAATAAAATTAAATCATAAATATATTCATATGCAAAAATATTCAATATAATATAATATGTTCAAGAACAATTTTAAAAGATCAATTCTAAATATGAAATGCGTTTGTAGAAAAAACATAATGGCTTAAATAGTACTATATTGTGTATCACTAGTTAATGGTCGTGTGGCGCTAGTAGTCGCATCACAATATCAAGTTACAACTAATCTAAATATTCAAATGAAGCGAGGCAAAACAGAAATATGAAGAATTTGAAAAAAGAATTTTAAAAAATATAAATAAAATAGAAATAATTAATAAATATATCTATACGCAAAAATATTCAATATAATATAATATGTTCAAAAACAATTTTAAAAGATCAATTCTGGATATGAAATGCGTTTGTAGAAAAAAACATAATGGCTTAAATAGTACTATATTGGGTATCACTAGTAATGGTCGCGTGGCGCTAGTAGTCGCATCACAGTATTAAGTCACAACTAATTTAAATGAGCGAGGCAAAAGAAGAATATGAAGAATTTGAAAAAAGAATTTTAAAAAATAGAAATAAAATTAAATCATAAATATATCCATATGCAAAAATATTCAATATAATATAATATGTTCAAGAACAATTTTGAAAGATCAATTCTGAAAGATCAATTAAATGCGTTTATAGAAAAACATAATATTTTAAAATATTTTTAAAATAAAAAGAAAAAATGAATAAAGGAATAAATATATGAATACTGTGTTGGGTATCACTAGTTAATGGTCGCGTGGCGCTAGTAGTCGCATCACAGTATCAAGTTATACTATTTTAAATATTCAAATGAAACAAGAATACGAAGAATTTGAAAAGAGAATTTTAAAAAAATAGAAATAAAATACACAAAAATACTCAATACTATTAAATTTACCGACATAATCTTCACCAATCAAAAATTCACGTTACTTCTACTAATGAAAGGAATTCTATAAACTCGAGCCACTTTCATATTAATCTCGATATCCATCCATATCGAACGGCTGTATACCACGAATAGGAGAGACGCACGACGACGAGGCAAGAGCAAGGGTGGTCCCCGCGCTTCGAAGAGGGTGGCGAAAAACAGGCGTCGACTTCGCCTACACCTATTTTCAATCACCCACGACAAAAGATCTCGCGCAATCGTGTACCACCCTTCGGGCACACAGGATTTTGTTTCCTGTGCCGCGCGTTCGCCGCCGCGCGAATAAACAAGCCGGGGACACGCGATCTGATATTCAATATCCTCGGCTTTCCCCTCGGGAGAGTTTGCGCCCCGATCTCGAAACTAGCATACGTCGTATCCAGTTTCTGCTTGTCTCCTATCCAAAGGATATAATAGATACAGTGGCTGGCGAAATTATTCCAACAGTTTCTCTTTTTTTTTCTCTCTCTCTTTTTACCGCTTTGTGAATTTTTTAATGAAATTTCGCGAGCCCTGATCGATGCCATTTTAACAGGTAGAGTAATCAAACCTGTCAGTATGATTTCATATTTTTCTTTGTTTTTTTTGGGGGGGGGGGGATTGATAGTATCAATAATACGAAAATATTTTATCCACTTTATTTTCACTTTAGTCGTTTATACGTGAAATTAGATAGATAGTTTGATAGTAGAGACTGAGATAGAGGGAAATTTTAAATTGTAAAATGTTGAGAATTTAATGTTTCATCATATATTTTTAAAAAAAAATTTTATGAATATATGAAATTATATTGAAAATTCTCGTGGATAAAATTGTTATAAATATAATTTATTATATTCTATATATGTAAAATTTCGTTAAAATTAGAGTTAGGTGAATTTTCCCTGTAAAATAGTATTCGAATAATTTTATGATTATTGTATATTTTTCGATATCGTTGACTCTGCAACACTTGTGATTTTGCTCTAGAAATATTCTAAACTCCTTTTGAAAGGATTGGAAAGTTTGAAATTTATCGATTGTATCGAATATCTTTAGATTCGTTTTTTTTCTTTTTTTTTTAGATTCGAATAAGAATTTTTAAATTCGAATTATTTATTATCAAACGATTTCCAGATTCAAACTATTACACACCATATCAATTCTCTCTCAATCGATCGAATCTCTCAGAATTCTCAGAATTCTTTCACTCTGGAAAATTCTCTCACTCCACCTCCTCGAATTGAAACAAATTTTCATTTAAAATGAGATCCTTCGAAAACCTTTCTTAAACGTCCAAAATACTTCAAAATACTTCAAAATACTCCACTTAAAAATATTTCACCATTTTATATTTCTCAATCGTCCCAAAACACGCAGAATGGAAGTAACCCCTCCCCTCACCAGGAATTAACCCCCTCCTCCCCCTTAAAATCGAGGCGAGCGGTCGAAGGGGGCGCCATCTTGACACGAGATTCTCCTTCGAAATTATTGCCATTTTCCGGCCCGCAACTGTACTCCACCGCATCCGATAGAATCCGATGGGCGCCGTGGAAATTTAAAGGGCGTGCGCGATTCGATTTATACACCCTGTGGCCGCCATTTCCGCCCTTTGACCGAGCTTCTTGCGCGCCCACTTGCGCCCCGTTTCCGCAATCCCGTCTTCCTTGATGAAATATATATATATATATATGTACATATATATGTCTTTCCATCGAGCGACGATTTTCCAAAGCAGGGGAGGAGGGGATGTGGTGACACGAAAATAAATCGCGAAATGGACGGCGGAGGGGAGAGAAGGGGGGGCGCTCGTCACGCGTCGACGAGTGTCGAAACACCGAAGGAAGATTGGCGAACGAGTGCGGACGACGATGCGTTAAAAGGGCGGCCAAGTTAATGGACACTTTCTCTCTTCCGTTCGGAGGCTCCCCGAGGGATTATTATTTTTTTTTTTTTACTTGGAATGGTCTCGTATTTTTTTTTTTTCTTCGAACGATCGACATAATGATAATCCCCTTGATTCGCTATATTGGATCCTCGTAATTTTAAATTTTAAACATTAAAATTAAACATTAAATTTAGAGAAGGGGGGAGGAGGGATTTGTACATCGTGTGCATAGGATTGCACTAGTAAAGAAAAGAATCGTTTGAAGCAGTAAGAATTATCCAATTTCAAATTTCAAATTTCAAATTATCCTCCAACGAAGATATTTGAAATTTTAAAATACTTGTACGCTATAATACTGTATAATAAAGAGAAAAAATAGTTATTAGGAGATATATATATATATATATATATATATAAAGTCGTTCAAAAATAAAGCATTCCCATCTCTGCAAGATAAATTTTCAAACGATTNGATAATAAAATATGCGTCAAAAATACACGCGAAGAAAAATTACGATCGACGAGTAACACGTTTTTGAAGGAGACGACGTGCAACGAGAGATCGGTGACGAGAGAAAAGAAGGAGAAGAAAAAAAACTCATCGTGGAGCAACATCGGCAACGTCGAAACACGTATCATTCGAAACATTCCCACGTATCTAAGCTTCCGTGTACGTATACTTGGCCGGATGGTGGACGCGCGTGATGGATGGACGCGGCCGGTATCTAACAAAGTCAGCGTGCAAACTAAGTTGGAGTCGGGCCGGCCGGGGACACGCGGACGGATTATGGACGGTTGTGGCCCGCGTGTGGTCTCTCGTATGCGAGGTTCGGCCGCGTGCGAGCCGGATTTATGGCCCCAACGTTATGACGTTGACGTATCGCCTGCCGAGCCGGGGGTCCCAAGGCGGATCTAAGCCACCGTGTATCTAAGCCGAGGCCTGGCCACAGGTTACCGCAACCGGAACGTTCGAGCTCTATGATCCACCGATCAACGAATAGTCAACTCGCCTCTTGATGTTTCGCGCGGTTCTCCTCTCGAAATTTGTGGGTAGGATGTATTTTGGGGAGAATAATCGAGCTCTGCTTCATTGTGAATGTTTCTTGTCATTTTTTAAGTCCTCTTGTGTGGAGCTGTGTTTTGAAGAGAATTGGAATATTCGAACTCTTATTGATCACTTATTGTGGATCAACGAATGCTTCTTGTCATTTCATGGTTTTTCAGTTCTTCTTTCTATGTCTGTCGATTATGGAAATTTGTGAATAGTTGTAAGTAGTTTTGGGGGAAAATTGGAATATTCGAGCTCTGGCCTATTGTGGATCAGTGAATGCTTCTTGTCATTTCATGGTTTTTCAGTTCTTTTTTCTGTATTTGTTGATCGTGGAAATTTGTGGATAGCTCTGTTTTAAAAAGAATTGGAATATTCGAGCTCTGAATCACCTATTGTCGATCGTGGAAATTTGTGGATAGTTGTAATTTTGGAGAGAATTGGAATATTCGAGGTCTGCTTCATTGTGAATGTTTTTTAAGTCTTGAATGTCATTTTTTAAGTCTTTTTGTGTGGAGCTGTGTTTTGAAGAGAATTGGAATATTCGAACTATTATTGATCACTTATTGTGGATCAACGAATGCTTCTTGTCATTTCATGGTTTTTCAGTTCTTCTTTCTGTCGAAATTTGTGGGTAGGTATTTTGGGGAGAATTGGAATACTCGAGGTCTTCATTGTGAATTCTTGTCATTTTCCAAGTCTCCTTTTGTGGATAGCTCTTTTGACAAGAATTGGAATTTTTGAACTTTGGCCTATTGTGAATCAATGAATTTTTGTCATTTCATGGTTTTTCAGTTCTTCTTTCTGTGTCTGTCGATCATGGAAATTTGTGAATAGTTGTAATTTTGGGGGAAAATTGGAATATTCGAGCTCTGCTTCATCGTGGATCGACGAATGCTTCTTGTCATTCCTTCTCATTGGTTCTCCAGATGCATCTATTGATCATATTTTCGAGCTCTGATCCATTGTAGATCGGATTGATCGAATGCTTTTCTTGTTAATTCGTTGTTTTTCCAGTTCTCATTTGTGTGAATAGCTGTTTTTTCGAGAGAATAGAAATATTCGAATTTTGGTCCATTGTGGATCAACGAATGTTTCTTGTCATTTCATGGTTTTCCAGTTCTCTGTGAAAATTTGTGAATTTGAAAGCTGTATTTTCGAGAGAATTGAAATATTCGAGCTCTGATACATTGTGAGTCGTATTGATTAATCAATGCTTCTTGTCATTTCGTGGTTTTCCTGTTATGTCTATTGATTGTGGATCTATCGATCGTGCGAAATTTGTGGATAACTTTCTTTTGGGAAGAATTGGAATACTCGAACTCTGCTTTATTGGGAATGTTTCTTGTCATTTCGTGGTTTTTCAGGTCTCCTCTCTGTGTATGTCGATCGTTGAATAGCTGTGTTTGGGAAGAATTGAAATACTCTGATCGACGAATATCTCTATTGATTGGAAATTTGTGAATAAATTCGTGTTTTGGAAAAAATTGGAAGAATTGATCTAAAGATCGCATCTTTTATTGAAGTTTGATTGCAGAAATTTGGATAATTATTAAATGTTTTCGAAACAAAAATCGGAATTGAGAATCACATCGATCTTTGTCATTTTGTAATTTTCGATTGATGATTTTCGAATGATATATTTTTGGGCTGTGGAAATTTAAATAGTTTTTCGAAACTTTCATTTCGTGATTTTCTCCTCCATTGCCTTTATCGAAGTTTAATTTTTTATTAAAAATTTCGATAACTTTTTCTAACTATGAATCGAAATAATTCGAGGTCTGCGCAGATTCTTCCTGGTTTCCAATTCTTTCAAATTTGGATAAAAAGATATAGCAATGTTTTATCATTTAACAAATTTAATAGTAAAAGAACTTTTAAAAAATAACACTTCTTTTAATATTCTTTTTATATAACTTTGAGATCGTTATATTTTCCATACTTTAATATAATAAATGATTCCTTGTAATCGAAATTAGATTTTTAAATAATACTCGTCAAATTATCCAATATCAATCATTTGAGAAAGACTAATTTTCTCTTATCTTTTTTCCATAAAGATTACGAGGGAAAAAAAAATTTTTTTGAAACTTTTCTAAACAACCATATCGATATCAATCTTGAGCATGCATGATATATTTTTCAACCATAATTAATAATATAATAATAATTAATAATAATATTTAATAATAATTTATAATATAAATATTTAATAATAATATTTTAATAATAATAATAATTAATAATAATAATTAATAATAATTAATAATAATTTTTCAATCATAATTAATAAAGTGGTGAATAATCTCATAAAATCGAGTTCTAACAGTAGTAATATCACATTTCCTTTTTACTAATCGTTTTATCGCCAGTGGCGTATTCAAAGAAAGGCTATAGGGGCTATTGCACCCTCCAAGAATAATAAGGCGTAAAAATATTATAGCACATTCTGGAAAACTTGTTGGAAATATACTCGATGGAGTCGTGGAATGTGAAATGGCGTAGAGAAAAATTCAATTCTTTTTCTCGAGTGAAGTTAAATTACTCGAATGTACCGTCATGTGTATCTTATTTTATTTGCTCTAACTGAAAATTTTAATTGGATTTTTAAATATTTGAAAAGATTAGAAAAGAAATTAAATTGTTTAAATTGTTTATTTATTTAAAGAATTATTATATTTGAAAGTTTTTCGAAAACCTCAATTGAAAAAATTTTATTCCATATTTTATTTCTTCACATAGAATCAGCTTCTATATAAAATTCAATTTTTGTTCTCTCTATAAAACACCTTTAATCACTTAAATATTATTAAATTAATAATTTTACAACACGCGAATAACATAATTTAATTACTCATATAAAGTCAAATAATACAATAGTAGCAAAATAATAAAACCAATATAATCTCTAAATCATAACTGATAAATTTCTTAAAATCTTCTAATTTTAAAAGAATATAAAAAAATATACGATACAAATGTAATAACAAAACGAAAAAACTTAAGATATATATTACATTATATTATATTATATTATAATATATTATATTATATAAATATAATAATATATTATGTTATATTATATTATAAATATAATATAAATATAGTTATAAATGTAAAAAAAAGGAAGATGAAGAGGTACGAACAAGCAAATTAATAATAATAAAACCGATATAATCTCTAAAACGTAATTGACAAACAAATTTCTTAAAATCTTCTAATTTTAAAAGAATATAAAAAAATATACGATACGAATGTAATAACAAAACGAGAAAACTTAAGATATATATTACATTATATTATATTATATTATAATATATTATATTATATAAATATAATAATATATTATAAATATAATATAAATATAGTTATAAATGTAAAAAAAAGTAAGATGAAGAAGTACGAACAAGCAAATTAATAAGAAAATTACGCGGTTCAATCGCCGCCAGGCGGCGCGACTGTGTTACGCTGCCCGATTCGCAATCGGCTATGGTGGCCAACCAACCGGTGTGTCGTTTCACGATGGTGGCAGTAACCTGAAAGTTATCGCGCGGCTAACAGGCTCGTAACGAGCGCGAACCGTAGAATGCAGCTTACCGGTCGAAGGGAGCGACATTCTGCCACGGTGTTATGGCCACTAAGGCTCGTTTACACTCCCGTTGTCCACCGTGATAATGACGGCGCCACGATCGCGGCCGTGCCTCCGAGCCTTAACGAGCCGTGTTCCTTTCGAATCCCCCCCTCTCCGATTCCTCGATAGTTGTTCCGTATTCGATTTCGTAATAATAGCGATCAACAGGTGCAAATTGGAATTCTTTTCTCGCGTGTATCCGTTTTCTTTTGCGCTTGAGAACAATTTATTATCAAAAAAAAAAAAAAAAAATGTTAAATTAAATTTATAATATAATTTGTACAACTCTATTTCGTACTAATTTCTTTCAATTTTATTATTCGCGCGAGGAAGATGACAGAATTTATTTTTCGAGGCGAATGATATGATTGAAGGATAACTGGTCGAAAACGAAGCATTTTATTTTTAAAACGGTTTCGAAACGATCGGAGGATGTGCCGTACGCTTCGCTCGTAACCGTGCGAATATTATTTCTGTCCCGCCTGTTTTAAACCTTTTTAGCATGCAAACAGACGGTTCTCGGGGCAATATAACGGCGACGTTAAGGGTTGAGAGTCGTGGAGAATGTAGATGCAGGGGCGCTTTTTACACCGCGGCCGTTTAAATAAAATCGCATTACTCACGACCCCCCTCACGGCTCCCACCTGTTCGCAAGATCTCTTCTTTCTCAACGCGGAAAGGTCTCGCTCAAACGACTGAAATCATTTTGGAGATCGTCCATGAGCGAGATCCATCTAAAAATTTTAATTTTCAACAGTTTTCGAAAATGAAAATTGATATTCTTTTTCTCTTTAATCGTGATCACAGAAATCGTTTATCTAATAATTCTATCATCATCATACATTTCCTTTGTTTTATAAAAATCGATTATTTATTTTACTTTTATATTTGATGTGCAAATTACATTTTTCCAAACACTATGTATCCATATATAAAAACATTAGAAGGGATTGCATCTAACTTTAACTTCAAACGAACCATTTCCTTCCCTTCGTTGGGAGAATCGTAATCTCCCAACAACGCGTGTATTTCCTCGTAAATACAGGCTCGTTTGCATCGAATGCATATTTCACGACGTTGAGAGGAGGGGGAGAGAATTCGTATGAAAATCGAGATCCTCGTTGGTAAGACACCAGTCCTTGAGGGAGAGTGGGATGGAGGCAAGGGACGAAAAATATTCATAATGGCATTTAAATTCCGCGGTCAGTCGCCCGCGCATTCGCATGAAAATGTACGGGGAAAGCCCCCGCGACCCCCTTGGGAAATCATGACCGGTCCGTTACCCGAATCCTGGAAACACTCGAAACGATCTCGAGGAAAAATTCCGCGCGCATCTGTCACGACTTTGGCGGCTTGATACGTTATTGGGCCGAAAAATCTGCGGAATTTCAATTCTTTTTCTCTTGGTCAAAGAGAGGGGAGGGAACGAAATTTTTTTGTAAATAGATGCTCGAATTTACGATTCGTTTATTAGAGTATCTGTCGCATTTTCTTTGCTAATTTTAAATAATAATTTTAAGTAATTTTAAATAAGTGCTCCGAATAATAATTTTAAATAATAATTTTAAGTAATTTTAAATAAGTGCTCCGAATAATAATTGTTAATTTTAAATAATAATAATTTTAAATAATAATTTTAAATAATTTTAAATAAGTGCTCGAATAACTATAATTCGTTTATTAGAGTATCTGTCTTATTTTCTTTGCTAATTTTAAATAACATTCAAACAAAGAATGGGTTTGAGGCTGATTGAGTTACACGCTTGCGTTTAACTGAATTTCATATCCAAAATTATCAATAATTACAATTCTCTCTAAAGTCCAACGAACGGAAGACGCTTCATCAGAGGTAATATAAATTTCGAAATTTCCTCCTACAAAGATAATCCTAAAATCCAAAATTATAAAATAATCCATCTCAATCCCTCCGTATTAATCGGAATCATTCAACAAATCGCAAGGGATTTTATCTCATCTCGAGATTCCCAAAAAAGGAAGAAATCTTCCCCACGAATCATCCGACCCCAATCATCCCCTAAAATTCGAAATCGCGAACAGTCCATCACTCGCCGCCGTTCAAACGAACTCCTCGCGAGGAAAGAGAAGGGAGAAGGAACTTGCAGAGACATCACAGGTATCCTTTGGGTCGAGTGGGTGTCGCCCGCTCAAAGACGTCTCTACAACCTCGACGACACTTGCTCGGTCGCCAAGAGCAACGTAGCAACAACCCCGTTTAGTACTCTGCCCTCCTCCTCCTCCTCCTCCTCCTCCTCCTCCTCCTCCTCCTCCCCTCCACCTTGAAGAAAGAGGAAAGACTGCAGAGACACCACGTGTACGTATATACGACGTGACGACCGTCCTCACCCTCGTGTATTAGTGCAACGGGGAACATCAACTACAACCACCCACCGTGGTGGCGACGGTGGTGCTGGTGGTGGTGGAGGTGGTGGCCACGATGGTGGTGGACGATGGGAGCGAGAGGTGGAGAGGGAGAAGAAGAGGGGAGGGGAGAGAGGAAGGGGTGGCGGTGGTTGAGGATGGAAGGGGGGAGGAGGGGGCGGTGGGCAGGATGCTGGTTACGGTGGTGTTGCGGGGTGTCGAGGGGTTGGCCGAAACGGAGGGGCGCCTCGAGGTGGCGGTGGCTCGAAGGAAGGGGGTGGGCCGGGGGTGGCTGGTTGGTGATGCATTGCGCGAACTCCCCGCGGCGGGGGTCACGTGACTCGTACCCCCGGCCTATCATTGATCGCTCCCTGGAGAAACGTCGGACACACTGTGCCCACCGAGCATCGTACCTTGCACCTTATACAACAGCTTTCCTAGCTCGTGGGTAGGAGTCGAGTTAAGTAAGGGAGGGGGGGTGGTGGTGGTGGTGGTGGTGGTGGTTCTGTCAGAAGTTATCCAAGAGGGTTTGTTTCTTATCGTTGGTTCATTTTTTCTTTTTCTTTCTTTCTGGGAATTTTGGAGATTTTTTTTTTTTTTGATAATTTTTTGATAGTTTGAAGTTTACTGGCTTTCTTATTGACATATTCTTATTGAGTTAAAGGAGAGGGTATAATAGCTCCTATTAGAAACCTATTTAAGAGACTTTGTTTTTTATTTAATTTTGGAGTATTTTTTGATAATTTTTTAGTACTTTGAAGTTTACTGGCTTTTTTATTGACATATTCTTATTGAATTAAAGGAGAGGGTATAATAGCTCCTATTAGAAGCCTATCTAAGAGACTTTGTTTTTTTATTTAATTTTGGACATTTTTTTGATAATTTTTTGATACTTTGAAGTTCTTTGGCTTATTGATATATTCTTATTGAGTTAAAGGAGAGGGATGGTGGCTCCTATTAGAAGCCTATCTAAGAGACTTTGTTTTTTTATTTAATTTTGGAGTATTTTTTGATAATTTTTTAGTACTTTGAAGTATACTGGCTTTTTTATTGACATATTCTTATTGAGTTAAAGGAGAGGGTATGATAGCTCCTATTAGAAGCCTATCTAAGAGGCTTGGTTTCTTATTGTTAGGAATTTTGGAAATTTTCTTTTTTCATTTTTAATAATTTTTGGTATTTTTGGTAATTTTGATATTTTGAATCTTACCAGCTTTCCCATTAACACTCGTCAGAAATGTGATTTAAAAGATTTTGTTTCTTATTGATTCGTTTCTTTTATTTTGGATATTTCCTTTTTCGATTTTTAATAATTTTTGATACTTTGAATGTTATTGTGATTAGAGAGGAGGAGTGGCTCGGTCGATTTTGGAAGTTTTTTTATTAATTTTTGAATAACTTTCTTACTCGTTGAGTTAAAGGATATAGAAGAAAAAGATATTAAAAACTTTTGGCTCTTATTATTAATTTTTAGTATGTTATACTTTACCAGTTCTGCTGTCGGCAGATTCTTATTGGCTGAAATGGAGGGGGGTTGGTGGCGCCATCAGAAGCAGTTTAGGAGAATAGATAAAGACTTTTGCTAATCTTAGATTTTTTCATTTCTTTCGTAGAAATTTTCGATTTTTTATTATTAATTTTTTAATAGAACCAATAGAATTAGTTTTGTTCTTGAAATTGTTGAAAATGTATTTGTATTTTTGCTCAATAAAAAATATAACGAAATATACCTTTTAATTTTTCTCATTAACGAAATTTAAAATTTTTGTAATACCTCGATTACTTTTTTCTAATCAAATTCCAATTAGACATCGTTATATAAATTAAACAAATAAATTTTAATAATCCGTTCTTCAAATCCAATCCAAACTGGCGACAACGCTTATATATAAACGAGAAAGAAAAATATGCAAGAAATTACACACCTATTCCATTACACGTAATTGGCGGTAGAATTACCAAGATCTTGGAACGAAACAGGTGGGACGACAAGCGACAAGAAAGGGGCTATATTAATTCCTTGGCTGTGGAAGGAGCAGCCTCTTTGCAGCCTCGTGTTCGATGCGTGTTCGAGGCGGAGGAAAAAAGTGGTGCACGCGGTTACGGGTTGCCTTGGAACGAGGAGGGGGACGGTTCCAACCACCTTCGTCGTCGCGCAAAACCGATCCGTCACTTCGAAACGCGCCCGCGTTCCTTTTAATTGATCCGCGAATTCGTGGAAATCCGCGGGAGCGCATGCAGGCACGTAGGGAGGCAGAGCACTCGTGTAACCCCTTTCCAAGGAAAACGGTTAGACCAGCTGCAGAGCAGAATGGGAATTTCTGTGGATGGTGGATTCTTGCACGACAACAAGACTCCTCCTCCTTCTCCTTCTCTTAGCTAGGCTGCGGAAAGCAGTTTCTGTTCTTCTTCTTCTTGCGAGCATCCCTTCTCATATTTTCGTGTTTTATGTGATTGATGATGGTTATTATTTATATTATTACTTTTTTTTTTTGATTATTAATAAAAAAAAAGAGTTTCAGAGATTTTCGTTGGGACGAAATCTTAAACTTTTGCTTGATAATATTTTTATTTTTGCTTCTCGTATAAGATATGTATATAGATGTTAGAAATGATGTTAGAGAAAAATATCGAATAAAAGAGATAAAAAAGAATGCATTTTACAACGTACAACGAATTTATTAATAATTTGGAATTAAACTTGAAAATGATCTTTAATGTTGATAAAAATTCTCGATCGATTCACTCTGTTAATTAGCGGGACGGTGTGAACGCCGCTTAATCAGCTTAATCAGATTCCAGCCCGTGATCGCGCTTTATCGACGATAACAGTGCCGGCCGCTGTTAAACGAGAGAGAGAGAGAGAGAAAGAAAGAAAAAAAGGAAACGAGTCGAGGTGGAAGACTAATATCGATGAAATTATGATTCTTGTTATTGGTTTGTGATTCTTATCAAGCGGTACTTTATTTAGGATTATATTCGAAATTTTGTTCATAAAATTATCTTTATTAATTATAAGATTAAAAGATATGCGTGATTACGTACATTTACGTATGTATAATACGTATGTTATTATTATTCGTGACGTATCTTTGGAGGATCTGTGTTTATTTAAATTATTTAACAAGCAGTGGGACAGTTTCTACATCTTGAACATTCGAAGAAATTAAATTTGGCGCCGAATGTATTCAATCTGATTTCATAAGAGAGGCTCCCTTGGTAATCGGATCCCTATCTTTCCAACCGAGAAACACCAACGATTTCTTATCGCAGCGCCGCCGCGGCGATCTTTTTAATTTTTAATCGAGGTAATGGAGGAAATAGTAGTTTCGTAACCGGCCACTGCTCAGAGAATTTACAATCTTATAAATTTTCGTTCCATCTATATAAGAGATGTGTATACTTGTAGGTGAGAAAAAGCTGCTAATTATCCTTAATTATCTAGGTGAATCAACGCAGGATGAACGAAACATTTCTTTCGAGATTATAAATCTGTCGGTTGATAAAAATGTTCACCTTTGTCGCGCTCTTATAATGAAAGCAACAAACAATTCGAATAATAATTTTGAAATAATTATTTCAGGCGACGAATAATGAATTATTATTATATTATATTTAATTACGTTTCTTAAATAATTGAGCTCGATTATCGACATCGAAATAGACTCATAAAAATATATATATACACACAAAATCCTCCAAGACGTAGCATATTCGTAGAATTGCAAATTTTCTAATACTATACTAATAGTAGTAGTATAACCTTTCTAATGCTAATAATAATAATAAATTTTCTAAATAAAAATTTAATAATAATTTTATAGGACACACGCGAAAGGAA
Organism: Apis laboriosa; assembly: GCF_014066325.1. Lineage (NCBI taxonomy): Eukaryota > Metazoa > Arthropoda > Insecta > Hymenoptera > Apidae > Apis > Apis laboriosa. Next base: position 1,245,605 of record NW_025221798.1, read on the forward strand.
CGCGTATTCGACTCTACACATTCGCTTATAAATATTTTTCATAAAATCGAACAATTTATTCGTCAAACATATCAATTTTAAAAAGAAATTTAAAGTGAATCGATTCAAAAAAAAAATGACACGACTGAATTGTTACACGATTCGAGAATTCCTTTTCAGAGAAAAAGGGGGAAGAAGATCCTCCTTCGAAATTAAACGGTTACCTCAAAAGAGTGGCATACCTCTCTCGAATACCCACTTGCTCGAAAGCAGCTTGCTTCTTTCCCGCGAAAACTCTTTAAATCGCCTCGGCTCGGCCGCCTCGGGCGACAGTTTATTAAAAGGGTGAAGTTCGAGAGGACACCCTCTCCCCTCCCCCCACCCTCTCAGTGCCCGACCCCGCTTTTAATATATTTTGATTGATAGGATTAGCAGCCACTTTTAAACGACGGCACGCCTTTGGAAAAACTGTGTCCAAGGAGGAAAAGGAGGAGGTGGAGGATTCAAGATTTTCGAGGGGGTTGTTCGATATTGGCTGTCTAATTAGATCATCCGTCTCTTGTCTCCAAATTTTTTTCTTCAATGGAGTTGCTTAATCCAAATGAATTAACTGAATTAAATAAAATTGGACCGGTGTTAGTAGAATAATCTATATAAATAATTAATTTATATTATTTTATTATTTTATTAATATAATTATTATTATCTATATACAATTATGCAATTTTATGAGCTGGAAAAAAAAGAAAAAAAAAGAAAAAATTTATTTTATTTTATTATTTTATTATTTTATTAATATAATTATTATTATCTATATATAATTATGCAATTTTATGAGCTGGAAAAAAAAAGAAAAATCGAATTATAGTAAATTTTATAAGAATCTCTCTTTTCTTCGATATATACACCGTTGGAAATTAATAAGAATTATTATCATTTGTAAAGTCACGTCGGGATAATCATTTAACACTCAAATTAATTTTCCAAACGTATGCAATTATTATCTCAATTACACTTATAAATTAAACTATCGTTACAAGTCATAAGAGAAATAAACAAAATTTTCACATCATATCGAACATTAGAAAACATTCTGGATTCGCTTTCGCATAAATCAACGAATATAATACGCTTTTAACATATCGATTCTAGGAAACGAACGAAAAACTCGACGAAATGTAATTAAGATTTATTTATCAATCTTTGCACAAATTTTTTTTTTTTCTTGCCTCGAATACCATCAAAATATACATATATATACATGTTTTTCACTGAACGCAAATGAATTCCTCCTCGACTTCCAGTAATTCCGTAAATTCGTTGGTTCGGTCTGACAGACGGAAAGACGGGTAAAATGGGGTGGAAATCGCGGGGGGATGGAAGAGAAGGAGAGAGGAGGAGGGGAGGATGGGTTGCAAGAATAATTGAAGACGAGTTTCCTTCGAGGTTGGGCGAAGGAGGAGGAGGAGGAGGAGTTGTTCGACGGAGGCAGAGCACCAGATGTTATCTTCCTCCTTAGGGTGACGCCATCAACTTTTAGACAATGCGAGGACTTTTCGGCGAAATATCAAACTTTGGTCGCGCCGCCACCACCTCCCCTCCCTCCCCCCCCCTCCTCGGCTCGCCACATCCCGTCGGGCATCCCATTGGGGGAGGAGATTGTTATTAAAATGTAAATGTTCACGGGAAATTTGCCTCCGCTCCGCGAAACTGGGATTCCGTGATTCAGTTTCAGTTACGAGGCTGGATTTCTTTTCTTTCGCGAATAATTTGCGCGACATTTTCACTCTTCTCCTTCTCCTAAATCGAAACTTATTTAATTGTAAATCCTAAAAGCATGATTCTGGGAATCAAAAATTTTTTCGAATTTCCTCCCAATTACGCGTAGTAGTTTCAATCGGATCGAGCTCAACAAGCTATCACCGAATCGGTGGTTGTTCGAGGGAGCCGTCATCTGCCATCTCTTTTTTTCCCAGAAGAAAGAGAGAGAGAGAGAGGGGGGGGGATTATAGCCGTGGAAAGGAATCGAATGATTTGATCTGGGGCGCGATAAAAGAGCAAAGCTTGCACAGGGGAGGTCAGAGGAGGGAGCTGTGGGTCCCACCAGGTAGCTTTCCTTTCCACCGTTTGCTGAGGAGAGGAGAGACGTGGACATTTTCGATGGGAACGAGTTGGAGCGAGAGAAAGGGAGAGGAAGAGGAGGGAAAAAGGGGTGGGTTGATGGAGGAGGAGAGGATACCTTTATCGACGCCATCCTTACTCGTAAATTGAATCAAAAGGAGCGAAATGAGCGACCGGCCACCCCTGGGTGCGGGTGGAGGGGGGGAGGGGTGGTATTTTAGCCGGGGAGTTAAAATGGCCCTTTAATCAATGTCCCTTCTTAAATACAAGCCATGAGATAAACGACCGGAAATGACGGCCCGATAAGAAAATTGCTTACCCGACGTCTCCGGAGAATTGCCTCGATTTTCCACCGTTCAAGCGCGAGTTTTCCACTCTCTCATTCTCTTCCTGGATTCGTAAATCGTTATCAGAATGGATGTCCTTCCTTGGCTTTCGTCGTCGCTTCGTTTCGACTATCCATCTATGGTTGCTAAACTAACATCTAAAATGATGATGATGATGATGATGATGATGATGATAATGATGATGATGATGATGATGATGATGATGATGATGATGATGCTGATGATGATGATGATGATGATGATGGGAATAAAATTGGTAAAAATTGGTAATAAAATATTGTATGTTTAATCGTAACGTGGAAATTAATTTAATTCCAATTGTAAAGACAACCGCCATTTTCTAATTTGTAAGTCGAAACAAGTTTCGAAAGTACCGTTGGCGCGTCACGGTGACTGACTATCGACACTTGTTGCCCGGTAATTAAATAAATCATCGTGCAGGCCATCTCTGGACGCGATGGCCGCTCGACACCTCCTCGAAACCGGCGCATATCCTACCCCGAGACGCGATATATACGTCGCGATACGTATCTGCAGTAAACCCATACTTAACAGCGTGTCGTTCCTCCCTCCACTCCATCCTCCATCGCTTCCTTTCGCCTTGTATCCTCTCTTCCTCCTCGCTTCGCTTTTTTCCTCTCCTTTCGTCGATTGCGATTGCTCTCTTAGGAAGAGAAGATATATATATGTAGTTCACATTGTGAATGAAATTACACAGGTTGATAGATTTAGTAAATAAGTAAGTAATTTAATTTAATATCATATATTGTCAATTTGGAAGAAATATTGTATAAAACAATTTCTATAATTCATTTGTGATTAATTAATTGACCATTCGTGATCGTAATTTTAATTTCGTTTATCGTAAATCTGTCAAATTTTTCAAGGATTTCTGAATTGAATCTTCTTTATCGATCGATAAAAACATAAAAACTACATTATCATTTCATCTCGATCAAAGTTAATGTTAAAAAATAAACGTAAATTATCCAATTCAATTTCACGTTACAACAAAATGAGATCCAGTCTAAAAGTCGTATACTTTTCCTTCTCTTTCGCCTTCTCTCTCTCTTTCTCTCTATCTTTCCAACCTTATCCAACCGTTCGTATTAAAATTTCGACAACCCTCCAAGTGTTTCAGCAGCGGCGAATTTCAATTCCTCGCGATTTCGTGGCTGCGAAACGGCCGGCCATTTGCATGATAATTGCCAAGTGGTCTAGCCCGGGTCGGCCGCGCCACGCTGCTCCAGATACACAACCGACAACGTTTCTACCACTTGTAGCAGATTAGATAGGACGTCCCATGGCGGAACGCGGCCGCGCATGCGCCCTTCTCACGGTCCGCGGTTTCGATGCGTGTGTCGATAGCCGGTTGAATAAAACGGATGAATATCGGGAACGTTACACGACCGTTCGCCAGGTCTATTGTAGTATCAATTTTGAGGTCGATGATTTACTCGTGCTATCTCTAAAGGATTGTCTACGATAGTAGATAAGCGAAAAGAAGAATCCAAGTTTCGATAGTCGATCTGGCTATAAATCTTGCTACTTTTTTCGAGGCTACCGCTGACTTTAATCGATTTTTCGTATTAAGATGTGTTTCTTTCTTTTTTTTTTTTTTTTTTTTTTTCATTCAATCAAATTAGTACAAATATACAAATACAAATACAATTCTCCTCAACATTTAAAACAATCACCATAACACTTTCCATGCTACATTATGTTATACAAATAAACAATAAACACAACTTTTTTAAATAAATATTTAAGAAATTGTTTTTTCTCTCATTAAATTTTTCAACATTCCACCCAGTTGTAAATACGATTTTATATTATAAATAATTATATTACTTCATTGTACAAATAATTGAAAAGTACAATACGTTTTTACAAATTTAAGAAACTGTTTCATCTCTCATTGACTAAATTTTTCAACACTCCATCCAGTTGTAAATACATAATTTGTCATCCTAAGAGGCAATTTCGATATACAAATTGCGTTATACAAATAATAAGCACATCTTTTTACAAATTTAAGAAATTGTTTTTTCTCTTATTGATTAAATTTTTCAACATTCCACCCAGTTGTAAATACGATTTTCCACAAAACTTGCTAAGAATTTCAACCACAATTGCGTTATACAAATAAGCAATTAAATCTAATTTTTTATTAAATCTAATAAGAGGCAATTTTGACCATAATTGCGTTATACAAATAAGCAATAAGCACAACATCTTTTTATAAATTTAAGAAATTATTTTTTCTCTCATTGACTAAATTTTCACCAAACATTTCACCCAATTGTAAATACATAACTTGCCATTCTAAGAGGCAATTTCGACCACAATTGCGTTATACAAATAAGCAATAAGCACATTTTTTTACAAATTTAAGAAACTGTTTCTTCTCTCATTTTCCAACATTCCATCCAGTTGTAAATACATAACTTGCTATTCTAAACTATTCTAGACAATTTCAATCACAATTGCATTACACAAATAAGCAATAATCTTTTTACAAATTTAAGAAACTGCTTCTTCTCTCGTCGGCCAAATTTTCCACCATCCCATCTAATCTCGAATACAATTTTCCATCACGTCACTTTCCACTACGATCTAAGGTGCACCTTCCTCAACAGAGAGAGCGTGCACACGTGTTCAAAGGATAGGGTACACGCATTGTCTACGTTTGATTTACAACGTACAACGTGGATCGCGTGCGTTATAAAGACGTTCTGGCCTGGGAATAAGTTGAGTAAGTACACGACATGACCCTTCACCCGTGAGTTATTGGCCGCCACGTCCGATTCGACGTCCGCGTACGCGTCTTCCGGGGAAGCGCGCCGGCAGCTGCGCCCGAACAAAGGGGGGACGCATTATGCCACGATGCTCGTTAAAACCGCCGTTTTATCCCCGGCCAGGCGAAACTTCGCGAAATGCCAATAATTGGCGCAAAAATGCCGAGTTATCTTGCGAGGTGGACGCACCTGTCGCGGCCAGCCGAGTGGAGCACCGAGCGCATGCAAATAAGAGGCTCGCATACCAGAGATTGATATCTGCAATAAGTCGCCGCTGTGGACGAGGGTGTAACCTGGTGCGCCGTTAACAAGCGTTCCTCCTCCTCAAGGGGATAGGCAAGCGTTTAAACAACGTCCCTGTCCCCGAGATTCGAGGAGGATGGATGGAAAACGAGAAGGTGATCCCTTCCTGCTCCTTCGCCTCCAAGAATTTCCAAGAATTTGGAACGAAGAGATTTAACACGTTCGTGATGAAAATCGAAAGGATCGTGGTTAAAAAGGGTTCAAAAAAGGGATGGGATTAGCTATTGGCTAATGTAGGAAATCTTTATGATATATACTCTTTTTTTATTCATGTCACGAGAGAAACGAGATCTGAGGACGATTGTCGATAATAGATTGCAATATAAGAATGACACGAAAATTTACACGATTCAGAAATTACCAGATCACAAATTTTAATCGAATCCCATCTCTTATAATAGATTCAATTTTCCAAATAACTATTAAATACAAATACTATTAAATACAATATCAAATAACTATTAAATACAAATACAAATACCGTTTAAATTATAATCGGATTCCAGTACAAGAAAAAAAGTGACAAGGTCTCTCCCCAAGCGCGATCAGTTTGATATCGTTGCCAAAGAGATCCCCGGGGTATAAGAGTCCATCGCGCAGGTAAAGCACTCGTCGCATTCCCGCGAGATTTACAATCCAAGAGATGCCGTTGGAGAGCATCTCTCGGCTAAAGGCCAGCACGGAAGGATACACACAGTAACGGAGGGAGATCGAGAGGAAGAAAGGAGGGGATACAGAGAGAGAGAGAGAGAGAGAGAGAGAGGGAGAGACGGTGGATAAAGGGTGAAGGGTTGCGTCTTCTTATATACACAGCGGGCGCGGGAACAGCGACAAATATATCGAGGTATTCCAGAGGAATTGAGCCGCGCGCTGCTGCGCTTTTACCGCGGGGTCACGCGAAATATGCTCGTTCCCTTCCCCGACAATTTGATCCCACCGTAGAGATAGCATTGTGGTCCTGAACGCGCGCCACACTGCGGACGATTCTCGTATATACCTCGGACGGTGACCAACCAACCGGATATCCCCCTCTCCTCTCCTCTCCTTGCGCCTCTCCTTCCCCCTCCTCCTTCTCCTTCTCCAACCGCTTCTCCCGCGTCGTCGTTTCGCCATTATATTTATATACAGCGACCGGGGACAGACCCATCGATAGCGTTTTCGGAGTCCGTACTTAGTCGTCGGTATTCGAGCTTCCATGTTTCTGTCCGCTGTACCGTTGCTGCGTCTCTTGTTCTTTGTTTTTTAAGAGAGAGAAAGAGAGAGAGAGAGAGTTTATCGGTCGAGAAGTTATTAGTTTTTAGGTTCTTTTTCTTTCTTTCTGTAGAGCGGCGTTGTGACTCGTTGTTTCAATACGAGTTAAATTATTTTTTTTTTTCCTTGTTTTGAGCTTTTTTATTGTACAATTTGTTATTTCGTTAAAAATTGTAAAAAAATTAACATTTAATTAGTATATACGAATATGTAAATGTATAGATAATAAAGTATAGATAAATAAAGTAAGGAGGAAAAAAGAAATAATAAGATACTTGAAATAAAAATTGAAAGGAACAAAATTAGTCTTTTTTTAAATATAGATTGTTAAAAATATGCAATGGAATTAAAAATTGCGCTAGTTTTGTTCATATTTTATCTGAATCCGTGACAATGAATCGCGTGACAACTCGAGTCATTAATTATTCTCAAGTCATATTTTTAAATTAAAAATCTGCATGGCAGATTTGTAAATGAGGATTGGAAATACTCTTAAAGTACTCTTAAAGGAACAGATGTTGAGGGAAAAAATGCTTATTAAAGAAAAGAAATTACGATGTTTTATCCTATAAATTATCCAAATAGATATGAGTTATAGATAATTTAACAATAAAAAACAATGAAAATTATAAAATGAAAGAAAGCATTGTAAGAAGACATGGCTCGAAGATCGAAAGGAATAAAAATTTGCTCGTTTCTCCAAAATATAATAAATAAACGTAATATAATGTAAGATTAAGAATTATCCCATAAATATATGTGAAAAATTTGTCAGGCCATTGATGGGAAAGATTTAATAGTTGAAATTACGAATAAATTGCCTTTGATAATTTATTATTCCAAATAATGGCCAAGAAGCGGATCGACTATCTACGAATAAATATTATTCGAATATTTTAATAACTAATCACTTATAGCAAACTTTGTTCGAAACTAGTTGCTTTTTCCACTCGATGTCCAGCTGTGCTATTAGGTTATGCATGTCCTGGGTAAGCCGTGTAAAATTATATAATCTTAATAATAGCTTTGCAAATCAAATATGGCGGTAGGAAAGAAAAAGTTTGGAAAATTTCTACATTTTCATACATTCGACTCTTGTGAAACGATTTATAAAAAACCAATAAAGCAATATTACATCGCGTGAATTTCTAATTACGAAATAATTTTTCTTCGCTTGATTTTGAATTTAATTTACAAAAAAAAAACTTATGGATAATTTATAACGATTTAAATTTAAAATAGTTTAAAATTTAAATACTTCTTAATAAATTCACGAATTATTTCTCAATTATTGAAATCTCACTGATTAATTGTCTATCTATATACATTTTTTGTTTCAATGTTTCAAAAAGAGGATTTAAAATTTTAATGTATACATCACGTATACGAAACAATATATATATTTAATGGTTTTTTTCTAAATTGTTTCACGCGACAAGAGTCGAATATATGAAAAGTAGAAATTTTCCAAACTTTTTCCTACTGCCATATTTGATTTGCAAAGCTATTATTAAGATATATGTATGTATTGTTCGAACCACCGTGGCAGCTTAATAAAATTCATTCGAAACGACGACGAGTTGTTCGACGCTTCCTTAATTTTATTTAATACCTGATTACTCGAATACCTGATTAGTCGCGTTTTTAGAAAGCGTTGCGATTTCAATCCGGTCAAATTGATTTACAAACAACTTACGATATCTCACGATACTTTATCGATTTAAGAAAAAACGCCTCTTCTAACGAACAAATCAACGCAATAAATTTTTCACCCTTTCCCCATTACTTCTCTCCCCCTCCCCTCCCCATTGGACGCGCCATTACACTGAGCCAAAAATCACCAAGCCTGCCCCCTCCACTCCCCCCTCGTCCTCTCGAGACGACTTTCGCCCGGGACTTTCGTGTTTTAACACGTGTTCCGCGCAAAAATCCGCTCCGCGATCGGGCGATAAGCCCGATCTCGGCGCCATTATACTCGAGTCGCGATTTTTCGATCCTCTTAGCTGTAAATATTCTCCTCTTGCCACGCCACCAGATTCCAATAGTTTCCTTCCCTCTCGGCCGCAGCCGTTTCGGGAATGTCGTTTCCAGATCGCTATCATCTCGAGGCTCGCTTCTGCGCCGGGGCCCGGCCACATCCGCGGCCGAGCGGTTTGGATTAGCTACGTCTCTGCTCCGTCGAGAAATTAGATTTCCCTTTTCGTGATTTATATCTGGATGTAATTGGATTTTGAATTCGGATATTTTCGGGTAATAATAAATAGTGTCATTTGGAATTTGAAGTACGAAAAATAATGTTTATTATAGTATAGTTTAGGGATAATTGAATTTATTAAATCGATATTTTTAACGATAGTGTTTTTTTATATTTTATTAATGTTTTATTGTAATATTTATTATTTAAGGTTTTTGATTGTATAATAGAATATATTGTTATTATTATTTTGTTATATAATTAAACAGTTGAATTCTTTTTTAATTTGTTTAGTATTTAATATTTTATATTTTCTCTTGTCATCGCGATATAATTGGATTTTGAATTCGGATATTTTCGGGTAATAATTTTATAATCAATAATGTCATTTGGAATTTGCAATACGAAAAATAATGTTTTTGAAGTTTATTATAGTATAGTTTAGGGTTTTGAATATAGTTTAGGGATAATTGAATTTATTAAATCGATATTTTTAACGATAGTGTTTTTTTATATTTTATTAATGTTTTATTGTAATATTTATTATTTAAGGTTTTTGATTGTATAATAGAATATATTGTTATTATTATTTTATGTTATATAATTAAACAGTTGAATTCACGATTCTTTTTTAATTTGTTTAGTATTTAGTATTTTATATTTTCTGTTGTCATCGCGATATAATTGGATTTTGATTATATAATTGGATATTTCGAGTAATAATTTTGTAATTGCACTATCAGTATAGTTTAGAATTTTGGATAATTGATTTCATTAAATCGATATTTTGAACGATAATCTTATTTCATTTTAAGAATTTTAATTACAATAGAATATATTGTTATTATTATTTTATTTTATATAATTAAACAATTGAATTAAATTCACGATTCTTTTTTATTTATTTATTTTCTGTTTGTAACTTATCTATCATCATCTTTATTAGTTAGATTATTACACGAATACTTGAAATCGTCAAATGAATTCAAACTGTCCTTTTAAAAATCGCTTTTAAATCATCCTTTTTTTTTTTTCATTCCTTTTTCATCCGCTTCCAAAATAACTATAAAACTATAAAAAAAAAAAAAAAAAAGGACCATCCACGCGCCACTCGCGCCTGCCCCTAAATTTCTCAAATTTTCAAAAACCAGATGTCCCCTTTCATCCCCGCTTTTATTCCCCGCTTCGCCCCGCTAATGTAGCCCGAACAACCCGCGTTACCATAATTCAAACGCGTTCCGCGCGATCCCGATCCTCGGCCAGGGCGTTTTATCATCGCCGCGTTACCATTTATTTTACGCCAACTCTTTCCTTCCTTTTTTTCCTTTTTTTTTTTTTTTTTTTTTAATTCCACAATTCGTGTTTCCACGAGGTTTATTTTTCGCGGCCTTTCACGCTTATTCAGTGCTCGCTGTTAGAGACACGTCATAAAATACACGGCGTGTCGCCGTTGGTTTCAAGTGAGCTCGAGCGCGCGGAATCCATAAAAGTGACGAAGACACGAATTGCCAGACGTATTATCTTTTCTCTCTCTCTCTCTCTCTCTCGTCTGACGATTCATTCGCTGTAAACATCGTCAAGTTTCAACATCAATTAACCGCCCGTTCTGGCCAAACTTTTTTTTTCCTTTTTTTTTTTTTTTTTTTTTCACTTTATCACTCACTCGTCACACACCGCGTTAGCTTCATGGGTTTCCATGAATTTATTCAATTCATCTTCCGGTTCAGGTGGATGAGGCCAAGTGGTGGAACACGAAGTTGTGTTCGTTGTGGAATGAGTTACAAATTAATGGTGGATGGTTTTTTTCTTTTTTTTAATTCTTTTTTTAAACCGTTCCGTGTCGTGAATTTTTGAAAACTTGAGATGAGTCGAATTTGTGATTAAATCAAAAGATTAAAGTTACTTTAAATCTGTATGTTATAATTGTTTCACTGTTTCTTTTCCTTTATCTTTTCTCTTCTATCTTTTCACGTATAATGTCTTACTAAAATGTCTGTCTGAAGGAAAAAATTCTTCCATTCACATTTCTCAAATATACATTATCTCTAAAATATTTACATTTACTGTAAACTTTTATTTTTTTCCGTTTTCCTATGTTATATTCTCAAATACAATCCAAAAATCCATTCTCTCAAATTCTCCTCCTATTTGAAATTCTTTCATTCTTCATCCGATATTCCTCGATCTTCCTCCTCCATTCTTATTCATTTCGAAACGCTGTCCGGAGCACGTGTTGCGCGGACACGCGCCTGCGTGACGCAAAGTCAACCTGGCTCGCTACCGGCCGGGATAACACGAAGCTGCACGAGCAGGGCATTATGGATAGTATAGCGATCTCGATGAGAAGTGGGTTGTTAGGTACAACACACTGGCCAACCGCCATAATTCACTCTGACCCGCGAATTATGGACCGGTCGCGCCGACCGTGCACCTGGAAAACGGGGATCTGCTCGTTCGAGATTGAACCTTCATCGTTTCTCATCGTGATACTTAATACGTGTCCAGGTGATATCGAGCCGCATAAGTGGTTTGTACACACCGTCGATATCGAAACGCGATCATTAAAGCGTGAAATACGATCAAAAATTATGGACGAAAAAACGGGTTGTTAATCGTGAAACTTTGCTCGAATCGTAGCCCAATTAATTCCATTGTCCGTCGAAAATCTTTTTTCGATCGAGCGTAAAAAATTTGCGAGACGAAATCTTAGAAATTTTATTTATGATACAAATAACACGAAACGTTTAAACTAGCGAACGAATAAGATACGAGAAAATATAAAAATTTATGAATAAGTAGGTAATAATAATACATATTAAATTATACTATAATTGGACGATGAAATTAATGCTTTTAATATGTATAAATGTGATATCCGGGTTAGTACAAGCTATTTGCATGACAAGTTCTCACATTAACCAGTAATAATCGAGATAGTGGAGGAAGACTAGTTCGGTATCCTTGATCGATCGACATATGTGACTCCAATTATTTCAACCTGCTTCCCCATTTATCTTTCTAACGTTCCATCGATCTTCTCGCCTATTCGTACTATTATTTCTTTAAACTCGCAATTAGATTAATTCAAGGATCGTTGTACGCGCGTATTTCTCTTAATTTACGTTTAAATATGTAGATAATCGAAATTAATAATTATATATCTAAGTTGGAGTCAAATCAAAAGATTAATCAAACATTATTTCGTTATTTAGGAATGCGATTTGTGATTCGGGTAAATTCGGTAACGATCGGCACGGATCGGATCGGATCGGTAATAATCGGCACTAATCGTATCGGATCGGAATTCCAAAAGTCGACGCAAATAGTAAAAATTAGTAGTCTTTCTTTTAGAAGATCTGATTTATGATTCAAAGTCTAATTTTTGATTAAGTATATTTATCAAATATAATGGAGTTAGTTAGTTTTAAATTTAAAGTTAATTTTAAATTATCGGTTTCTTTTTTATTATTAGGTTTAAGATATTAACCAAGCACAGTTTGTAAATCAATTTAAGATATCATTCCCGATTTATTATTGAGATTGAATTTTCAAAGTATTTTTTAAATTTAAATAAAATTCTAAAAAAAACAACAATATTTCGACTTGATATTTTCGTAAATTTTAAAATTGCACGTAGCGATAAAATCTCGATATAAAGCAAATAGTTAGGATTATCAATATCCAATTTTCTCAATTCAGAATATTTTATCAAGCAACGAATAGTAGGTAAGTCGTTTTAAGATCATCTTTTTATATCTTTTTTATTCTTCTTCTTCTTTTTTTTTTTTTTTTACAAACCTACGAGCGGCTACTGTCACGTGACTAACATTTAATTGAAAACCAACGATCCTTTACGCGCGCATGCGCGTACTCTCGTGGGCGTGCGCGAAGGATCGCTACCCAGCCGCAAGAAATTCGCGCCGTAATTCACGCCTCGTGGTGCCGCAACCGTCCATGCTTAGCGACCGCATTCGCTCACGTCGACGACCCGCGTAGCTTTCGCCTTTTTCAAGCCTGCCACTGCCTCGAGCGGCCGGCTAATAGTCTAATTAGTCGCGGTGGTCACCGCCTTATACAGCAGGCCGCTTCAAGGTGGTCCACCGATGATGCGTTTTACGCGTCGACGTGCGCGAATTCCGCGCTCGACCGAATCGATTTTTCTCTATCCTCGTCGAGATTCCCCATCGACTAGTAGTTAATTGGAATTTGCAAATAGATCGGTTAGAGATTGATCGGTTGATGATTCATGCAGAATGTTAATAATGTTTATCGTGTAATGCTAATTTTTCGAATTTATCGCAATTTCTATGTATTTGATGCATAGTGTTGTAAAATATTTTTTTTTATTACATTTGATCGCAATGGTGGAAAAATGCTGACTTTATATTCTTGAGATCAATTTAAAAGTCAAATTAAATACAAAAGTCGGAAAAAATATCGATTATTAAGGTTTATTTATTAACATTATGATAATAGCTTCAAAGATAACTTTCAAGAATTAACAAAATAATATGTTTTTATTATATCATTGTAAAAAAATACAATAATTTAAACATTTTAAAAATAAAATACATACATATATCTAATAAATAATTAAAGAAATGTACAAAAAAATAAATAAATTGAGTATCAGTAGTTAATAGTCACGTGACACTAGTCGCGTCATAATTAATGATTTATATGTAAAATCAGATATCTGTGCAATTTGTACATGAATACAATTATGAAAATAAATATGAAATAATATATATCATTTACATTTCATAAATGCACAAATTTCATTGTGATTCATTCATAATCTAACAATTTAGAATAACATAACCTATAAAAATTTTTTGAAATTTTAATACTTTCCTTTCTTCTCACGAATCTCAAATCAGCTCGCTCTATATATATATATATATATATATATATATACACACATCGAACAAACTTAACCTTAACCTAAAACTAATCTAACCTATCGTAATCTTTGCCACGCTCCGTTCGAGTTTTAATATCCATCGTCCCTCCCAAATCTCGATCGAACATCACGAATCCCACACGTTGGTACACGTCGTAAAACGAGGCGGTTGTGGTGCCTTAAAACACGGAACGCTTCTCGCTTCGAAACGTTCGATTTTCTGTTCGATGGTAAAAACTTCAAAGCATCGTAACTACACCTGTTATACCTCTTCCAATCCTCCCTCTTCCCATTCCCTCGAATATAAAACCGGCAAGTTGTGCCGCCGCGTGAGCAAACCCCCCTCTCTTACCTCTCTCTCTCTCTCTCTCGTTCACGGATCTCCATTTACTAATTAACGTAACCGGGCCATCAATTTGAAATTGATCGGCCTTTTTTTGCTCCCGAAAAGTGATTCCAAGGGAGAAGGCGCGACCCAGCATCCATTCTGGTTCCTCCTCGTGGCGCACGTCCCCTTGTAATCTCGAAGAAATTCTCGTTATCTCGTTAATACACCGTCCCTCCTAATTTGTTACTTTCTTTTTCCTTTTTTAGGTTAGGATCTTTAAAAGAAATTTTTTTTTCTTAATCGCAAAGTGAAGGAATGATTGATGATGAAGTTATTGAAAAATGAATAGGAATGATACAAATGTGTTGTTGGATATATTGGATATAATGGAATAAAAAGAAAGAAATTTTTCTTTTATAAATATAGGTACATGGATAGTAATATTTATAAAATAATGAAAAAAAAAAAGAAAATAATGAAAGAATTAACATGATTTTTTATTTTTTATCAGAAATAATCGTTTATCAATTTTATTTTGATGCATCAAAATATGAATTGTATAATTTAGAAATTTCAATTTCAATGATGTTGTTATATGATGATATGTTAAAGATATCCTAATGTATTGCATATTATCCAAAATATATTTATAGATACCTCAATTGTAAATAATCCACACTGTTGCAAAATGTAATATTGTAAAATGTTACGAATTGCCTTTTTAAAAATCAATAAAGATATTTAATTTTTCAATTAAACTATTCAGAAAGATAACCTCTTTTAACAAAATTTTTCAAGGATGATTAAAGGAAATGCAAGTTACAAAGGAAAAAAACAATTTCAAATTGTTATCTCGACGATATGAATTTATAAAGAGATTGAGATATATCTCTTCAATTAAAAATTTAATTTTAAAATTTACATTTATCCATTGTATTTGCATTTCGTTACACACAACGTGTACACAGTTATAACATGTAGACTATACACAATGGCGAGGATACAAGCGGAAAGAATAACAGTACTAATTTCTAAGCACAGATGTCACTGATTACGCTGTAATGAGTTTAAATTCCAACACTCTGTTGATTCGTTGATTCGATCATCGTAGCTATCCGGATGATGACAGGCATTATACACGTTGTGCAAATGACGAGGCAGAAGATAATATCGATAAATCAGGAGTGTATGT
Source organism: Apis laboriosa (assembly GCF_014066325.1). Classification (NCBI taxonomy): domain Eukaryota; kingdom Metazoa; phylum Arthropoda; class Insecta; order Hymenoptera; family Apidae; genus Apis; species Apis laboriosa. The sequence continues at coordinate 1,261,021 of NW_025221798.1, forward strand.
CTAGCTCGAGTATGAATTCAATTTAATCAAATGACTTGCTTCTTCTCTTGCTGAATTCATCTCTCTGCTAGACATCGTCGGACAAAGAAACGCGCGAATATATTTGTTATGAATATTAACGATCGGAATTTTAACTTCTTAGTTTATCGATGAAACATTATCGGAAATATTATTTTTCGTTATATTATTTTTACTACGCCCCTCTTTATCGTCTTTTCAACATTTTTCCGCGATTTTAATCAATTAACGATCGAGAATAACATAATTTATATACATTGGAAATATTTGATCATGGAAAGAAATATTAATCGCTTCGATTAATCTTAAGTTTCTAGATATTTTATCGTTCGTATAAATTCTTCGTGAAACGATCATTTTGTGCGATATATCTTACAAAAAAAAATTGTCGATTGAATTTTCTAACATTTTTTTTTTTTTTTTTTTTTTTTAAATATTTCTCTCGTTATATTTCCATAATTATCCATGTTAAAGTAGAATATTCAATTAATTTCAAACGTTAGTTCACGACATGTATCCATATACATGTTTCCCGACGTCTATACTTATTAGTCGAAGATAATTAACGCTTATTATACTTTGTAATAGTTCCAGATATATTTATTTTTCCTTTAATTTAAACTTATTTGTGGTTACACGCAATATTAGCGACTGATGGATAATCTAATTAGTCGTTCCATGCAAATGTATGAGTACAGCGTGTTTCATTAATAGAATTAATAAAATTTCACAAGATTATAATGTATTTTTCTTCTTATTAAAAGTGTATTTGTACACTCGATTTGTATCGAAAATAATATTGATTAGTTTAAATGTATTCGTATCCTTTAAAATTTGAAAAATATAAAAGAAAAAAGAATAGAGACTGAAAAATAATATAAAAAAAAAAAAAAAACCAAACCTTGAAATTTTTTAAAGATATCCGAATGATGAAAAAATTATTTCATTTCACTCCACTTGTTATTCACATTGTTTGGATCTACAGTCGTGAAACACCGTGTACGATTCGAAAATTCTGATCCGCGTGTTTTCGATCGACGCCTCTCGTAATCCTATTACAGAATAGGAAATTAACAATTCAGACAGTTCATTATTAATAATAATCATTTATCAGCCGCTGGAATCAAGTATCTCGAGAATCATGCATAAACACGGAATGGAATGATAATGAAACTTTATCTTATATACATATATATATATATACATTTTCCAGCGTGCAATTTTCGAATAAAAAGTCGGAATGTGGAAAAAGATTGTTGTCGAGTTTGTTGCATAGGACAGAAAAAAAAAATATTCTCTTCTATTTATTGCTTTAATCCTTGCTCTTAATTGGCAATAATATAAGTCGAGGATTAAGAAATTATTTAGTTTACTATTATTAATAGTAGTAGTTAGAGTTAACATCCGTGAAGCAAGTAAACAAATTCAATGTACTCTAAAGTAAAAACTGATAAAATCATTGTGTATGTGTGTGTGTGTGTGTGTGTATCATAGATTTAGAGTAGTTATCGCGTTTGTTAATTATTTATAAGTGCTACATTTAAACTCGAATCTCATAATCATAATTTAAATTATCCTCCGTGATCATAACCCAGTTCAAATGTGGATAACAGGATTATCTGGTTCTAATTTATTGTTGATGTATGTATCATTTTTTTTTTTCGTAAATTTGACGTATTATCTACCATGAAATACTTATAAAGTATCAATCTAGTGTCTATTAAAATGAAAATTATATAGTAAATATAATTATAAATATAAATATAAAATTATTATTATTAAAATTAAAAATTCTGATAGAATCATCAAAATAAAAACTATCAAATTGTTTCAAATAGCATGGTTATAATGATCACTTTTAACGCCCCTCTTTTATTAAATTCAAACGTTATAAAATATAGATCTTATTATCCCCATGTAAATTATTATATGAAATTATATGAAAATTTATAAATTAACATATTTTTAAACTTAAATAATATCGAACAGTATCGGTATCGATCAACTCATTAATTAAATTCGAAAACGTAACGAATAAACTGCGCATAAGGCATTAAATATATCACACATAAATTATACATATTTACAATTTATTACATTATTACAATTATCCAGCGCAACACATAACCATATCTGTTCACAAAATTAATTAAAAATTAAATTACAATCGAACCGCCATGGACTCGAAAATGACAGTTGCATATATTAAATTCATACGAATATTCCAAATAAATTAACGATACATTCGAGAAATAATAAATTAAAATTTGTATATTAACGAATAGCGGGCCGCAATTAATCCAAGCAAGCCGCGAAACAAGGAACAGTCTCGTTCATAAAGGCGGTTTCTATTACACAAACTCGGAAAAGAGTACGTACGAAGGATGCAATCACGAAGACTCTTCGAGAGAGGCGGATTCGTGCACGTGTTAACACGCAGGTTTCGCGTGGTCGCGTGTAGAGGGCGCGCACACCTGTCCACCAACGGCATCAACGGTGTGCACGAGTGAAGTGTCGCCTAACCAAGTGTTGCTCTCGCCTCGAAATTCCTTCTATCTGTATCCGAGCAACGATGTACCCAGCCACTCGAGGAAATAACGGTTCAAGAGGCCTTTGTCTTATTTCACAGCGGCGTGGCTCCGTTTATGGTATTTATTGGATCCGTGGCAATCGAGCTTTCCGAACAACTTGGATGGAAACAGGTTAGGATCTCGTGTCGCGAGATGTCTGCGTTTTGAGATATTTGCTATTCGGCGTAAATGGATAAAATTTAATAATTGAAGTTAGGAATAAAGTTACTTGAATAATTTATCGTTCAAAGCCCAAATTATGTGAAGAGGGGATATAATAATTAGTTACTTTTTCAACTATGATATTTCGTTTAATTGAGGAAATGATGTTTGATTTTTTTGAATTTGTGAATTTATTATTTTTTGAATCTAAAAATGAGAGAACGAAATTGAATCATGTTAAGAATTGTTTTTGAAATGAAGTTTAAGATTAATTGAACTGATTAGTTTAAATTGACATAATCTAATCTAAAAGAATTTGTTCATTAAAAATTATTTCTTACTTATATTTTTCTGCATAGAAGAAATTTAAACTATAGAAACTTTGGTTAAAGTGAGCTATTTAAAGATAGAGATTATGTCTTGTTTCTAAGTTTGTTTAAATTAGAAATAGTTTGAAGCAATTTTACATTACTATTGCAATTTTTATCGATTTAAATATTATCGTTAAAGATTATTTTATTTTACAATTCGATTCGAAATTTAATAGAGAGCAATTTTCAAAAACTTTTAGTAGTTTTAGAGAAACACGTGTACAGTACATGTGTACTTGAAAGAAAATGGGTATGCATTCGAGAAAAAGGTCAGTTTAGAATGCGCCATGTAAAGAGAAGTTGAGGAAAGTGACCTGCAAGTTGTATGTATGCCAGAATAGAGAGGAAAGTCAGGCTTTATTGCAACTGTTGCATTCGTGTCGATCCATTGCAAAACTTGTATTTTAACCAGTGATTTTATTGTACAGAGAAAACAGAATAAGAAAAATTCGATACCATTATAGAACTTGATCTTTCAATTTCCACAAAGATGTTTATCATACTTATTACAAAAATATCTGAAAAAATATTTGAAACTATATGATTATAAAACTTTCAATCTCGTTTTTTTTATCAACATAAAATGTAGCTTATCCAACTTTCCTATATTTTAACGAATAAATAAATATAACATAAATTTCCAAATTTTGCCAATTTCCATTTTCTTCGTTAATGTAAATTAAATATATATATATATATTATCCAACTTTTCCAAATTCTTTAATCTCGAATTCTCGTCGAAAAATCTTTTTTCCATTTCTGACGTATTCCTCGAACTTTCGACTTCCCTCTGAAAACAAGATAGGCGCACCAGCAGTGTAGTACACGTCGTTACCTAAATTTCCCAAAATTACCATAATAAACGTCGAACATGTAGACTTACGTACATACATACAAGTTGTCGATGGTATCTTTGGCCGAGTATCATCCTTCCTGTAGAGGCACCGACCGAAACGAGGGCCCGATATATCGGGGGCCTCGTGGCGGTTCCTCTGGCGTCTCGAGCCGCCGCTTCCTCCGTCTCCGCCCCCGCCATCCTTCGAATTATGCGCCTCATCGAGACACCTGTGCACTCCTCCTCCTCCTCTTCCTTCAAGCATCATTTTCGATTTCGGGAAAACGCGATGTCTGTGAAAATGATTTGTTAATATAATATTTATTTGAATTTTTAGATTTTTGGATAAGAGGATTATAGATGAGTAATAAAAAGATAGAATTTGAAAAAAATTTGATTTTCAAAATTCTTTATTGATATTAATATGATTTGTGTTTTATATTGTGATTTATATTGTTCGTTTAATTTTAATTCAATTCGATTTTTCAATTTTATCTTTCTTCTTGTTTTGATGGAAAAACATATTGGTCTATTTAAATGGTCATTTGAGAGGAATGAATAATCTTAATTAATAAGTTTGGAAATTTTTATGTATAGAGTATTTCAAGAGTTAATTTGTGCATTGTTATTTCGAATAAAACCATAATCAGTTTCTTTGGATTGATTCAATCAGTCAGAAACGAAGAATCGATTGAAATTACACGATAAAGTAGAATTTGTTTTTCGTTTTTTTAAAAAAAAAATTAAATTCATTCTTTTATCCTCGTTCTTTCGCTCATATCGACACGACGTATGCGATTTCCTTTTCCTACTTGCGGATCCTCCACTCTAATTCGTCACAGCGATAAATTCCTCGTGACGTTAGACAAGCAAAACAACTAACGAGCTACAGCGTGAAGCTTCACTGTTGAATCTCGCATGAGAAATCTCGCCGGACCACCGATGCACACTGGTTCTTCCTAATAACGTAAGAATTGAAATAAAATTAAACAATTTGTTCGATATAAATTCTATAAACTCTTTTATTATTCTTCATTATATAAAGAATTAATCTAATAAAATTAAAATTAATATAATATATAATTTAAATACGATACAATAATAAGATCATCCTTATTATTTATACAAATTCAATTTTTACGAACACGATTGTAAAAACGAAGCTTTTACACATAAGATATTACATATTATATAATAATATTTTTCCATAAAAATTGGAAAAGTAACCGAAGTTAAAAATTTTCAATTAATAAATCTTGATACTTGCAATTCTTATTACCATTTCAACAACAAATTTTTGAAAACTAATTATTCAATTATATTAAATTTTGCCCATCACTGATTATTATACAATAATTATATTATTATTATTATATATTATATATTATTATTATACAATAAAATTAATCGTGCTTTCGTATATAGACAAATACAAACATACTCTAAACCTGAAGAAAAGAAAATCGAGAATTTTCACTCTCCAATAATTCTATGTAATAATCGAGACAACGATTTATCCTTTCACTATCCGTTTCGTTTCACGACTCGAAATTCGTCCTCGTCGAATTTCCAGTTTTCCGAGCAGAGAGAGAGAGAGAGAGAGAGAGAGAGAGAGAGAGAGAGAGAGAGAGAGAAGCCGCAAAAATCGGCGACCGCCACCGAGCAGACAGACAACGACGACGACGACGACGACGACGAGGACGACGAGGACGACGTCTCAGGGGGAGGGGGGGAGGGGAGGGATATCGCAGGGGACATTAATCCCCGAAAGTTGCACAGGCTGCGGCCCACGGGATCGCGCAGTTCACGAACATGTGTCTGACATTTTTAATCGTCGGATTAAAATAAGCGATGCCAAGGTGTAGCCCTGGAATCCATTATCCGGCGGATGAGCGGACGGCCACCCAAAGTGTCGCGTGTCCCCCAGGACCTGCCATCCGGACTAAGCCCTCCCTCCCCCCCCTCCTCTTCGTTCGCGTCCCTTTTTGATTTTGAGGAGGGGAGGGGAGGGGAGGGGGTGGCAGAGACACGTATCCATCCTTTCTGTGTCCCTTTTTTGGAATACATTAAGCAGAGTGTAAATTAAACGATGAAAAATTTGTCGTTTCTCGGAAATTTACAGGAAATTTTGCCTTTGCCGGTTTGACAGTTTGAAAGAATTATAATTATTGGATATATTGTTTACTCGTCGTTCATCATTGAAAGATAGGAAGAATTTTGTAAAAAAAAGCGAGTTTTAGGTTTTAGGTTAGGTTAGAAGCAGGGGTCAATAGTTGAATTTTTTCAGAAGAAAGCCACGAGCAAAAGAATCATTAATTGATATATCAATTTATGAACCCTCAAACGGATAAATTGTATTTCTCGACGGCAAGAAAATGAGACGTTGGACAAAGGATGTTAGCCAGTAGCCTTTTCCTTTTTTTTTTTTTTTTTTTTTTTTTTTTACGCGTGTGGGAAGAGGAAATGGGGAGCTCGCCGAGGGCAACGTCGAGGAGATTTCTTTACCGCGGAGATAATAATGATCGGACCCTTGGCCGAGTTGAGAGAGTTGCCCCAGGCTTGCCTCGGTTTTACCAGGCAAATTACTCGCCATCCCGCACTCCCACCTGTGCAACAGTCATAAGACTATTTTAAATAAGCACCGGCTGCCTTGTTAGCGGCCGGTCATCCAACCTTGTCTCCCTTGCCTAAAACTCGTGTAGAGCTCGCGATCGAATGAAGTAATGTCTGATCTCTTTGAACGACTCGTGCGTTTTGCGACAAGTTGCTTTATCGGATGTGGATAAAGAAGAGGATAATGATAAAATCGTATTAGATATTGATCTCTCGGTGTCGGGAAATTTTTGAATTACTTTGGACTTTTTGATTCGTATATTACTCAGAATTTTTCTAGATTTTTTGTTTGTTGATTTAGATTTATTAATTTGTTGTTTTGAAATATCGATTTAATACAGAACTTATACAACGTTCCTAGAAAGATATTCGCTCAAGACTAATTTATTAAGTTAAATGTACCAAAACACCTTATACAAAATAAGTTAAATTTCTTCAACATCTGAAAGATATCAGAGACTAACCTAAGCTATGAAATACGAAATAAAAAATAATCTAATTTAATAAAGTACAAAAAAGTAATTTAACCTAACCTACAAAGTACAAAATATCGAATCTTATATAGAGAAATTAATCTAATCTATGTAACATTTTTCTAAAGATATTATTCGCTCGATTCTTATTTAATCTAACCTGTAAAATACGAAAAGTCAATTTAATCTATACATTTCTCGAAAAATTAACGTAACCTAACCTAACTTATAAAATATAAAATATTATCCGTTCAAGGCTTATTTTAACATAACCTAATCTTTGTAAAATACAAAATATCGAAACAATTTATACAAAATCTATCGAAAAATATTATCCGCTCTATTAAATTAGCCTAACCTATAAAATATGGAAACATCCTATACACTTTAAAAGACATCATCAGTTCGATTCTAATTTAATATAATCTATGAATACAAAATTAATAATACAAAATACAAAAACATCTTTCATACAGAAAAATCTAATTTAATCTAATGTACATAAATTACAAGATACCGAAACAATATTCTATATACAAAGAAGTCAACTTAATCTATAATCAACATCCCTTGAAAAATATCATCCACTCGATTCTAATCTAACCTATGAAATACAAAATACAAAAACATCTTATATAGAAAAGTCAACTTAACACTAATCCATAAATTACAAGATACAATATTCCATATACAAAATAGTCAAATATATAACCTATATAACCATTTCTCAAAAAGTATCATAATTTAACCTAACCTATGAGATAATACAAAATACATCGAAATACCCTATATACACAGAGAAGTCAACTTAACCTATACAACATCCTTCGAAAGATATCCACATATCATCCACTCGATTCTAATCTAACCTATGAAATACAAAAACACCTTATATACAGAAAAGTCATCTAATGACACTAATCTAACGTCCATAAATATATAAAATATTAAAACAATATTTTATATACAAAGTATATAATAAAACTATATAATCTATATAATCATTTCTCAAAAAGTATCAATTAATTTAACCTAACCTACGAGATAATACAAAATATATCGAAACGCCCTATATATACAGAGAAGTCAACTTAACCTATACAATATTCCTCGAAAGATATCATCCACTCGATTCTAATCTAACCTATGAAATACAGAAACACCTTATATACAGAAAAGTCATCTAATGACACTAATCTAATGCCCATAAATTATAAAATATTGAAACAATATTTTATATACAAAGTATATAATAAAACTATATAATCTATATAATCATTTCTCAAAAAGTATCAATTAATTTAACCTAACCTATGAGGTTATACGAAATATATCGAAGCATCCTATATACACAGAGAAGTCAACTTAACCTATATAACATCCTTTGAAAGATATTCTAATCTAACCTATGAAATACAAAATACAAAAACACCTTATATATGGAAAAGTCATCTAATGACACTAATCTAATGCCCATAAATTATAAAATATCGAAACAATATTTTATATACAAAGTATATAATAAAATTATATAATCTATATAACTATTTCTTAAAAAGTATCAATTAATTTAACTTAACCTATGAAATAATACAAAATACATCGAAACGCCCTATATATACAGAGAAGTCAACTTAACCTATACAATATCCCTCGAAAGATATCATCCACTCGATTCTAATCTAACCTATGAAATACAAAAACACCTTATATACAGAAAAGTCATCTAATGATACTAATCTAACGTCCATAAATTATAAAATATCGAAACAATATTTTATATACAAAGTATATAATAAAACTATATAATCTATATAATCATTTCTCAAAAAGTATCAATTAATTTAACCTAACCTATGAGGTTATACGAAATATATCGAAGCATCCTATATACAGAGAAGTCAACTTAATCTATACAACATCCTTTGAAAGATATCATCCACTCGATTCTAATCTAACCTATGAAATACAAAATACAAAAACACCTTATATAGAAAAGTCAACTTAACACTAATCCATAAATTACAAGATACAATATTCCATATATACAAAATAGTCAAACATATAACCTATATAACCATTTCTCAAAAAGTATCATAATTTAACATAACCTACGAGATTATACAAAATACATCGAAGCACTCTATATACACAGAGAAGTCAACTTAACCTATACAACATCCCTCGAAAGATATCATCCGCTCGAGAGACAGGATATCGCGTTACCTCGGCGATCGCAGGTGAAAACAACTCGCTCTGGATTTATTCATAAAGGGACTGGCAACGAGAAAGAGAGAGAGAAAGAGAGAGAGAGAGAGAAAGCATTCCATCCCATGTGACTGACGGATAAACCCAGTCCGACGGACGAAGACCGACTCGTCACCAAATCCAACAGCACGAACAGAGACAGAAACAGAGACACAGAGAGAGAGAGAGGAAGACAGCGAAGAGGGGGAAACAACAGTCGGATTCGACCGTATATATCGCGTCGCGTTTATATTAAAAGCTTGCAAATTCGTCGCGAGCGCGAGCTGTCCCGAATGCAAAAGAGAGGAGAATGACGAGGGAGGGGTAGGGGAGGGGTGTCTCTCTCTCTGGTTATAAGGGAAAAGCGATGGAAATGTGGACGGTTTCGAGAACTCCGAGAACTGTCTATCCCCACCCACCTTCCTTTCCTCCTTCTCTCCTTTCTTCCCCCCTTCCTCCCCCTCCTCCCTCATTTTCTCCGTCGACTAAATATTAGCACGATGGCGAAACCGAGCACGACGAGTATTTTTAATTATTATTTACGAACAAATGGATGGGAGTGAGGAGGGCGGGGAGGGGGTGGCGAAGGGAGACGAATATGAAAAAGCACTTCATTTTTTTAATTGGACATCCCCTCCCCTCCCCTCCCCTCCACACCAACCCCTTTCCGGCGAGCGTAAGCGAGGCGAAGCAGCGCCTCCTCTCCGCGTTTCCAACTGAATTTTAATTTTGATTAACCGGGGAAAAAAGAGGCGTCTAGGTGTTTGCCGAATTCGTTCAGACGTCGGCCATGGGATGGGGAAAAAAAAAAAAAAAAATGATATTATTATTCGTGGGAAGCGCGGTGTTCTGTTTGGTGGGTACGAGTTTTTATAGCGAGGTAATATCGGGGAAATGGGGGAGGGAGGGAGGGAGGGTGGATGGGTGGGTGGATGGGTGGGCAGTTGTCGAGGATTGTGAACGGTTGTTAGGTTGTGAGGGCTGCTGTAATCGAAGGCGATAATTGCAGGGGGAACTTATGGATTGTGAAATACCGTGTGGTTTTTAACGTGGGGAGGGGGGATAATCGAATGGTGATGATTTGTTGGCTGTGAAATTTTCATATTTATTGTTGTATCTCATTTTGCCATTTATCGATCAGAATTTTGATAAATTTGTTAAAAAAGAGAAAAAGTGACTTTGTAATTTTCTAAATATTGGTTTCAAATATTGGTTTCTCTGTACGTTAATTCTTATTATTTATAGAGATATGGTTAGAAAGAAAAATCATCAATTGTTAAACGTAAAAGATTTTTTTTTATTTTATTTTATTGCACGATCTTTATTTTTGTTTTCTTTTTAATGAAAATATACAAAAGAACTAAAAGAAACTATTATTAAGAACTTTTGTTAATAATTGATGATTAATAATGAATATTGATCAATGATCAATAGGCATTGAGTCGAAGAAAGAGTGTTTAAATTAATTGGAAACATGTTTGTACAATTATTATTTTTATTTGAACATTAAGAAGAGGATACTAGTATAATTTATTATGATGGCATCTGTATCTTTATTGTAGAAAACAATTCAAAATTTATGATAAATTTAAGATCATTTCAATAATAACAAGATCTTAGAATTAACTCCTTTGAATTTATAATAAATTTAGAATTACTTCATAGCTTATTAATTGAAAGATATATAGATTATATATATTTTATAATTAACTTCTTTAAATCTATCAAATAGAACTTTTATAGGGATCAAACTTGTAAAGTTAAAATGACAATGATATCAAACTCACACTTGATAATCTTCCATTCTATTCATTGATATTATAAAAAACTAAAATTCATAAGAAAATAATTATTCCACAAACTCAAAAGCTTAAATTGGTTACCAACCAATGTACTCGTGCCAATGTGTTTCTTGTATAAACAGTTGATAAATGGCGGTTATCATTATTGTAAATCAAATCTAGAAATCTAATAAAAAAACCAGAAAAAAGTGGATGGAAATAATTCGTGCTACATGTCTGCATCATATCGTAACTATTTTAATTATTCACTTTTTAACGAACGACAGAAAGTGAAAATTAATAAAAATATCATCGATTTCAATTCAATTTCAAAACCGTAATTACGTTACAGAAGGAGCGTTAAAATAAATATTCGTAGTCGGGCGAGGCTCGATTTCAACGCGGCGACATGTTGGAACTTTCGCCACGGGGAAATAAGTACAAATAGAGAGGAAAGGTAAACGTCGGCTAGTGTCGACGAATGCCTATTTTGCAAGCTGGTAGCCGTGTTCTTCCTTCCAAGAAACCACTTTGGTGTTTACCATGAGCACACTTTTGCTCTTTAGGAGGCATGCCTGCGGTTCCCAAAGACGCCGACCGGTGAGATAAGTCGAAGGTTATGATCCGTGTAATTTTTAAATGTCGCCATTTCGTTCGTTTTTATTATCTCGTCGAGAAGTCACTCGACTTTTTTTATCAATTGTTATTTTCGATTGAAATATTTTTCATTTTTTTTTTTTTGCTAAGGATAATTTAGTTTTGAGGTTAGAAAACTAAAATTTTCATAATTTTTTTCGATTAACACAGCTTATTTATAATTTAATTACATTGGATTGATGGATTCATCCATCTTTGTAATAATTGAAAATAACATGAATTGAGTCAAAATTTTAATACGTCATGGCACATATATTATCTTTTTTAAAATTCTATTCTATTCATAGAATTTTATTTTGTAAAACGAGGATTGAAAAATGATGTAGAAAATCTTTTTATAAAAACATTTCTAATATATCAAAAAATTGTGCACAATACGATTACTTCCCTCTCCCCTTTGTAAATTTTTATTTTTATATTCAAATAATTATTAATCCTGTCCAAATTGCATTTTAATATATACTATACTTCAATTTTTCAAAAAATAGATTCTTCGTTGAAAATTAAATTGAATATACCAATAATAATTCTTCCATATCCTCGTCTATCCTTTTTTTAAGAAAAAAAAAAAAAAATGTGAAGCACGAGGACACGGTCGAAAACGGCTCGAAGAGGCTCGATTTCCAACTTTCCTCGGTACACTTCACCGGTTTACATTCTTGGACGAGCGGAAAGAGCGTAAGAGGAACATTCTGTACGCAGAAGTGCAAGGTAACATGGCCGCCGATAGGGTTTACCTGGAACACTCGTCGTGCACACACAGTTAATCCACGGGCCGTCTCGACTGGAGGTACCGCCCTCCGGAAGTACGGCCCTGTCTTTCACCCTCCTCTCCCTTCTCCTCCTCCTCGTCCTCACTCCACCTCTCTCTCTCTCTCTCTCTTTCTTATTTCGCAAAAGCGAGCAACACGGTCGTGCGTATCACATCTATCAATGACAAATGGTCTCGCGTGACCGTGTGCCTCTGCCTGTGTACAGTTTTAACGAATGTTCCAAGCTTTCCTTCGCCCAGAGCGTAATTACTTGGCTACCGGTCAAAGGATCAACACGTTTATGGTAAACGGGGAGAGATGGAATCAGTAGGTAAGATCTGATCTGATTTTTCTCGAATTTCTTGCTTAACAGACGTAACAGCATGGTCTGTTGATATTGTTACCGATTAATTTTTTGGAAATTGGTAATCTTTTTAGCTTCGCTTCTCTTGTTTAATTCTTGGTCAAGCATGAATGTGTAAACGAATGAATGGTTGGTTGTAATTCAGATTGGAACTTGGAAATGAGGTTAGGTTGGAATGAAATAAAGATTGAACGTTGTTGTATTTGTTTTTTTTGAGAAAGTTTCTATTGATCTAAGTTTGATCACGTTAAAAAAAATTCCATCTATTGGTGAACTAAAAATTGTATTAAATATTAATGGTTTGAGAAAAATAATATCATTATAAATTATAAATTAAATTAGGTAACGTTAAGTGTTGAAAAGTTAAAATGATATTGCTAAGAAACAATAATGTAATATCTAATAATATAGATCTATAATAATAATTATAGTAGATTTCGAAAATCGAGCTATATGTTTAAAAATATACTATTTTTTAAAAATTCAATGTTAAGAAATTTCAAAACAATGAAAAGATTCCAATAGTGTATCACAGAAATTGAATTAAAGGAAAGTTTCTTTTGTAATTAAAAAGTAATGGTTGAATTTTAATTTCTTTTTTTTCATTCCATTCTAATATTCAATTTAATTCACTCGTTTCTCGATTGTATCGTCGATAATGAAACATTCTGTATACGTAAGAGAAATATCTTTCTTTTTTTGTCGCATTCCACATGTTCATCAGCGCGTAATTGAACGAATGTGATAAAACATTTTAACGTCTGATCCGGGAAGTCATTTATTCTGATATGTTTTTGATTGTATCAAAAAATGATGGCTATATATGATATTAGATATTAATGATTTGAAAATAAAATTAATTAATGTATTAAATAGCTTTGATAGTAGATAATTTTTTTATTCATATTAAAAGAAACGTTAATGTTAAACTTTAAATTAAAATTTATTACAATGTGTTTTTAATTTTTGTTTGCTAGTGCTGAATGAAGAAAATTTGAAAAAATAATTAGTACAGTTTTGAATGTAATTTTTTTGTCCACAATTAGAGGGTTATAATTTAAAAAATTTTTTAACATTTAGTATAATATTTATATATTATATAAATACAATTGCAAAAGCAATAAATTTGAAATCAGTCACTTTAATTAGTATAGCATTAATTAGCCTATCATAATTCATTATATTTCTCAAAAATTTTCATTAAGATTAGAATTTTCAGGTTAATTCTTTTTAAAATATTGCAATTGCAAAAGCAATAAATTTGAAACCACCCACTTTGATTAATACAACATAATCTAACCTAACCCATTATAACTTTCCATACAGACAAGTATATTTTTCATTAAAATAAAAATTTTCAAATTAAATTAAATTTCTTCTAAAATATTATAATTGTAAAAGTAACAAATTTTAAAAATCAATCATTTCAATTAATCATAATCCATTATATTCCTCAAAAGTTTTCATTGGAATTAAAATTTTTAGATTAGAATTTCCAATTTCCTTCGAAGACAGTCCACGCATTTTCATTAAAATAAAAATTTTCAAGTTAGCTCAAATTTCTTCTAAAATTCTATTATAATTGTAAAAACAAAAAATTTTAAAAACGAATCATTTCAATTAATCATAATCCATTATATCCCAAAAATTTTCATTGAAATTAAAATTTTTAGATTAGAATTTCGAATTTCCTTCGAAGGCACGTACCATTTTCATTAAAAATAAAAATTTTCAATTTTCAAGTTAGATTAAATTTCTTCTAAAATATTATAATTGTAAAAACAAAAAATTTTAAAAACCAATCATTTCAATTAATCATAATCCATTATATTCCTCAAAAGTTTTCATTGGAATTAAAATTTTTAGATTAGAATTTCCAATTTCCTTCGAAGGCATGCACCATTTTCATTAAAAATAAAAATTTTCAATTTTCAAGTTAAATTTCTTCTAAAATATAATTGTAAAAATAATAAATTTTAAAAACCAATCATTTCAATTAATCATAATCCATTATATCCTCCAAAAATTTTCATTGAAATTAAAATTTTTAGATTAGAATTTCGAATTTCCTTCGAAGGCACGTACCATTTTCATTAAAAATAAAAATTTTCAATTTTCAAGTTAGATTAAATTTCTTCTAAAATATTATAATTGTAAAAACAATAAATTTTAAAAACCAATCATTTCAATTAATCATAATCCATTATATCCCCCAAAAATTTTCATTGGAATTAAAATTTTTAGGTTAGAATTTCAAATTTTCTTCGAAGACAATCCACGCACCATTTTCGTCAAAAATTAAAAATTTTCCAAAAAATCCTCATCCCGTATAAAGATACCCGCACGAGAATCTTTGTTCCCCGCTACACATAAAAACATACTTCCTAAAGGGGGGGATAGAAAGGGGGTCGAAGATTGATTATCTCACGACATGTGTACGCGGCTTCGACGAACCGGAAACGCGAGCATATTTTGCCCACGGGCGGCCGCCCTAATGAACGGAACAAGGAACGAAACGAGCAAAATGGGGGCCGCGTGTGCGCGGATTCGATGGCTCTTAAACTGGATGGGCGGACGCCGTGGCCACGTGCCGAAAGAAAACTCGACAATGGGTCGAGAGCACCGCTGACCCACGTGGCCGGCCACTTTTCGGCTTCTCCTCCTCCTCCTCCTTCCCCTCCTCCTCCTCCGCCGCCACGTGATTGATACGCTCTACGGGCCATGGATCCTGGAACGGCCCCAACCCTCCTAACTCGCGTTTCAAACCACTTGGAAAATCGCGTCCGACACGACGAGTTGGGAGAATGTCATTGGACAAATTTCGATTCGATCGGGGAGGGGTATATTGTAAAAATTTAATAAATCAATATACTCGAGTATAGGACATAAATTAGACGAACGTTGGACAACTTTTACAAACTTTCTTTCTCTCTGCAATAAATAAGATAAACCGAGGAAAAGTCCAAGATCAAAAATCGAGTCGAGACGATTCGAGAAAAATTCGAAAAAAATTTTGGACCCCTCCAAAGCTTCCAAGCTTTCGAAAATGCAACGAGAGCCATCCAGGACACCTCGGTGTGGTGTGGCACGAAGATATTCCCTGGAAAGGGTCAGAACAATCGTCTGCTCCTCGCTGTTCGAGAAGGGGGAGGGGGTAGGAAGAAGACTCTAGAATCCTAAAGTCCTAGGGGTCGAGGGGTTTACTGCTCCTTCCCAGTTGGCACACGACATCTTTGCTCGTAAGCACCCTAAACAAAGGGATATTGAGAGACTCCCGAGAGAGATAGGGCCAAGAGGTGGATAAGACGGGGTGTGAAAGGGTGAGGGAGGAGGGTAGGGTACCTCAGGATCGGGCTGACTCCGCCACAATGGTGCGTCGTCGGGAATCCAAGGGGGTTTATTAAAGCCGCGGTTGGCGATACAGCTCACGTTCCTTGCTTCTCTTCCACCACGAGCAACCCCCTTCTCTCCCCTCCCCCTCGTCCAGCCTCCCTTGCTTCTTCTTGCTCGCGCTTGGATTCGATGGGCTCTCGTCCTTCTTCGAGCTGAAAGCAGTTGGATACGCTGCTCGAGAGAGAAGGTCATCCACGGACCTGGAAGGTGGAGAAGGAGTTTAGAGAATTGCTGCTGGTGGGTTTGAATTTTTGACATAAAAATTATCTCAAAAATTTTTGTATCGTTCATAGTGGAAACTTGAAAATATTTGGTTTTTTTTTTGTAATGATTGTTAATAAAAAACTTTTTTAAGCGAATTTTAATATGTCACTAGTCCCTTAATTATTCCAGTGATAATAGTGGCACTCATTTTTTCCCTTTTTTTAAATACATAAATATCATTAGAAAAAGAAAAATAAAATGTAAAATTAGAATTTAGAATTTTACCAAGCATCAAGAACAATTTATCGATAATAAAAAAAAAAAGAGAGAATAACTTTTAATCTTAATTCTTATCCCACTTGAATCACCATCTTTATTTATTCAAAAAAAAAAAAAAAAAAAAAAAGGAAGAAAAAAGAAACATACATCATCCATCACGAAGCCATCCAACTCCAACTCCTTGCCGATCGTCTAGTTTCGTTCTACAACGAAAAGACAAATGTCGAGGAATCGTGTACACCGGGAGGCCGTCATAACGCGTATACTCCACCTCGATGGGAAACGTCCCAGGATCCCAATGGAAGTAGCTGCGGGGCGTGAGGATGCACTCGCGCCTAATGCGCGTTTCGTGTCGGCCGGGTGGGTGGTGTAGCGGCGGAAAAGGAAGCGTTGATCGGTTGAACGAGAGACCTTCTCTCCTTCAACGATTCATGGCTGGGTCGGAGGGACGCGAGACACGTGTTTCCAGGCTGCCGATTACCCGCCGCCGCCTTCTTACACGCGTACGTCGCCCTGCCCGCGTAATGTCCTCGATGAAAGCCTCGAGGTAATAGCGAGAAAGTTGGCTAAATTCGTTTTTTTCACATCCGTGCAAAGAATGTTGTGGATCGAATAGGAGAGAATGACGGTGGAAGAAGAATTTGAAAAAAATGTATCAATGTTTCAAAAGTAACTTCTAAACGTTCGTTTTAGTGTTTTTTTTTTTAATTATAATATATCGATTATAGTTTGGAATTTGTCGAAATTAAAGGATATTTCATCCGATTGGGAATTTTCATTTTGAAAAATGAAATGAATAATATTCTAAAATAAAATAAAATAAAATGAATTAATATTCTAACTTGTCAAAGATAATCATAAGTGTTTATTTTAATTCGATTAGTGGTATATATTTTTTTATCAGAAATTAAATTGGAACTCAAAATTTCACTGGAAAGTTTCTAAATTTCTTGAATATAAAATCTTTGAAAATTCTTAAATTTTGAAAAAAGACAAAACTAAACACTTTAAAAAAACTAATCTATATTTTGTTTAAAAAAGGTGTGAATCCAAGTTGGCGAAAACCTTCGATTGGAAACTAGACTAATCGCGACATCTCTCCGCTAGGAAATAAATTACGTTAAATCACGTGATTCGTTTACGAGACATTCGTTTACGTCTTACATTTCTTTCAGACAAGCAACCTGATTTGACCGAATAAGTGTGTAGTGACGAAGGAAAATAGAATCTATCTTATAATCGAGTTTTTTAATTTATATTTTCATAACATTTGTGATACTTTCGATCGATATCACGAAATTTTGTGAAATTCATCTGATAACTTTTTCCACGCATACTTTCTTTAAATATCTCTCTTGTATACTCTTGACTATACACTACGATTATCTCTTGAAGAGGTTAGAACATCTGTCTTTCAGGTGTTCACTTAGCAAAATTTCCAAAAAACTCCACCGCAATCTCGAGCCAACAGCGAAACGAGCTAACCTATACCTCTTCCATCCAAGAGGATCTTTCGGTGCCTTTCTGACAGCCGAGTGCTTCTCCAGGTTCATAGGATCGAGTGGGTCGGTTCCTTTGAAATAAGAACACCTCCCCACTCCCAAGATCCTCGTTCTCGAGGATCGTGTCTTTATTAAAGGATCCACCGAACTATTTCATCGTCCGGTTATGGGTTTAGCTGCAACACCGGCTCGTTCGAACTTTTTATCGACACTTCATTGGTTCAACGTCGGCATAATTAAGGATATTCTATCGAGAGTAAAGAGCCATACACGGCTTTATACCGCTCATCCCGGCCAACTATTCGAGAAACGAAACTTTCTTTTAAGGAGTTTATCCCGCGGTGTGGCATGTTTTAAACGAGATCGCGTTTCGGTTAGGTTAGGTTAAGTTCTCTCTAGTGTCGAAATGCTTTTTTCTCGCAGAGAACTTGTTAGCTGTTAATGACTGTTATTAAGATCTCTGTAGTTTGATATATTTTACGAGCGCCATAAATTATATTTTCGGTTTCGTTTATACTTTTTATTTCGATTCTTTCAGATTTCTTTGCGTGGCTTAATTATTAATTTCGTTTATAGTTATATTTATGCTTTTTTTTAAATTTTTGCTAGCGAAAAAATTTTTCAAGTATTTAGATTTAAGTCAAGAATTTTAAAGTACATACTATTTTTTGTAATTTGAAAAATTGGAATAAATATAACAAAATTTATAAAATTATTACTTCATCATTCTAAATCATTTTAAATATTTGAATTATTATTAAATTACAATTAATCAAATCTGATTGAACCTAAATTATATGTTCTCCAACAAAATATCTATCGCCATTAAAATTTAAAAATATGTAAAATTTTAAAACTCGTCATTTTTATTATTGAATTGAATTAATCCTCGATTATTATTTCCAAATAACTCGTTTCGTCCCCTATTCACAATTTGTCCAATGTAATTCCATCCAAAATCACCGCGTCGAACACGAAAATTAGAAAATTTAAACTTCTCTCTCTTATCCGACTACAATGACCGACATTACAAGGAATTTATGCCGCTCGTCACAGCGATCCACCTAGCCACGGATCGCAAATTGAGCAGGCTGGAAGTAATTGCGGAAGCGAGGCCGTTTGAATATCGTTACTGCGATTTATATTAAGCCGGGCGGCCTCCATTGTGTTCCTGCATCGTCTCCTCTCTCCCTCGCTCTCGCACACCTCCCGAGATCTTTGTCCTCCTCGCCCTTTTCATGGATGGATAGGGCCGGAATTAGACGAGTCTCTGCGTCTATTACGTCGACACTCGTGGTGGAAAATAAAAATAAAATAGAAAGGGAATTATTGTCTTCAATTTCTATCGTTAGAATTTTTTATTAAATTTGATATTTTGCTTTTCAAATATATTTCATTTTGGAAGATTTTTTCTTTAGAAACGTTGTTTTTGATAAGAAAAAAAATAAACGAATGAAATTTTTATAAGAAAACTCAATGTAAAGAGGAAAAGTCATTTTTTGAAAAAAACTTTTTATATAAAGAGATAAGAAATCATTTTTGAGTCTGTAAAAAGTGATAAAAAAATTAATTCAAAATTTCAAAAGTTATAATTTTAAGCTATTCGAATTATTCTTTTTTTCTTAATTTTGAAAATATTAATTTTTTCGTTCTACTTTCTTCTATATCTACTTGAAAAATTATTAACCCAACAATCTGTATAGCGAAATAAACAAATTAAGGAATTTAAAAAAATAATTTTCAAAATTTTCTTCATCTTAAAAAATTACTCCATATAATTTTCATTGGACATAATAGAAACGTGTAAAACTATTCCTAATACACAAACTATATCTCGTTTCCTCGAGGCCCGCCGGAAGTTGCATTAGCGTCTCGTGGCTGAAACCAGAGGGTGGGGGGAGGACGGTTGGTGCTACGCTTCCTGGACAAAGTAACCGCGCCATTGTCGCGACAAACCACCCCCTTTCACCCTCCTTTCCAACGGTGCACGTCCATTGTACTCGCATCGTGTTAACTTATTTGCGCGATATAGGTTAGAAACGTGTCCTTTTGTTAAAATTGGTTGTGCGAAGAGTAATCTTGTTTGAGACGAAGTCTGGGTGAAGCAAACTTGTCTCTTGTAATCTTAATAAATGATTTTTAAATTTTTGTATACAATAATTGGTAATATTTTCTTTTACTTTAAAAGTAAAAATTTTTTTTTTACGAAGAAATTCGCCTAAGTTAAAAAAATATAGATACTATCTTATTTAAATTGTATAAAAAAAAAAGTTTTATTTTTTAATTCTCATGAATTTATCATAGACGAGAATTATAATTGTATACGCCCGAATAAAATCCAATTTTATCGAATACAAATTGTCACTACTTTTATATTCTTAAATAATTGCAAAAATAAAAAATATGTAAAATATTAAAATTCCACCAAGATGAAAACTCTCCACCATAATCTACGAAGTCATAATCAACAACGAAACCCACCTATTCGATTCAATCTTCGAAAAACAACAATCTTCTCTTCCTTAATAAGCTTCGGAATAAAATTTTCGAAAAAATCCCTCTT
The DNA here is from genome assembly GCF_014066325.1 of Apis laboriosa. Taxonomy (NCBI): domain Eukaryota; kingdom Metazoa; phylum Arthropoda; class Insecta; order Hymenoptera; family Apidae; genus Apis; species Apis laboriosa. The sequence continues at coordinate 1,281,805 of NW_025221798.1, forward strand.
CCCCTCCCCTTCCGATTTAATACACCATCCGTTTATTTTTCAATTTACTTGCCACTGTCCATCGATCAAATGGAAGACGGATAAATGAACGTTTTAAAAGGGTTGTTAATAATGCATGCTCGCCTCGAGAACGACAGTTGTGTCACTCGAAGATAGGAGGAAGGGAGGGGGGGCGCGCGCGCGCGCCATTAAAATACACCGGTTTTGCGTGTCTCCTCGCCGATCTCCGAGAGTTTACGCGAAAACGAGAGAGAGAGAGAGAGAGATAGAGAAAAAGAGAGAAAGAAAAAAAATAGAACGAAAAGAGAAGCACGAAAAAAAATTACCGTCTCGAATATAAATTTCGACGTTTAAAAGGTGCACGATACCTGACCGACTCCGTTGTTCTTGATCAAAGGGAGGGATATATATATTTATTGCTTAATTCGCGCTTCTTTGTTTCATAAAAGTGAGAAACAGCTTTAATAACCGGCCACGATGGATACGCGGCGTAATGAGGAGGTTGTTCGATGCACGCGAAAGAGAGAGAGAGAGAGAAGGATATTTATAACCCGTCTCGGTTTCACGAAATTGGAACGGAGGCCTTTCTTTATCGATGCACGTTTAAGTGGACGCGATTATAATTCAATGGCGCGTAACGTTTCCGCTGATGGAATACTAATTTCGGGATGGATGGATAATCCTGTTCTGTATATTACGTGTGGAGATCTTGATTAATTAGGAGGAGAGGGATAGATGTCGCGATTGAGATTTTTATTCGAATTGTGAAAATTGTGTTATGTTTAGTGACTTTGAAAATTCTTAGAGTGAATAGGAAGATTGTAAGATGATTAAATATTGTTTCTTTATATATATATTTATTATTATTATATATATATATTCTTTATTATATTATATATAAATTTAAATTTGTTTCTTCTTTTTTTATTTGGAATCTAGAATATAGAAGTGTAGAACCGATTAAATTTGATCGAACTCGTCTCAAAACACGTTTCAGAACTTTTTTCAATTAGTTTAATTAAAAACCTGAAGAATAAAATCATTTTATCAATTTATTATAATTTTTATTTTACAATATCGAATTTTTCAGAATTCTTCGAATTATTACAAAATTATTATCGATTATTATTGTACATAAAATAATACACTATTATTTTTGACATTCAGATTCACATTAATTCCTCTCATTCTCTCCATAATATTAGAAATCGTGAATCACATCCTAAACGCAAATTCAATTCAAATTTTCAAAAATCCTTTAATCATGATACTATAAAAAAAACACAATATTCTCTCTCTCTCTCTCTCTCTCTCTCTCTCTCTCTCTCTCTCTCTCTCTCTCTCTTTATAGTCAGCTCGGTACCGCATTATTTACCATAACTTTCATTGGCAACGCTCGCCTATATCTCTTCCTGGTCGAGGCAAAACACGGGGTGAAGAAGGGTGTGAAACTCCCTCTCCCTCTCTCTCTCTCTCGTTCCTTTTCCTTTTTCCCCTTTTTTTCTCTCCCTCCTTCCCTCGAACATCGGCAGATTTGTGGCTAGCCGATCCACCTCCCTCCCTCCCTCCCTCCCTCCTCTTCCTCCCCCCTCGGTTCGTGAAATAAGGATACGGGAGTTCGATATGCTGGCAGCTTCCTTCGAGCCGTAGGAAGCCGTTCCTCGAAGGAAGGAGAAGAGAACCCCTCCCTGGAACCCGAGCTTTCACAGCCAGACAAAGCCACCCCTTTCCACCTCCCCTCCCCTCGCGCCCTCCTCTCTCCCTTACCACGTGCACGTCTCTTCCTCCTTCTTTCGAAACGACTCCACACCCCTCCTCCTCCTCCTCCTCCTCCTCTTGCACGCTTGCACAAGGGGGTGTCGTACGCCGCCCCCCTCCTCTACGCGGGGCTCTCTCTTTCCACGCGGCGACGGAGCATTGATTGCAGGTTCACAGTCTGGAACCTCAATTGTCGCATCTAAGGAGCGCTTCCACGCCTCGAACAATCGGCCCCCGATGCCGCTTCCTCTCTCTCTCTCTCTCTCTCTCTTTCAAGTCTCCTCCCTTTGCTCGACTTAAAGCCGCCTCTCGTTCCATCGACGAGCTGGAGGACGAGATATTGGGTGTTGCGAGTGTGAAATTGCGAATCGGCGGAGATTGTTATTCGCGTGATTATATATTATGTAATAGGTTGTCGATCTCTTCGTAAGTTTTTGTTAAAGGAAATTTTAAGGGGGCGGATTGGACGGAGAGTTGAAGCTTTTAATGCGTAGTTTGAAAGAAAGGTGTGACACGTGTCGTCTTTCTGGTAAAGAGGGAACGAGAAAGATTGAAAAATTTTGATCGAATTGTATGTAGTGAAAATGATTTTTCAGATTGGTCGGCAATAATGATGTTTACGTATTTTTTTCTTACGGTTTTATATATATTAATGTATTTTTGCAACGAAGTATCGAAGCGAAAATACGAGATCGGAAATTTTAATTCTGGTTTTTTGAAAATTTTGAATAATATAGAAATTTTTATATATATAAAATAATTTTATATTTTCTATATATAATATGGAAAATATTGAATAATATAGATAATTTGTTAATTGGAGAAAAGAATTGATCGAAATTATGATACGAAAATAATTAAAATGATATATTTCTTACGAGTATTGATGATTAAATAAACGTTGTAATTATACATATGGATGCACTGTTGTCGTTAAATTTATCACGCAATAATCATTATTCGATAATGAAGTCGAAATGAATGTAATTAGATACGATGGCACGATTATCTCCATCGATTACAAGACAAATTGCATTAAATTGGTTATTAAACGTTTGGCAATATTTTCGTAATAAAATTTATTCATTGGTCAAAATCTTCTTTCATCTTCGATCGAAGGGATAAGCTTGTTATACAGGGTGTTCCTGTAGAGAATAAATACTGTTTCAGATTAGATTTTGCACATAAAAACGAAAAAAAATTTATAGCAGCCATTTCGACAATTTGAATAACCTTGAAACATGGTTATGAAGATCAGTATTTTTTTATACATAACCACTAAACTTATTTAAAGTAAGGTAAAAATACAGTTATTTAATCTAACTTTGATTTGATATTTTATTTCCAAGAAATAATGGGTTATTTCTAGGATAGAGTTATAAAATTTACTTAAAGTTGAGATTACGATTCTCCAATCTAAAAAGTTATATTTATTTAAACTAAATTAATTAAAAAAAATAACTAAACCTAAATCTCGACATGGCATATTTTTATGATTTGAACTAGATTAAGGTTAGCTTTAAAGTAGATTTAGATTAAGAATAAGGGTTATTCTACATTAATCCTCGATATTAAAAGAATTATTCACGACAAATAATATTTAAAAATCATCGAAACCAGTGAAATATCCTAACAATTATTACTTTTTATTCACATTATGAATTGTATCTTTGAAAACAATTTCCACACGCAGTCTGAAACAGCCTGTATAATTGATCGAGATGTGGTTTCGACATGGGTGCGATCGGATAATCGCTTGTACTTGGTTTCCCGTGTATGAGAAACAGTAATTACGCGTTGCTCCGTATAATAAGGGTCGATGGAAGTGGCGCTTGCACAAGCAACTGAAACTTACAATACGCGGAAGAATCGATCGATTATTATCCGTCATTATTGGAAGAAGATTACAGCAAGAAGACTCGAGTTTCTTCTTTAAAAAATAATTATTTTCCTTTCTTTCCTTACGTACGTACGATATTACTGCATTCATTGCCCGATTCCGAAGACGATTTCTCTTTGGATACCTAACTAAATATCGTCAAGAAATTTGCAAAATATATAACTTGTATAATTTGTAAAGTTGGTTAATTATTTGTTGGATAGAAATTTTTATTTTTTTCTAGAAAATTTAATTTTCTTAATTATTTAAATTTCAATACAGTTAAAATTAAAACAAAAAATTATTTATATCACATATCGCTATTATGATATAATTATTGAAAATCTTGATGAGGAATAAGAATAATGAACTTATATTTATTATATACCTCGCATATCTCCACACAGAAAAATCCATATTTTCATATTTTTATCCCGGCAAAATCACGCGATTCGATCACAGACCAATCTCTATCGACAGAGTGTCTAAACGTACACGTGTCTAGCTAAGACGAAGCGTGTCGAGCAGGTGGCATCGTGCGCACGAGAGAGAGAGAGAGAGAGAGAGAGAGAGAGAGGCGAGGCCGTGATCACGCGGTGGGATTACCTGTGCACCGGTGAGCCATTAGCCAGGCGTGTGTGCAATGTACTCGAGCGGACTTGTAGTCGCTTCCTAGGTGGGAGGAAACACGATTGTGTGCGCACGCGGGGCGTATAAACGCAGAAACACAAGGCGGAGGAGAGAGAGAGAGTTATCCAGGGGAGCCGAAAAGGCTCTCGATAGCCGATCATCGCCGGCCAAACAGCCAACACAAGCTCCTGAAGACGGTGAAACCGTTTATGCACGTACGCGCCATATTAAGCGTAAATGAAGCGACCGCGTATATACCAGAGTCGCATTAAGCGGCTTGCAAGCCTAATGGAGGTAGCGGTGCCGATGTTGGCCGAGCAATTAAGCCAGTCAGCGGTCGAACAGAGAATAAATAACGGATATACAGGTGGTTGCGTCGAGGAGACTTGGGAGGAGGAGGAGGTGGTTGGTTGTTGTTTGTCCGTTTAAACCCGCCTTGTCTGATTTTCTAGAACGATTTTATTTATATTGAATATTAAATTTGTCGAGGAATATTGGAGAATTATTTTTATATCTTTATTATATTGATATTAATTATTTAGAGGAATTTTGAGATGCTTTTTGGATATTTTATTTGAATTGTATAAATAGTATTCACAAATTGTTATCGATTTATTATTTAATAACCAAGAATCTTAAATAGCAGATTTTTTTCAGATTTCTAAAAGCGTATTTTTGTCTAAGCGGTCACCCATCCAAGTGTTAACCGCAACTGAGGGTAATTGCACTTTGATTATCGTAATAGAACTGGCGAAACTTTTGTTCCAAACCGATTAGTTTTAAAAGTTTTTCTTTCGAAGATTCTTAAGGTGTAAATAATTTGTGGAAACGATTTCAAATATTTGTAACTCGAATTTCAAGAAACGAACTAAAATTTTCGATTTAAATAAGTTATGATAATTGATCAAGATATGAAATTAAAAAATACAAACGAGCTTTTCAATGTTATGCTACTACTATATTTTTATTTCTGACAATATTTATTAATTTCACGTAGACTATCACGAATAAACTATTCGCACTTGCCTAGAATCACCTTGTTAAGAGATTTAGAATTTATTGAAGTGAGAATTCGCAAATTTACGACATTTCCTAAATCTACTGGTTTCATAATTGATGAGCTGTGGCTCGAATGTCTGATCGAAAGTGAGAATCTCTCCTTCTGCTTCCACTGGGATCCGGCAATTTCCGGTTTGATCCCTCGCTTTTATGACCGTGAAACTATATTCTCTTTTACGACTGTCCGTGATCAATTTCGAAAATTGCTGAGGAATTGCTTTACGGTCATCACACTTTTGTCATCACCTTTAACACCGAAATGTTGTATATTAATAAATCTAAATATATATTGCAATCAACTATACAGAATTAAATTAAATGAATTAAAAATATACAATTACAAATTTTTGTTTGTTCTTTCCTTAAGAAAAAATTAAACCACTAACTTAACTAACCACAAATCAATCATTAATTGAATACATTTATTGTCAACTATCACTCTCCTTCTCATATTTCATTTTCCTAAATCAATGATTAACTATCATATTCAACCTTCTTACAATTGCCATTCAAATAACTGATAATTCCTCTCTCTCTCTCTCTCTCCTCTTCCTTCTCCTCAAAAAAAAAAAAAAAAAAAAAAANAAAAAAAAAAAAGAAAAACAAATCGTCCAATACCACGAAACACGTTCAATTCCCCTCCGATCGACAAATCGTCCCCGCGAAACATCATCATTCGTCATCAGGAAACGGGTGATTCTAACCCCTCCCCTCCAAACGATCCCTCGCCACGCGTCGCCCAACACCATCCGCGTATAGGAGCCAACTTCCATCCAACATCGATCGAACATTCTTCAATTTCCAGTTCCGGTTTCCAGCCGATTGAAAAACGTCGATTGACACACGACTCCCCTTCCCTTCCTCGAAATATGAACGCAGAAAGGGGGGTCCCGATACGACGGTATCGAGACGATGGTATCGAGACGAAGGAATAGGAATCGGTATAGAACGGTGTATAGAAAGAAGGCGAGGAGGAGGGGGGACAAGGAGAGGGGCACGCGTGGGCCCGAGGCCGGCATTAATGACGGCAGAGGTTCACGGCACTCGTTCGCCTCGTTACCGCCGCCCTGGGGCAGCCTCAGCCTCCCCTCCCCATCGGCTCGTTCGCGTAATGCGGCCAGGATATTATTTGTTTCCACTTGTTTGTGCGCGCAGCACCAGAAGCTCCCGACAAACAAACAATCTGCCTTTCGAGCGTCGCCACTGTCGGCCGACTGGTTCGATCCTCTCTCTCTCTCTCTCTCTCCCTCCCCCCACCACTACCACCACCACTCGCCCCCACCTGTACTTCTCTTTAGCGATGAGACGCTTCTTTTATCGTATCGTAAATAGATGGATGGGGAAGAGGAAAGGAGGAATGGACAGGAGGGAGGATTATGCACAGGGTGGTTCCGTTTCAACTGAGATATATTTAACGGGTGGGGAGGGAGTTGTTAATCCTAAGAAAAATGTTTTTAAGAATATTTGAATAATTTTGAACGAGTTATCTTTTTTTTTTTTTTTTTTTTTTTTTTTAGTTTATTCGTGAGAATTATATATATAGAAGAGAACTATAGGTTTTTAAAAGAAGATTTATGGCTCGATCCACGAAGATATGTAAAATTAATGTTCACAAATAAAAGTGTATAGAGGATATATGGAAATCGTTCAACTTGAATCAAACTTTCTTTCGAATAACGAGAGAAGGAATCAAGATTGATGATTTCTGAGCGGGACACCCTGTATAGGCACACGCATACGTGAAGTTCTGGGTAATGTGTATACAGCCGGCAATGAAGGCAGGCAGGCAGGCAGGCAGCCAGCCAACGCCCTTTTGTGTCAATGCTACGATAATTATTTCTGTAGACCGGGCTACGTAATGGCTCATTCAGACGGTGTCGCCAGCTTTTTTCAATGGTAAATCGCGGCCATTAAGCGGCCATAATGAACGCCATCGCCAGCAGCGCCGCCGCCGATCATATTTGTCTCTGGCGTAGAGTGTAGGTTATATCCACGCGCCTTTTCTTTCTTTGAGGAGGAAGGCTTGGGGGGAGGGGGGAAAGAAGAGCGCTTTTGAACCCCTTTGCCAGGTGATGGCAATGGAGCTTTGATGATTGAAGGTTTTTGATGTGGAAGGTGTGATTATGTCGAAGTTACGGGTTTTGTGTTTTTTTTCGGAGGGTGGATGGGAATCAAAGAGTATCGTTTCGCGTGAAATTGATAGTGGAGATTTTTTTTTTTTTTTTTTTTTTTTTTTTTTTGAAGTATCATGTGTGAATCATGCGAAATTAAGGGGAGTTTAAGCCATCGTTTTAAACCGAGCTAAAACTTGTTCGAGGAATACGAAGTTGTTTCGATCTTGTTCGATTTATATATAGCATAGTTTGTAGGATTATTGGATTGCTCTCTCCTCTCGTTTAATTTAATTTAGTTGGTAAAAATATTTATTTCTAAGCATCTCTCAATGTGGAAGAAAGGCATAAGGGTTAACATTATTAAATTTTTTTTTATTTATAGCGAACAAATAATTAAATCTAAATAATTCAATTGAAACAGAAAAGTTTATTTAAAAAAATACGAAGACAAAATATTATTGATATTCATTTTTTTGCTTAATCTTGCTTAAATCGATGCGATCAAACTTCGTGGAAGAAAATTATACATTTTTTTAAAAGAATATATTTCCACTGACAATCATTCAATTAATTAAATTCAATTCAATTAAAATCAAGGAATACACGTACATATCGGAATGAAATGAAAAAACGTTATCTCGATATGCTAAGTGTTGAGCAATATAATAAATATCATTCAATAAGCGTCTTATCTGAAATTGCCCCGTCTTTATCGATTGAAAAAAGAAAAGTTTAATTCGAAATTATCCCAAATAACGAAAAGGTATTAAACGATATTCATCGTGTACCTCTTATCCCACCGGTTAATTAACTCGTTTTGTTCGCCGTATCATGGAACAAGGTGTGCTCGATCTTTCCTTTTTTTTTTTAAATCTTTTTTCTTTCCAAGAGGAAAACGAGGAACGAAAAGGAATACACTGTTACACGCAAGATACCTTTGAAATTCTAACTTGTTATTCAAGCTTGCTTGATCAGGGACGAAGACACGCTAGCTCCTCTCCGTCTAGAGGAGTCTACTCATAAAATTGTTTTTGTTATGTGTCAAGATATTTCTATTCCATCATTCATATTAAAATTCAATTAGGGAGATATGGGATAAGATAATGGGATAAAGTAATTAATTAGATTGGAAATATTTATGTAGAATTTGTTTTATCCATTTTCAACATCATATCTACTTCTCCATTTTTAAATTTCAATATATGGATCAAGCATATCATGAAAAAGAGGTCGATTATTAATTATATAATTATCTCGTATTATTAAATTAATTTATCATTTTAAATAAGTGATATGTATAGAAAATTTATAGAAAAGAATCTTGTTAAGAGAATCATTTGTTAAAAGCTAAGATAAAATTTATCTTAACAATTTTGAATATAAATTCGAAAACTCTCAAAAAATCAAAACCTCGATGAAAAAAAATTACTCATAAAGGCAACGATATTTAATATACTTCAATTATTAATTTTAATTATATTAAATATATAATCTCAACTTATTCGAATATTACAAAAGAACGACTGGCAACTCGAAAAATGGAAGGAGAAACGAATGAAACAATGCGGTGGGGTGGGAAAATAAAGGGAGGGGAAATATAAATTTCCATCATCCCCCTTTTCGACCGGCGGCCGTCGTTATTAATTTACGAAATGGGTGAATTCTCGAGAGTCGGCCTCGCGTTTTCCACGAAGCCAGCAGCCTTTAACCGGGCGGTTTTACAAGTTAATTTTATCGTACAGGTTTGACGACTAAACCCCCTCCCCCCTCCTCCTGTGTGCAAACTCAAAGGAAACTGCGCTCGGTTCGGATGGGAAGGGGAGAGAGAGAGAGGGAGAGAGAGAAAAAAGTTGGCTTTAATATCGTTCAAAGTAATCTTGAGAAATTGCCTGTCTGCGTTTACCACCTTGTCGCATTTGCGTTTTTTTTAATACGCCCCCCTCCGCCTCCTCTCGATGTCACTTTTTACAAGCGTGCCTTCGTTCCGTTCCACGGTGAACGGGGGACCGATCGAGTAAATGGAGGAGGTGTAACAGGATTTTGATACGCTGCAAAACGTTTTTAATCGTTGTACATACAATCGGTGACAAGCACTCTTACGTGTAATTAGCATTTTCGCGTGATAGGGGATTCGAGGAAATTGATTTGCAAATTGCCGAGTATTCGAGTTCGTGTCGAAATATCGAGTATAGGATACACGTAATAGGATACACGTGTCCTTGCAGTATTGTATTTTTAGGTTATTACAGGTTTTGGAAGGTAATTTTTATTTGGTTAATTCGTTTATCAGCGTGAAAAAGAAGTTTTAAAAATGAAATGAAATTATTTTGATTTATCCGATTCATAATTTGTTACTTCATAAAAAAGGTAAGTGGCACGTAAATTTGTTTCTTAATTTAATTTTTAAATTTTTAAATCATTTTGCCAGTACAATACATAAATTAAAAAAAAAATAAAATAAAATGATTAATTAATTTAAATCATTTTGCCAATACAATATATAAATTAAAAAAGAAATAAAATGATTAATTATCTCACTTATTTACATTTCAATAATAATTTGCTTGCCAATATTCAAAACTGACAATATAACTTATATAACGATATATAATTAAGGTAAGATCACGTGACAATTAAAATTTGATTCTTTTCATTTATTCTTGTTACTTTGTCTCATTCGATATGATTCTCAATATTATTTTACTTACTATTTAAACTCACCTTAATTCAGTGAACAGTGTTCCCCAAAATATTCCAATACATGTCGTTCTGCGACACTTGTGGATGGGGATCCGTCAAGGCTCGTCCATCGCGAAAAATCCGACAGGAAGAAGGCCGCGAGGCCTTCCGCTACGACGGAATTATAGGATTGGCGTTTTCGCGTCTTCTCGATCCGATTAGCCGTCGGTGCAAAGTCACGCCCGCTTATTCGAGGCTGCCAAGGTGGCTCTGCGAGTGGCCCGATAAGAGGACGACGACAGGACGGCGTATCGCCGGGGAACGTGACGTTCAGTCGTTGAATCTGAGACGACATCCGGAACAATGGAACCTCCTGGTGTGCCTGGAACCAAGATGTTGGTCACGACGACGACAAAGGATTCTGGTGTCGTCTTCGAGTGAATTCTTGTGGACGTCGATACACGTGTTCGCCTCTTTCGATTCGAAATATATCATAGATGGAATTATTAAGGCGCTTTAATAATTTAATGGAATTTGATTAAATTCGTGTATATAATAATTATTTGGAAATTTATTAAAATACGTAAAATTATATATATATAAAATAATTTTGATTTACAACATTTTTTTCTAATTCTTTAAATGATATAACTTGTTTTCCAATTCCATTCTAAAGATATAATCTTTTTATTTATTAACATAATATAATATATTTATTCTCTTGTACTTTATAATTCATTCGATATTAATATCATATTATAATCCTGATATTATAAATATTATCGAAAAGTGATATCGATTATCTAAAACTTTGATCGATAAACTTTGATCTTCTAAGAATTTTATTAACGAAATGTTTAGATATTTCATATCAATATCAATATCAATTTATATCGATATATATCGATACTCTATTGAGAATTTTAATATCGAATCGCTCGAATATGATCAACAGTATCGATATTAATATGATTATTATTTCACTCGCAAGAGGGCTTGCATGAGCGCCTCTAAACACGTATCATCCGTTAATATTCGGTCGTTTGATCATCCAGCGGATAAATATAGTTTGATTCTTACGTGTAAATCGAATTAATTAACGAACAATCGCTGTCACTTTAATTGAACTAATTAACGGACGTTAAATAATTGTGCGAATCGATACAGCTCGATCAGTACTTCTCCCGTACCTTCTTCACTTAACCTAACCTAAAACTCGTTTCCTTAATATGACAGCCGAGGAATTCGAAGCTCCGTGGCCGAGATCAATTGTTGCGATTCATGGTCGAATCTTTTCAAGTCTATCATCGATCATCGAGTGATGATACGCAACTTTGTAGGATACGCAATGTGAAAGCTTGTTTCACGGATGCCTGGCATTCCACACGCTTCATGTGCGAGAAACGAGCAATCAACGTCAAGATGACGAATCTTATCGAATCTTAGTGGATGTGAGTGGTTATGTTTGGATAATTGGAGATGATTGGATGATAAAGAAGAAGTGTTGAAGTGTTGTTTTTGAAAATGAATTTTATGCGATGCGAATTTATTCGTTTGGATATGATGGGTTAGAAATTATTTTTTTTTTTTATAAAAATATAATATTTTGAAATTTAAAAATCTTATAGTTTTTGAAAACCTGAGTCTTTTTTAAAATCATGTTTTCTAAGTTGATTATTTTATCTCATATCTTTATTTACCGTTAATTGACTTATATTAGTTACAAAATATAGTAAAGCCTATTGGATATATTTAATATACAATTATTATAAGAATTATTATATAGTAAAATCAGTTCTGAATATAAAGTTTCTTATTAAATTAATTAAATTAATTAAATTAAATTTAATTTAATTAATAGATTAAAAAATTTTAAATATTTTTAAAATCTGTTATTTTTTGTATTTCAAATTTAACAACTTAGAAATCTTAATTATAAGAGAAATATATTCTTGAATAATTGATAGAAAATTAAATAATCATTAGTGAAAAATAAATCAATCTATTTCCTAAATCAAGATCATACTGTTAAATCAAAATTGTAAATGCAGATAAGAAAATAAAATTTGTTAGATTACAATCTAATCATAATGGTAAATAATTAACTTAATTTATTATTATTATTAATTAATATATTTATCTTTATCCAATTAATTTGTAATTGGATATAAAGATAAAGATTATATATAAAATTAGATAAAATTAGATAAAATTTAACTCTATTATGTTGCTATCTTCAAATATCCTATTTTAAAATGTATGTGAAAATTAAATTTTTTTTTGTAGCTAGTTGAAAAATCCTTAATTCATATTTTTGTATAAAAGATGGTAACATTTCTTTTTTTAATTTTTTGGATAAAGAAATATATTGAGTATTGTTAGAATATATTAGCTTTCTATACATGGATTGTGATCAATAGAGAAAGGATGAATTCTTCCAAGGCTGATACAGAAGAATTATTCTCCAAGATTCTTAGCAATTGATATCAAGTAGGTCACGTAAATGCGAAGGCGGTTGGGTCATCTTGATTACGTTAAAAATTCCTTTGTTATTACATCATATATTATATTTAACATTATCCTGATTTACATTCATTTCAGTTTATTTAATGATTGATACATTAACATTTTCCAATAAATTTTTTTTTAAATCGATGCTAGAAAAAATTTTAGATTTTTTAATTAGAATTATCTACAATATAAAATTTCGAAAATGAAAACAAATCCATGAATTCTTTACCAAAATCTTATATGAACAAAAATTATATTAAAAATAGATTATTTATAAGGAAAACAAAAATTTTAAAATAATTATTTTCAGAATCAGTCACTCTAAGGTTAATAAACTTACTTTTATATCTCCTTGAGGAATCAGAATTTTAATAATCGTTAAACGCACCTCATGAATATCATACTAGTCTCGATTATCAACTCAATTATGGAAAACGACTATGGAAAATAAGAAAAAGCAGTACTCCTACATACCAACATACCCATAACGATTCTTGCCGGAAGTGGAACATAAAATTAGTCTCCATAACATCCTTAAAACTGTTAAAACAATGGAATTCAAAGGAAATCATTTAAAGTCGTCTTGTATCTGTCTGATTCTCACACATTTACCCCGATAAGTAACAATATGTAACTCGTGAGCGGTAGACTTAAATATAACTTCCGGCCAACGTAGAGAGGTTAGGTTTCTCGATAGTGAACGCCTTATGATACGCTACGAGATCGTAGGAAACCATGGTGAAAAAGAGAGGAAATCGTGTTTTCAAAGATCCGTGACAGTGTACGCTCGTGTATTGTGCTCGTATACAGCGATAACAACGCCACCGGTGGAATAAATTTACGAGGCTAGATAACGAAGTGCTAATTAGTCGTTGGTCATATCCTCGTCCATCTAGCGAGGTTATGTAGTTCGTTTATACAATTAAGTTGTGAAACAAGATTGAACATTGGCGACAAATCTCAGGTGTGAAAATGAGATATTTTCTCGATTGCACGTTTCGATACGATATCAAGTGAATATTGAATGAATATTTTCATATTTTAAATAAAACGTTAATTGAAGTGATATTAGAAATTAAATTTAGTAAAACTAATAACGATAAAGATAAATTTTTTATCGAGGATTTTTCAGTATAATCAAGTTAGGTTCATCAGAAATCAATTGATATACTATTGTCCAGTTTTTTGAAAAATATTTTTATACATAGTGTAAACATATACATTTGATAAATATGTGAGACATTCTTAAGGAATTGTTAAAGAATAAGAAAAGCTAATAGGTTAGTGAATTTCTTGTACAATTTTATTAACTATATGTAGAAATATAAAGAAATGGATTCTCGTAACTTTTAGAATAATATTAGAATAGTACCAAATGTAGTGAAAAAATATTAACAAACATAGATCATAAAATTAATATTTTCAAAATTATAAACAATTTTATTTTTAAGTGAGTGATTTTGAGATAAGATTTTAAATTTGTATGGAAATAAAAGAATATTTTTAGAAAACATTTAATCAAGAAAGATCAAGTTATTCCCATGAAAATTAAAATTGTTTCACATTGCACGTATTACTTTTTCGATTATTTTTATTAAAACTTTTTTTCTTTATTTGGTATCTACTATTTATCTTTAAAGATATAAATCTTTTTTTCTTATCATCTTGTATATACGCTCAAAACATTAAAATAAATTCTATTTGGTTGAAAATCGTATTGTAATTATGCTACCTTCTTTAATTAAAATACTGTCTAGCTATGTATAAAACGTATATAAAAATTAAAGATTTTATCATTTTCTTTGAAATCTCCATGTTAAAAGATTAAATTATACCTTATTTTAAATCACTAATAAGCATATAAGGTCTCCTAATCTTATTTCAAAGATAAAACTCGTATAGAATTTAAAATATTACAATGTATCTCGAAAAATAGAAAAATATCAGATAATACGTTTCACTAATAATAAATGCGGTATATAATATCCATTTAAAGTACAACATAACCTCAAATTTTAATAGTCGAATCACTCGCTCGTCACAAGAAACAATTCAAGCCTCGAGAATTTCAATTCATAAATTCCTCTACTGAGAAACAACTACACGAATGAAGGCAACAATTTGTAGGCGAAAAGATGGGCGTATATCGGTATCGTCTACGATCTTATCATTCTCGTTTTTATCGTAAATTTTCGCGATTCCCGCTCGCTAATTAACAGCAATTTTTATCAAACTTATCCATCATGATCGCGTAACGAATAACAAGTTACTGGTTTCCAAATGAATATTGGAGTACCTGTTATTAATAATGCAGTGAAATACTTTAAGAAAAGAATATTATTAAGAAAATATTCTTACAAAAATTGTTTGATATAAAGAAACGTAATAAATATATATGTTATATATTTATATAATTTTTTTATATATTGAAAAATTATAGATATTGTTTAAAAATCAATTTTAAATTTTTTTTTTTATATGAAATTTAATTTTCATAATCGATGTATTTCATTATTTTGAAAAAAAGAATATTTTGCGTCGAAAAATTTATACTTTGTTGAATTTCGAATTAGAATATTTGTAAATTAAAAATTTTTCAATATAAATATCAGCATTTTTCGGTTGATACATTAAAAATTACATAACTTTATTTGAAATAAAAAAAAAAACAAAGATCATCTTTATATGATTTCTTCATGTGATGTATTCAAGTATTATTACACAATGTGTATTTTGTTATATCAAACAATTTTTATAAATATTTCTTTCGCAATATTTTTTTCTTAAAATATATATTATTTGTATTTTAATAAAACAAACATTCCTTTATACATTCCTTTTTTTATCTCTTCTTACAACAGAACAATAAAGTTTAACAAAAAACAATTCCTCTTAATCATCTCAATAATTTGAGATTTAACGAGTTTCTTGGTTAATTAAAAGCTTATTTTGAATAGCAGATTACGATTTCTCTTCTCTTTTTCTTTTTTTTTTTGCTGCAGACTGAAGACGATGCAAGAATCGCCGAGTGGAAATGTAATGGGCAGCTGGCGATTGTAAAAGCTTGTATTTCCGGAAACCGTGACGCTTGTTAGTCGATCTGGCACAGGTGTGTCACATGTACCTTCGAGCATTTAGCAGAGGACATTCTTAAAAAAAAAAAAAAAAAGAAAAAAAGAAAAAGATACGGTAAGATCTCATGTGTTTTAAAATTATACATACATGCATTTATAGAGTGTATCGTGAATCACGCAAATTAATTACATCGTGATACAGCTGCGTGAATACGTGTCCAAACGACAGGTTTATGGTAAAAGAGGTTTATTGTCTCACCATGGCCACCTAGCGTCGATCTCGGATAAGAAATTGTTATTAAACCTGTGGAGCTGTAATTTAGCGTGCGTTTGACGTGATTTCTTGTTTCGTTATCGTGGGCTTTGTTTTGTTATCGTAGAAACACGAGAAGCTTGGTATTAGTGTGTTATATTCTATGATTTTAGATTTATAATAGGATTGGAAAAATAGGTATGATCATGTGTAAAATATTATTTCGTTTATTTATTGGATAAATTTTCAGTGTATTTTTATGTGTTTTCATGTATGTTTTATCGCACTTTTATATAAAATTTTCTTTTAAATTTATGAAAGACATGTGATTGTTTTTCTGAATCCTTAAAAAAGTTAAATTGATTGTACATGTGATTCTCTTTTTAATAATTTTTACAGATTTTTTTTTAATAATGAATGGAAATATATTGAATTAAAGAAAATTTTGAAAATTAGATAGATGAAAAATTTTATTTCATATTTTTTTTAATAGGCTTTTGTCAATCATATCTAAAAAATTGTAACAACTTTACAGAAACAAATTACACTATAATATCCAAAAGTCATAAAATTATTGATGAATCAAATGAATTGATAATCACATCTATTGGCTGAGTTGATTTTTTCTACAAATTAATGAGATTTTTTGAAACAAAATAAAGTGAAGATAAATCATGAATAGAAGCAATAATAATAATCTTTTTACTTTATGCAATGCAATACGAATAAAGAATAAGTGAATAGCCTTTTTGTGCCAAAAAGTTTGTAAATAGCACACTAGCTTCTCATCTCTAAAGTATATAATGTATGATCGTGCGAAATTGTTGACAGATAATATATGCGGACTCTACAGACAATGTCTATTAGTATAAATGAATTTTAATATAAATACGATCAATGAATGTCACTAACATCAACACATTCATAGTCTCAAAATGTTAAATAAAAAATTCATTTATCTACATATGAGTAAGATAGGTTATTGCTATCATAGATAATATCAACTCACAAACTATTCTAGAATTCATATTTTACATTTTATTATCTACAAAACCGTATATAGAATCGCAATATAGAAATAATTATATTTGTCTAATTGAATCAATATAAACCTTTACGCATATTTAACTTAATCTTCATTATATACAAATAGTCCATAATCTGTAATCATAAACAATTCTATTACTAAGAGGCGTTATATTATTTATACACTACACTAACTTTTACCTTATTATCACATTTATCATTATTCACTGACAAGTTCGTGCACAATCTATGCCTGGACGAAAAACAACCGAACAAATTATTGCGTCGCGTATGTATACCAAGAAACACCATATATCGAGCGAGGAATCTCCAGTGGACGCCAATTACAGCATATTAAACTCTTATCGATCATGCCCTGTTTTTCGTCCCGTTCCGCGGCGCCATTAAATTCAGGAATCTAGTCGCGGAATGTCGTCGCATGATCTCGCCAGAGGGGAGCACTAGCGCGAGGCCAGTAGCCTAAGCAGACGATACTATTCATGGCGGCGCATAAGTGGCATTCTTCGACCCGTTAAGATCGAGCAATCGATCGCTGTTCAAACATTTCTTCGATTATATGGAATGGTTCCCTACTCTTGCGCGAGATTAAAGTTACGCTTTATACGGTGAAGTTATTCGTCGAGAGGTTTGAATGCCGGTCGCATGTGAATTCTTATCTGGAACTCATAATATAGCTCTTTGGAACTTGACGAAACAACGGTGCCATTA
This sequence comes from Apis laboriosa, assembly GCF_014066325.1. NCBI lineage: Eukaryota > Metazoa > Arthropoda > Insecta > Hymenoptera > Apidae > Apis > Apis laboriosa. The sequence goes on from NW_025221798.1 coordinate 1,299,517, forward strand.
CGTTACTGTTGTCGTCTGCCTCATTTCTCGAAAAAGAAAAAAGGTAGATATACTACAAGTTCTGTTTGTAGCGATAAATTACGCAGCATAGGTAAAGAGTATTTAGTATTGTTCCCGTGACTTTACGAGCCGAATTTATGTGATTCGAAAAAGTGAATGATAAAAAAATTTATTAATTTAATATTTTGTTTATCAAGGGAAGACGAGACAGTTATTGCGGCTATTGAGGAAAAATGATGGAAAGAAGATCGAAGAATAATTGGTCGATCAACGGAGGTGTCAATGGAAAAAATAGGTTATGGAACGTATATGTATGTATGTTTGTAAATTCATAAAAAGTTATATATGTCTATGTATTCATATTTTAAGTTATATTTTATCTCCTTGAAATTTGAAATCTGAATCAAGCGATTATAATTTTTATTATAAACACAAAATTTAGTTAGATTTATTAAGAATAGTAGCATAAATTGATTACCAATGAAAAATCGTGTAATATATTTAAGATAATCATGAATCTAAAAGATTGATATTATATTGCAACTTAGAATTTAATTTATTTATGTATTCTTCAACATTAATAAATTTAGGTTAAAAGCTTAGAAAAAAGTTAATATTTATATATGTACGTAATTTCTATTCTATATTATTATTCTATCTATATTGATTTTGTAATTCATTTGTAAAGTATATATTCTTTCTAATATTTAGAAAAATAATTCATCAAATTCATATTTTAATAAAGTTCTGATATTCTAAAAAGTTTAGATATTACTATATAAAGGAACTTTTATTCCATTTAAAATGAATAAAAAAAAGAAATATCATTATATTAGATAATTATTTCTTCATAATATCACTTTTCTAACACTTTCAAAACTTCACTTCGAGCATCGCAAGTGAAACAATTAACCGCACGATATGTTCCTCGCTCTATCACGTTACCGATCACGATTATTCTCGCAGATAATTGGATTATTATTCGCGGCGGTCATCTCATAAAAATTAACCGCTTCATTCGTATCGCTGCCATCGATCATTCATTATCCTTTTTTTCTTTTCCGATAAAATTCGTGTATGTAGAAATTATCGTCAGGATCCAGTGCCGCCTCTCCATAGGCGGAATCGACAGACGAGCGACCAAGTGTCGAAAAAGTAGATCAACCATGTATTACCCGCTCGTATATTATGTTTAATGGCGATCCCTTCTCCTACGTTCTGAGTAATTTTACGCGATACTCAATATTCGCCGCGGTTATATATGCGGACCTATCATGGAAAAATTGCATCGAAGGACAGTATCCTGAGGGGCTGCATGTTGTGGCATCGAATGTTCGATAATTTATGAAAATGTTTGTAAAAATTTGTGATATAAATATTTTATGAAAATTTATTGTTATTTATATTATAAATGTTCGTGAAAAATTTGTGTTATGGAATGTTTATGTAAATTTTTGAAAATTTATGTCTAATTGTTGTTATAAATGTTTGTGAAGATGTGTGATACAAATATTTTTTGAAAACTTATAAAAATTTGAAAATTTTTTTTAATTGAAAGATGTTTTATGAACATTTATGATACAAATATTTATGAAAGTTTTATATTAAGAAATATTTGAAAATTTATATTTAAAATTGTTGTGAAAATTTATACAATGTTTGTGTAAAGTTGTGTGAAGTGAAAGATTTTATAATGATAGGAAGAAAGTATATGAAGTGTTTTAGAGAAATAAAATATAATGATTCTCTATGATGATGAGAAAATATATCATTTTGTAACAACTATGATAATTATTATTATTAATTAACAAATAACAAGATTCTTATAAATATATTTAATTTACAAATAAAAAGAAATAAAATAAATGAATATAATATCGAAAATTAATATTATACTAAATAATGCACAATTGCTAATTATGTGTAAATAGGAATAAAATAAAAATGAAAATTATAAATAAAAGTCAAGTAGACATTAGAGTGTCTATTTTGTGATATTGTGCTGAACTTACTTAAATAATAATGCAGTAAAAAAAACTAATATGTACTTGTTGAAGTGTGTTAATGGTATGTACATTATACTTTTAGTATTATATGTTCTTCAATCTCTAACACATGCTATATAAATCATGAATATTAATTACATGCACTTTTTTATTAAAATTGTTCATATGCTAATACTTTGTATTCTCTGCAAAGTATTTAATTAACCTTGTAATTGTGCAGTGGAATCTCATTAAGATTCATATACTTTAACAAAATACATAGTTTCATTGTATTAACTGAAAAATTTTTTAACTTTTAACTTTCTTTAAACATTTAATTTTATAGCCATAAAAGCAATGTAATAAAAATTCAATTTATTATCTAATTATTTGAATTCTTTTATAATACAATTGAACACAATTATATTATTCATAATTCTGGAATGTATCCTTAAGTATTCAATAATAATGTGAATATTATTGTATGTAATTTCAGAATTAAAATGTTTTCAGACATCGTTTTTATCCATATTCTCCAAAAGAACTCGATAATATTACACGGTTAAACGATCGGTTATTTTGTATCGATTCCCATATAAAAAGAATTCTCTCATGAAACGGTTAATTATCAACCGTTCACCTGTTCCGCCATATTAACTTTTTGTACATTTTATTCTCTTATTCTCTTATACCTTTTATTCAATTATTCTTCATATGTCGTTTCTTAATTATTTCTATTATTCTTATATTATACAATTATTTCAAATATTATTATTCTTTAACTTAATCTATTTACGTGCTTCGAGAAATCGGTTCTTCAATTATTCATCTCTCTTTTATTATTATATTATATTTTATTATCCTCTTCTTCGAGACGAAAATTGATTCGAATTTTAAATTAACGATACTACAAGTGTATCGTTTGTATTGTTATATTTTTATTCATAATCGATATCAACACTTTTTTTTATCTCCAATTAAAATTGAATAGAGATAAAGTTAAGTTTGATACATAAAGTGGATGATCAAATTGTTATGAATATTGAATTAAAAATTCCACTCTTTTAAAATTTTAATTAAAATTTTATATTTAACTTTTCGAAACATTCAAAAAAAAGATCATTTATAATGATAAATCTATCATTAAGATAAACAAAAGCAATCTTTTCATAATGGTAAAGAATTTATAAGAATTGGAAATTATTTGAAAAATTATAATAAAATAAGAAATTACATAAAAATCATTTTTTTATTCAAATAAACTAATATACAATCAAATAATATTTATCCATAAAATAATACAAATAAGATAATGCCTTAATAATTTTCGAATTTATCAGTTCAAATTTACTTACGAATTACTTAATCTCATCGCTATTCATGGATATAAGCAATCACCATAAAAATGTATTATGCCATTACTCGTATTAATTTTTATTTTTGAAAAAAGCATTCATCGAATCATTATCCAATGCACACGTGATACTAATTTTTTTCACTTTTTCAATTTTAAAACCGCTATTAATAGCAATATAAAACGCAGTTGAAGTACATTATTCTAGATGATAATTCACTTTTTTTTATATTATTATTTAATTATTCATTGTATGTATCTCCTTGATCAATTTTTATTCGCTCAATTATTATCATGATTTGCATATATAGTTATATTTATCAAGAATCGATGCCAGTTCATAAAAATGACTTACCACAATCACGTCGTGTATCGATAATAATCGAATGAATATTGGAAACGTAAGTGGCGTATTTGTTACCTCGTCGAAATAGAATGAAGAAATATAACTGTCGTATGGATTGGACGAGGAGTATACACGTGGTAATACAAACCACTTTGGAAACTAAATTCTTGGATAAATGGCCGACAGGCGATGTAACGCCATCTACTTTACATTTTAACGAGATCATTCCTCTTTGGCAAATAAAGCAATTGTAGTGTTATTGAGATATAGATATTTTCTAGAAAGTACTAGCTTTTTAGCTATGACTGCCTTCATAACAGATAAATAATTTTTCAACAGATTACATAACACAAAAATTAATATAGTGATCAACATTAAAATACTCAAATAATAAAAAAAAATTGCTAATAATTTTCCTTTTCAATTATTTAAATTTCTTTCTTGAATTTAAATAATTTATTCATGATTTAGATATAAATGAAATATATCTTCAAATAGTATTAGTTTATGAAAATATTTGAGTTTTCTTCAAATTTTTCCCAGTTCTGTTTCAATATCACGTGTGTCAAAGATACACATTCTAGAGAGCATTAAACAATGACTAGAATGCACTAGATCTCCCACAATAATCGAAAACAAGTAGAACGAAGGAATATCAATTAATCTTTAGATATGTTAATAAAATTGCAAAAAATAATAATACTAATAAATATTAATAAATATTTTTCTATCATTTGTTTCAACTTAATTCAACATAAATAATATCTACTGATACACACGACATAATTAATATACGAATAAAAAGTTTAAGCCGAGAGGATAATTCAGTCGATACAATCCTAGGGAACACTAGGCAACGACTAGGGTGCACTAGGATCTCCCCGACAATGGCTCTCTCCCTCGCTCGGTTAGGGCAGGCAGTTTGATAATCGATCCCGGCCCAAACGCGTTAATTATTTATCAGGTGGCACGCGCGACTGGCGATCGTCCAATTAAATTAAAGCAGGAAGCCGGATCGGAGGATATCGGCACTTGAGCGACCCTCTGTGTCCGCCGCGTTTCGCTATCTGATTGACGCGACCTGCCAATGCGCCACTCCGCCACGCCACCATTCGGACCGAGTCCATTAAAACTCGTTAGTGTCCGAGCACGTACTCCCTCTAATTGGATGTCGCCGCTCTCTGACGTCCTCCTTCCGCCCTGGCTAATCTCCTTTACAGCCATCGGGGAATTTTCGACGATTTCCTTTCCGAACCGGTCGACCCGTTCCCGATTCCGATCTGATTCGATCCGATGTGTGTTCCGCTAGATAGAAGCCGTTTAAAATGAAAGCAGAGAGTTGATGGAAAAATTCTCGTACGAAATAAAGCGTGGAAAGTTTTAACGTTGAATTAATATTTATTTTGCTATTATTTGTGAATTAAAATTTTCCATATTACTTAATCTTCTCTTAAGAATTAAAATTTTTTTTAAAAAAATCAGAATAAATTTAATCAATTTGATAAAAAAATTTAATTCGCATCTAAAATTTACAAATTTCGAATTGTGCCTATCTATCGATAAAGACAACGTCACTTTGACGTGAATATATATATATATATATATATATATATACATAGGTTTCCATCCAGTTATCTTAGAATCGAGAATCAAAGTTCAATATCAAGGCGTCACGATGTCGCGAGCAGATTTTTAATTTCCAAAGCAGTGCACGTCACTTCCCCGTCAGATGTCGCCAAACGATACTTCAGAAACGTCGCAACGTGTCTCCACGTTGCACACGACTCCGCCCCAGGATATTAAAATTACCACATCCAGCGAATTTTATAACAGATTCTCTTAAGAAATGCAATCAGTCGCAAACAAGTTTTTTACCCGTGTTCCTTCCGATATCATTAACACAAATACGTCCATACTTTTGCGCTAATATACTCGAAAGCACATAAATTTGCATATAGATGAGATTGTTTCAACGTGGCTCGATGTTGCCACGTTATACCACTTCTTATCAATGTTGATCTAATGTTAATCCATATAATCTATTAATCTATATGATGCTAGACTGAGCAAAGACATTTTACCTATTCATTTATGCGATTAATATAATGTCTTTTTAAAAACCAACCAACATAACCAAACTAAGAATTTTATCATTCTGTTCAAGATTATTAAAAGTATTAAAAATGAAAATGAAAAATATCGAAGGACTTATTCGAAACTTTACTAAATACGAAAAACTTCTATTATAAGAATTATAATAAAAGTTATTAATTACAATCTGCTTTTAATTACAAATTAATTAAAAAACAAATTAATCAATGCTAAATATTATAATAGCAATAATAATAATGTTACATGCAACAAAAGTTGAACTTGTCATTATTATTTTTTCCAAAGATAATACAAAAACCTGATTATGTTCACTTTTATGTTCCAACAACAGTGTATAATTCTGAAGATGCACAAAGGGGCGCCAAGCAGCCTAGCGCCGGCCCTGTCCACGCGAACAATTTCAAAGATTAGTTATCACAGTGGCTCGACTCGTTCGTGTTCACCTGCCACATCTAACATTCAATCTCGCAACAAGACCGAGAGGAGCGAAAAATTTCCGTAAAAAGCTTGGAAGCGGTCAGTCAGGAGGTGGATCAACCGGATCGAAAAACTTGCTCGCTTCGGTTCAAGATGGCAAAAAGAGGAGGTTAAGCGCTTAATATGCATCGCATCCCGCGTTCCTCGAAGCGCGGTTTCTTTCGTGCGGGTTATGCTGTGGCGAGGAACGAGACACGGAAGAGGAGCCCACTTTCTTCGATTCGAGACTGGAATCGGTATCGAGGAGGTAATCGAGGATATCGAGGAAAGTAGTGGGTTTGGATATATAGGTATGGGGATCTTTTTTGAAAGAAGGTTGGTAAAACGTTTCGTTGATTGCTATTTTAGAGAATTATAATTTAGTAGTAACTTCTTTATTCAATCAAAATATCTCTAATGCCCTTTTTCAACGAGATTCCAATGATTTTAGCGTGAAGAAATTCTTGAAGAATATCGATTACAGCTTCTCGAATAACGAAACAAGAATACTTGGTGAAATATTTGGTGGGTGAGTTAAGATTTTATATTTTTCAGTTAATTTTTTTGTAGAGTGGTTTCTTAATCAATTTCTTGGCAGTGGGACGCTGTTGTTAGGGTATTTCCTTGTTTCAGAAAAGAATAATGAATTATTTTCTTTACAGATACATCATTATTTCTTTTGTAATGATGGTTTTGGCATCCAATCATTCATCCAGATCGTATAGTATAATCTCATCACAGGTTATAATTCTATTTAAAAATAGAGTTCTATTGTTTCGAGTTTTACGTGATGAGCACACTTCCAAACATTGCAACTTTTGATCCTCTGTCAGTTGATATCCACTTTTCCAATTTTTTCACTTTATCCATTGCACGCAAATGTCTGAAAACTGTCATTGGAGTTACGTCTAACTCTGTTTCCATTTTGGCTTTCAATTTATCTTTGTTGTAATATGGATTTCAGTTTAACTCGAGCCTCATTTTCAAAATAAATTAATATTTCGATACATATTTCAATTGCATTGTGACCCAGCTTAAACTCATACAGAAATAATATTTTAAATTAGTTCACTATACTGTTCATTTTTCAAAAAACAAGTTAAGTATAGGTAATATAGGAAAGAAATTACACAAAGATATAAGAGAAAGATATAAGAGAACAACGTCAAAATATGCTAAGAAAAATATAGGTTAAGTAAAGTTTACGAGTTGAAATTGATTGTCGTTTATTCTAAAATTGGCAACATGTGGTACAACCTAATATATCTGAATACACAAATATTTAATAATAATCAAATAATAGAAATGATTTTAATTCAAATAGTCAGTTTGTAGAATATAATAATGTTAACGAAATGGCAATAGCCCGTCATAACTTTCAGTCGAGTAATAGTACTGCCCTCTTTAGTATTACTATTCTCGTTCATTGTTGAGAAGCTGGAGAGAGTTTCAAGTGTGCTGACTGCGAGATTGAATGAAATTTGATGGTATGTGTCTATGTAATATTATATTTGTCAATGCTTTGTCAGAGGTTAGAAGGTTTAGGTTAGAAATTTAATAATTTTATAAAATCTTACAATTAATTAATCAAAATTATCTTTAATAATGCTTCTAAAGATTATAGTTAATATATTGATTATATTTATTATGCTGAATTCAGTAATTGATTCATGAAACATATATGTCATAATGATTGTAATTTATTATTATCAATTTTCAAGAATTTTTATAATGTCAAAAAAATTGTTCCATTTCATTACAACATTTTAACTATATTCGACTTATATATATAGTAATTCAAATATTTATAAGAAATAACTATATTTATAAGAAATAACTTCCACGTTTAAACGAGAAGAAGAAAAGTCAAGTTTAGATCGGTAGATCCCAAACTAGAACCGTTCAAAACCCCCACAAACATATGGCTTCCATTGTGTGCCCCTGCGGGGGTTGATACCCCGCCCCACTTCCACCCACGACCGTAGAGATACGAGCCGAGATACGACCTCCTTTATAGAGCGTACACCATGTTTCTTCAGTGGAAAAAACCTGCATATAGCCGGCCTGGAAAACCTTTTTCGGCTTGCTTGCAACCAAGAGGGAAAACTCGGCCGGAAAAAGGGACAAGAGGGATGGAAAGAGTATGTATGGGGCGTGTGTGCGATTCGACAAGGAAGGTCGAATGTTGCGAGTTCCGTGGCGACTGAATAGATTTGCACAAATGGAGTCGGTGCAGATGATACAGCTTGCGCCCTCTCGTTATTTTTTACACTTATTTCCGTCCCTTTCAGTGTTGCATGCTTCTCTATTCAGATAGAAAGAGAGGAGGAGATAGAGCGTTCTCATTCATCTTTAAGTCTGATTGTGTTGGAGATAGTGGTACAACGGTGTTTGCTTTATTATGGGGTATTGGGATAATTTAGAGTTGAGACAGCCTTGTTTCAAGGTTTTTTCTTTATTGGGATGTTGAGATGTTGTTAACAATATTTTAAAATCATTTAATTATTATTTAAATAAATTAGGAAAAAGTATAAGAGGAAAAAAGTAAGTTTGAGAATGATAATTGAATGATGAAAAATTGGTTTTGGATAGTTATTATTTAATTAAATTATAGGAAAAGGAAAAATATACCTTTGAAATTGATCTTGGATAAATATTAATAATATTTTAGAGTTATTTTAACAACTAATTAAAAAATCTCTAAAACAATAATAACTTTATATAAATATAAAGCTGTAAAATCTACAACTTATAAATTTTAAAATTAATAACTAATATTATTTCAAATAATACAAAAGGATTTGAAATATATTGATATTTCACAAACTGCACAAATGTACCAATGATAAATAATTTACAAAGAAAAAAGTACTATATCCATTTACAAAGTTTAAAGAAATAGCACCACAAGTTTTAACTTATTCAAAATAATATCCTTTGCAACATACTTTAAACTTATTAAAAATCACGACTCTATATTCTCCTCATAAAAAGTACAGTATTACAAATCAATCTCACTTCAACAACAAAATTGATTTGTATCCAAAGAAAAACCTTTTCCTTGATCCACAACAAGTTTCACCAGTACATAACCTCAAACGTGAGAAGACTCTGGATTTATTCTCTGAACGCTTCTCCCACTCACGAACTTGATACAGAGACGGTAGAAAGGGGACGTTCGACTCCTTAATATCCCCAGGAGACGTGGTGCGGATCAGATACACATCGGCCTCGCCTATCCATTCAATATGCCTCCATTATTTGGTAGATGATAAGGTGGAACGGTGGTGGTCTGCCTTCTTTTCGGCCCTTGTCCCCTTTGCAACCAGGTCTCTTGGATATATCTCTTACTCCTGGGGGACGAGAGCGATGAGCGATAGCCCCTCGTTGACTTCCTTTCTTTTTTCGTGTACAGGATGCTCGAACCGGATCCCGGCAGCGATTTGACCGAGTTGTTTTACAACCTTATCGACTGGTACGCCAAGATCGAACGTATAGTGATTTTGGATATTAGCTATTAGATTATGAATAATCTATGTTTATTTTTATACGATCGATTAATTAATCAACTTGATTTTTAGTTAATCGAGTGAAATTATGAACACTAGTATTAATTAATATATATATTTTTTGATATACTGGAAATAGATGAAAATTGAGAAGTGTGTTCAGCTGACGTCATAGTCTTCATTTATTGTTTCGACAGATGGCACCGGCGTGGTTTTTCTAGTCTTTCTTGCTTCCAGTTTACGTATCATGTTACGTACTTTGTACAGTTTTGTTTCTTCCTCTTTTTATCATCGCATATTAAACATATATTCCAGTCGTGTATGTTTATAATACATTATTTTTTTTTTCATTTATCTCTTTATATTTTTGCTTCATTTAAATAATGGATATTCGACAAAGATGCAAATCTTTGTTTATTTTCATCAATTAGATATATGATAATATAGTATGATAATCTAAATGCTAAAATAAATATAAAAATTAGTATAATAATCGAGATTTATTTATTAAAGAAAAGTAATTACAAGTAATTAGAGTTTGTATTAGATGAAGTGAGATAAAATCTTCTTGCTGACATTTTTATATACTAACTTTTACTTTAAAAAGTTAGTTTCTAGCTTGTAAAAATTTATAAATCAATTTCAAATTGTAATGTCCTTCATTTGCATTCTCAAATTTCCTAAAACACTCTTACACACACTACATCCACTACACATGCATACATTTTTTCACACAATCGCAAACCTATATACCATCTACTTACATCCAACGTCGAGGTAAATCGTTACATTTCTCTTTTCGAAACTAAGAAAGGAAAAAGTAAAAACCAAGTACCAAAAAGGCGATCGAGTCGAAACGAGAATAAAGAAGAGAGAGAACGAAATCCGTGTGCCGGCAGCGTATTGGATTTGTTGGCGGTGTGTTGGACAAATGATTGCGCGGCCACCTCCATGGAAAAACTTGAAGCGGCCTCGACTCTATTCCTACGGTTCCTCTCACGGTTTTCTCCGAGGACTGTCGAACCAAGAAAGTTTACGGGCTACAAAGCGACGAGAGAGAAAGAGAAAGAGAGAGAAGTCCAACTCCATGCTTCCTTCGACCGCCCTCCTTTTCTCCACGCGTGTTACGTGACTCGGGCCGAATAGTGGGTGGAAAATTCACGAGAGTTCGATCGGAGTGGAAAGCTGTTAGCATTTTCCGCGACAAGTTGGTCACCGTGTAGAGGAACCTGAAAGTTGAATAGGGGAGCCTTTGGTTTCTTTTCGAGTTTGGTTTTGTTCTTTGTGACTTTTAAGTAGGATTTGTTGCGAATGTTTGCGAGCAAACTATGAACTTATGGTTTTTCTCTGAAATTTTCTTAAAGAAAGATTTGAAAGAGATTTTTTTTTTTTAAGGGCAAAAACAAATTTCTGAAATCAATTTGATTAGTTTGGATAATTTTAATTTTCGATATGAGAAAAATAATGTTTCTTTTATTTGGCTTTAAAGGAAAAGATGAAATTTTTATAAATTTATTGTGAATATAATGTAATGAATTTTATATTAATATATTTATAACAAATATATATATTATAGGTAGATGATTAGAATTGGGTTATAAAATTATATATTTCTGTCTGAATAGAAAGTAATATAATTTTTTGAAACGAAATTTGACTATTTTAGAAATTCTACTGTCAAAGATGAATAATGAGAATGTAAAATAAAACAATCTATTTTAATCTTTTTTAATCTAGAAATCGAATTGTCCTTTCATTTTTTAAATTGATTTTATTTTCCATCTTTAAAAATAAATGAAAGAAAGAGAGTATAAGAGTAGAATCTTTATTGAGATGATTTCTAATTTAAAAATGATTCTTAAAAATATAGAATAAAATTTTTTCTATGAAACTTCATTTTCATATGAAAAAATTAAATTTGAAAATTCATAGATAATTATGAATTACGCGTCTAGACACAATTTGTATCAAGAATAACACTATGAATTATTAATTAAATGTAAAAAAAAAAAGATAATATTTTTCACGGTAACCTTGAACTAGGTTAATAGAAAAATTTTCCAACTTATCATGCAATGGCCTTGATCTCGAATTTTAAACTGAGAAACACGATCACCTTAACACCGTGCTTCATCAGAGGCAGCAATCGACCACGTAAAGATAAACTCCTCATTAGCGAGACAAACACGCAGTCTTAATTGCCTGATGACCGATTTCACTCGAGTCTTCGAGGCATTCATAATAAAGTCGATTGCGTCATAAAATTGCATGGCTGCCGCGAGTTACGTCGGTTCTGCCTTTTTTCTCCTTCCCTTTCTTTCTCTGCTCAATTAAAATTGTCGAACGTTGCTCCACCGATCCGTTCGTCTCTTCTTATCGCCTTACCGAACGTGTGGTGGCATCCTTTTGTGAAAGTTCATTGTCGAAGCTCAAATGGATACTTATTGTTCTTAGTGAATAATATTTGCTGATGATTTCTATCTGATTCTTGGAAATGTTTTAATATTAAAATGATTTTAATAACGATGTATAATAGTGATAAAGTAATGATATAGTTAAATCTGAATAGAATTAAAATTGAAAATTGAAATCAATACTATAATTTCTGAAATCAATACAAAGATCTATATATTTTTGGATAAAAACAATAAATTTTGAATAATCAATTTGTTTGATAATATTTTAATTCAGTGATATTATAATTGTTAATAATTCATTATTTTTAATTTAAAAGCAGAAATTTAATAAAACTTTGATTAAACAATAAGATTGTTTAAATTTATTATACATTGATGATTAAAATTAAAGTAATATTATAAAGTTTTCAGATAATTGAAAAAATCATTTTGATTTAATAATTCTAATATTAGTTCTATTAGTTACGTTACGAAAATATGAGTTTCTGGAATTTCTATAGCAATAATTCGTCATAAAATGCTCAATTTAGTCATCTTTCAAAATGAAATCTCCAGTTTCAAATATAACGAATGAAACAAACTACTAAATTCGATCTGATTCTCGTTTCTGGCCAAATTATTTCTGTCTAGATAAGCTTTCATATTAACTGTGTGAACATTAAAGCATCACTGTAATTGAGAAGAAATAGTTATCGAATAGAAGCAATTATAATTTTTGGTTACACGACAAAATTACCTATTTCTTCGTTGTGACCGTCGTATTTGTACATGTTACGAGGAAAGAAACGATAAATTTCTGCTAATGTTACAGCTACCTGGTAAGGTTGGCTCATTTCGTCGGTTGACGAACGTCGGTTTAATAACCTTCTGGTCGTTGCATGTTTCTTTTTATCTTAATGCTTCCTCGAAATTTTTCGTGGTATATATTTTCACGTGTTAATGAGTTAGAATTATTGAGAATGCGACTTTATAGGTGTCTAATGAAAATATAAATTTAAGTTTATAAACGTATTATGAAAACGTACTCGACTTAAATATTTAGCTCAAAGCAACCATATTTTTTTCAATACTCTTTAGAATAATTATACAACTTAGAATTAATATATGCGTTGTACAAGTCATTTTCTTAATTAACGCTCATTGTTTCTTACAAAGTTCACTTTCATTCGTAATTTTCAAATATCGTATAATCTCATTATTAAATCAGATTACATTTACATAATTTACTTCTGACATAAATTGTCTCTTAAATCGTCAATCACAAACTATTCCAATCCTTTCATATCTAGAAATACGAAAAAAATAATTATTTTGTGAATATAATTTTTCTTCTCTTAATCAAAAAGACATTCGACATTAATATTATCAAAAAAAAAAAAAAAAAAAAGTATTCCAAACAACGAAATTACATCAGTAATCTTGTGTATAACTATATTCGATACAAATTCAAAGATATTTCTCGAGACGCGAGTTTGCTCTTGTCGAAGGAAAAAAAAAATGTACACAAAGGTCTTTCTCTCTCTCGCTTTCTCCCCTCCTCTTTCCGCTCTCTCTGAGAAGACGAAATTTTGGACAGGCTCGCGAAGCGGAGACAGAAGACGAGATTCCTCTTTCGCGCAATTTACACGCGGTGAGGGAATAGATGTCTAGATTTACGTGTGCCGCGGCTCGGGACAAGAGATTGAAAACGTCAACACGTGGAGAGGCAGAAGGACAAATCCGGCACGTCCGTCTGGGCGGATGGATACGCAAAGGAGGGCCGGCTTCTCGAGTGCAGACTTTACATATTTGTATTCTACTTTCGTCTGTTTGCCGAAACATCATATTTCGGCCCCCTTTACTTGCGTAAAAGTGGAACCCTTCGCTTGTCGTCGGTTCGCGTTTGCGCCGGGCAAGCTGATTCCTTTGCCCTCTTGTTCGAGTAGATTGGCCCTAAGGTCTCGTCATTTTCGGCGGGAAGATCTTTGTAAGATCGATCTTGGATGAATGTCGATTCACTTAGTTTTAAGTAGTTTATTATATTGTTTATCGAAAATTTTATTTAAAAAAAAAAATATTGATATTTCAACGAAAATAATTTTTATAATTCTTTTATTTTTTTGTCAAAAAATTGAAAGAATGATTTTTGGAATTAAAAAAATTTTTGGAATCAAAAAATTATATATATCTTATAAAAAGGAAATAATA
>NW_025221798.1:1313958-1339654 GCF_014066325.1 Apis laboriosa
ATATTTCAACGAAAATAATTTTTATAATTCTTTTGTTTTTTTGTCAAAAAATTGAAAGAATGATTTTTGGAATTAAAAAAATTTTTGGAATCAAAAAATTATATATATCTTATAAAAAGGAAATAATAGAATTCCAAATTTGTTTAGAATTCTTTATCTTTGAATTCGTAAAAGAAAATTCTAAAAAATTCTATCAAACAACTTCAAATCTCACTACTCGATTGTAAAATCTTTCATTTCCCTATTCTTCAAAAAAAATTTCAATAAACTCGAATCAAATAATCTCAAACCTCGCATGTCATCAACATCTAATCTTAAAAAATCCTTCATCTCCAAGCTCGATCGAAGAAAACTCGCATCAAACCAGTTCAAACCATCTCAAACATCGCTATCAACATCTAATCCCCAAATCCCTTTCATTCCCAAACTCGTCTAAACAAGAATTCCTTTCCAAAATCTCTTTCAAACCATTTCAAACCACGGCAAACCCTCGAAACAACTCGAAAAAAAGGACGAAATTATCGATATCTATCGATATCTTTTACCTTTATCGCGGATACCAGCTGTCCACGCACACCATCCAACTTGAACAAACTCGAGGCAGAACAAGAGAGCCCGTTATAATATGGAGATCGGCTACAAGATTGGCAGGAGGAAGGAATAAAAATCTGGCCGCATTTATTCAATCGGTGTACCGATCGCGGAATGCGAGTTGGATCAAAACTTAATAACGGGGAGCCGTGCAAAAAGCGAGGGCGCGTGCTGAATATCGGGGCACCGCGACGCCGCAAATTAATATAAACGACGCCAAACCCCACACCACGGGAGCAACCGTCGCCCAGGTCTCATCGGGTATGCGCGCCGTGCGGGCAATCCGATTGCCTCGTCGTCCTTCGAAATACCATGGCTGGGTCCCGCGACGCATCTTGATCACAGGATTTCGACGACGTGCAGACGATTTTCCTTCCCCTTTCCGTTTTCCACGAAAGAGAATTATCGCGAGGGCTGATTACTCGTGGAGGAGGAATGCTACGTGTATACTACTTGAGAGTGGATATCGATGATAAATGTGGACAATAAGTAGTAGATATAGGATACATTATTTTGTCTGTGTAATTTTTAAAATAATTTATTTAAAGTTCTTTGTATAGTTATATATTGTACATTTGATTTTCGTAAAATAAAATTATAATAAAAAATCTATTGAAGAGATCTTTGTATTATGGAATCTTTTAATAATAAAAAGCAGAAAGTTCAAGACAATGATGGTATTTTATTTTACTCGACAATCGCTACTTTGATGTCTTTCTCTCAAAAGGTTAAAATCCTGACGAATTTTAAGTAGTTATCAGGATTTAATGGGATACTGTGTTATCGATAATTTGGTTTATTGATTAATATTGTTAAGATAAAATAATTGCAAGTTTTATAGTTTTTTCTTTTTTGAATTTATTAATAAGAGATTTGATAAAATATACATATTAGTGATAAAAATTAGGAAACAAATTAATCGTTTGATTTTTTAAGTTATCTAAGTTATTTTTTAAGTTTGAATTTATTAAAATAAATAACAAAAAATAATAACAGAGAGATAACAATCTGTATAAATATGTTTTTTTTTGAAATTGCATAAAAAGCAAGTAAAAATAAAGAAATTTACGAATGATTGATTCGTTTCTTAATTATTTCTCAATATATATTTCTATTTATTTTCTTTTTCAAATTGTGTTGAATTTCCTCATATCCATGACAAAACGTAAAAGATATTTTATAAATCTAATTTTGAAGAAACGAAGACGATAGAGAGAAGTTTAACCGTTTGAAGATCGAGGAACAATTGATATCAATTCGCAGGTCTATCCGCAAAGGACTCGTTCAACGATCGATTTCAATTATACATGACACAGCGACAACGTGTTCTACAGCAAACGTAATATGGAGTACCGTACAGTGGCGCCATCGTTCCAACGAGAATCCACTTTCACCCTCGGTTTCGAAAAGGAAGAATGACATTTACGAGAGAAACGTTCAACCTATCCATTCGATTTAAAGGAAACGATTATAAAATATATCACAATGTTCTGTTTTTATATTCTAATTCTATATTCATCTTTGACAATCGTAAAGAATGATCAACGAAATAGAAAATTAACAGAAAGTTAAAAAGATCGAATTCATTTGCATTGATTCAAGGTCATAAAAAAAAATTTAATATAAATATATTTATATATGATAAGTAATAATTATTCATTGTAAAAAGTAATAACAAACAAATAATGAAAATAAAATGAATGAAGATTAGAAACTGAAATATTGAATTTTAATTTTATGCTGATATTAAGATAAATTATGAAACCTATTATATGTAATGATCTATTATAAATATATCATTTAATTTTTCTTTGTTATTTAGTGTCAAGTTTCCACTACGGTATAGCTGATTGAAAAAAAATTTTATTGAAATTCTTTCAAAGAATTATATTTCTTTCTCTATAATTAGAACTATATTTCTAAATCCAATGTACAACAATAATTTATATTATATTTCCTTTTTTTGTGATTGTAGTAAAAAAGGATAAATCCATGTTTGACAATGATTCATATAATTATTGTTTTAATGATATATAGATTGTACTTATGGATTGCTCTTGTATTTAAAAAGAAAATGATATTTTTAATTAATCAATAAATTTTATAGTTTAGTTTATATCATTAATTAATTTAATTAAATTAATTATTAATTATTTCTAGTTTTTTTTAATTTCTCCAAAATTTTTACCGATAGATCTGCTTTTTTTTTCAGTGTAAGATCATCAATTATCTCAATGTGACAATATCACACACAAATTAATCCAATCCATCATCAATTTTTCCACTCACCTTCTAAACACTACCAACACCAAATCAATTATTCCAGTAATTATTTCCAACATTAGTGATTATACAAAAATTTCTTTCATTTCCTTTAACCAAAATCAACAACAGTACAACAATGCAAATCATCAATCTTTCCACTCATCTTTTAAACCAACACCAATCAATATGACATTAGTCACTCTACCATTGTGGAGTGGGGATAACCACACCAATATATCCCTCCATTTCCAATCAAATTTTCACAAATAACATCAAAAATGATCTCCTTACAATTACAATACATCCAATACATACAAAAATTTCCACGATCCATTATCTTTCCACTCACCTTATAAACACTGTCAACGATCGAGTTACGACCAGTTATATCACTTGACCATTGGAGTGGGGATGACCAATAACGACATTCGTCAAACCTCCAAAAGACAAACCTTGGAAACCGACCACCACAAATCCAACCTCGATCTCGATCTTTCCACTCACCTTCTAAACACCTCCCACGCTCCTCCAACCACCTCCAACAACAATTCTCCATCTCCCCGTTTCCTCTCCACGTCGAAAGACTCCCGTTCCAACTAACAACCGTGATGACAATCGTACGCGCACGTATCGAAATTCGGATGCGAGTGGACGCGTGTCGGTTGCGGCCAGGTAGCATCTGGGCACTGGAAACCGGCGTGGATCGGGCCCTCGGCTGGAGCGTAGAAACGAGTTGCTCGAAACGGGTAGAGGAAAGAAGGCGAGCAGGAAGGATGGCGAGAGGAGTCCTTCTTCGGTGGATCTGCCTTCTCTTCTTCTCCTCCTCTTCTTCTTTTCGCGTACGCGCGCCGGAATGTTAATGAGTCGTTGAACAACGAAGGAAACGATCGAATTATTCGCCATCTCTTTGATTTGACGGAGCTTTGACAGGGAAGATGGATAGAAAGAGAGGATAGGATTTGTTGAGTAGAGAAGAGAGAAAGAGAAAGTGGATATTATGGAAAATGTAAATCTACAGAATATAAAATACGTTTTTATATCACACTGTCACGAACACCGTATTGTAAGCGAACAACGCCCTCGTGCGTTCTCTTTCGTCTAATAGTGTGCGTCGCACGCCATCTGACTACATTTTTGATAACCAAAAAATCATACGTATGCTTGTAATTCCACGATTCTTTTTATCGCCAACAATAAGAATCGATGCTTGTTTGAGAAGTATTGCTTTTATTCGATCTTCGATAGAGATAAATAGATAGACGGAGAGAGAGAAATGTAAGTTTTTCTCGATTCGAACGGGGAGGTTTGGCCACAGTGAAACGCGTATTTTGTCGATCGTTCGAAGATGGATCACGCGAATTATATCGATCGATGCGATATAAAGAGGGTCGTTAGAGGAATTCTGTCGATGCGACAGAAATTCGTTATACGGCTTTTTGCTACGCGCCGATTTTGTGTTGAGATAAGTTGCGTTTCTTCGGAGGAGATTGAAATTAAAATTTTTGATTTGATATTAGTAACTTGGGGGCTTGCCATTCCGAACAGTGTTCAGGTGCATCTTTCTTTTGAGGGGACTGAGGGATGAATTTTAAGTGGGCGCGGTTGATTAAGGAGAATTCTTGTAGAACGTTCAAGTAAAATATGTCTCTTTCGAAAGATATGGGAGATACACGATCGTCCACGAAATTCGTGTCACGCTAACGTTCGAGTTACAACAGCGAAGTTCAATTGTGAACTTAAGTTCAATTTTTTTTTTTAGCCTATTTATTTATTAATTTCAAAATGTGGAAATTGAATTGAAATTATTTTGGAAGGAGGTAAAAGAAATGATTTTATTTAAAATTTTCTTTGTCTCTAGTTTCGATAAAGAAAAGATATTTTTAAAAATAAAAAATATATCTTTATTTTTTGGAAAATTTTGTTATATTTGTTATAAGATATATGCACATTAAAAATTGAAAAAATAATTAAAAATTTAAAATTATAATTAAATAGGTATTTATTTACGAACATGGAAAAGCTTTAACGTGTCCATAGATATATCGTTTCAATTAAATCAATAAATGATTAAATTGATGCAATGGAAATGTAAATTATTTCAAGAGCACATCTGCGCATCTGCATCACATTTATGATTATTGCAAAAGTGAATGATCATTTATCTAATGTTCTAATGTTAACTTTTGTTGATTTCTTTTTATTATCAATCGAAAAATATAAATTCCAATAAATTTTTAAAAAAATTTTAAATTTTCAAATACAAAATTCTCAAACCTGTCCATTCCAAATTCTAAATTCTACAATTTCTGAATAATTCGATCCTCGATCCATTTAACGATTCACGTCCGATCGCTCTTAATATTCAACGTCTTAACATCCTCCACTCTCGGCCCCATCAGTACATACAAATAAATCCAATTACCGAACTATCGGGAATATTTTACCATACCAAAATATCCATTTGAAACGCAAGGATACTCTTCTTCCAGATCCCCGATTTGAATATTCTCCTTTAGCTTCTTCCTTTATTCGGCCAATGGATAATTAATGCAACGTTGGAACGAGAAGAAAAGGTGGCTCGATCGCATACGTCCGTCATCCGGAGGCAGACGGACCGAAACGCGTGACGTCCTCACGTGAGAACCGACTCGTTTCTCGATCGTTCCAAGCTGCTATGTAAATTCTTTCTTCGAGTTATGCGAGATTTACGACCGAACGCTTCGATATCTATGCTATGACGGCTTGGTGACACGACACTAGCGCCACGTGACTATTAACTATCTTGTATCTTTGTTTAACCGATTTATTTTTATTATTATTATTATTTATATTTATTATTAATTATTCGTTAGAGAAATATTTCTACTGCAGAAATGTAGCAAAATGTATATTTTGTTAATTCTTGAAATCGTTTCAAATTAGCTAGTTAATATCTTTTTTACAATACGTTTACTTTTTAATAGTATATTAATGACGCGATACTAGCGCCACGTATTAATTAGTAGATTGCAGATGAAATAATTGTAGTTTTGATATAATAATAAATTTTTGCATTTATAAGTTTATTAAAAATAATAAATAAAAAAGAAGAGTGTTTATATTATTTTATTTTATTTTAGATGGGTTTCAAATTGTTACATATTAATGAAAATAATACATAAGTAACGGGAAAAAAATCCAAATATTGACAGGAGGATAAAAGTTGAAACTTGGACCGCGATACTGGAACAAAAACGTGACCGTGGATCATCGATCGAAAAAAGGTGAAACGTTGTCGGAATTGTACGCGTTCCAGGCGACGTTTCGATACGAATTTCCGGAGGCGTTTAACACTGAGAACAGGTTTCTACAAAGTTATCGAGAACAATTTAAACGTTATTGAATCTCAACGATGACAGACGAAGAAGAGAAATCAATGAAAAATTTCATACGAATAATTAAGTGTGTTCGTAAAAATACTGAATTTATATAGGATATAACAATTATTAAGCAACTGAACATACAATTTTAGAATTTTTGACCGTATTCTATTCTTAGTACGATTATTAAAAATAAATAAGATAGACGTATAATAAATAATTAGAATTATATCTCCTCAAATTTTTTAATATTTATAACGGATATTTATTAAAAATTTTCCAAACAAACTACAATTATAGTGATCTCCTTGTGAGTGATAAACTGAACAAAACACATTAGATTGAATAAAATTATCCTCACGCTTACTAGTCGATAATTTTAAACAGCAGACGATTTATTTATACATTATAACGAGATAATTTAGCGAACATGAACGTGTGGCCATCGAATTGTAATGGTGGAAATCCGCGCTGAAATAGCACGATATTACCGACGCGACTAATTACGGATATCATAGATACCCGCATTATTGACATTAGCCGTAGTTCGGTCGTTACATCTATCTTGTTTGCTCGCGATTAGTTTAACTCGTAGCCTGCCACTCGCTATATTCACCCTATGTTTACGTGTGTTTGCGTTATAACAGCGTCAAGTGCACCTCCGTTTCTCTGCTAATGAAACAAATCGAAACGATCTATCTGCGGGACGAATCAGAAAGTTGAGGTTAGGAATAATTGTTGCAGTTCGACGAGTGTATTAATATTTTGAATTGATCCGTGAAAATAATTGGATGCTATTAAAATTGCGATTTGAATGAATGTTTGTGCGTATGTGAAAGATATTTTTGAACAAATGTTAATGAAGTTTTGGGATACACAATTTGGGATACATAATTTTGAATATCTTCGTTGTTTTTAAACGATGATGCAGGTAGATCTATAATACTGATATTTTTTTTTTTTTTAAATTGCTTGGTCATTTATTGCAAGGTCATTTGAGAATAAATAAAATAATAAAAACAATATATTGTGCAACGAATGATCTATTTACATCGATGAAATCGTCTGATTGATCAAAATTCTTGAATACAATTATTCCAATTAATATAATATCCAATGTATTAAATTTTTTAAACAAAATCTAAAAGTACGAATCAAAACATTAAGCAAATTTCCTAATTCAAAAGAAAAAAAAAATCAATCATTAAAAATAAATTAATTAATTGAAAATATATAAGATATAAAAGATATTATTATTTTTCTATGAATATTGTGCTTTCGAAATAAAATAATTTTATTAAATCGTTTAAAATAGGTATTACTAAAATAGAATGAAATCTTTTCATCCCAAAGACGATTCCAAACATTGTTCGACGATTTCCAAATAAATCTTGGAATAGGAAGCGAACCGGAAATTAGTTATTCGATAAGCCCGTTTCAAATATAGAAAAATCAAACGAATAAATTTTTAATTCTCATATTTTTTTACAACTATTGACTCCTCGACACACATACACATACATACACACACGCGTTCTTTATTTTAGCTATATATATATATTTCAAACCCCCCGATAAAAATCACTTTAAATCGAGCGATCCTTAATGATCGAAACCGTTTCTTTTTTCCGTTGCAACGATCGAGAGAGGAGGCCTCCGCTCGATTCCATTCACGTTCCCCAGAAAATTGATCGTTTAACTGCTTCCAGCGTTTTCGAACGGTCCTGCATCAGATTATATATATTTATATTCTTATGTAAGATACGGGGGTAGATAGACGCCAAGAAGATTATACACTATCGTTCAAGAGTTTTGAATAGAATCCTACTGCGTTTGTTGTTTCACATTTAAATTTGTTTTGTTAGATTCTAATCTTTGCAAATTTTACTTGCAAATAACTCAGATTCATTTATATATTAAGTTTGCTTATTTCTAAACAAACTTGCAAATAAATATTCATATTGTTATATTTATATTTAATCCTTATATTGATGTTTGTCTTTATTCGTGTCAGTAAAATAATAAAAAAGAAAAAATGTGAATTGACATTCTACGAATGAATCTGTTAGTCATTGTAATTCTAACTTATAGGATAGAATTGAAACAAATGACACGTATAAAGTCACGTATGTGTCAATAATTTTAATGTAAGGTTTAATTGACAAGATACAATTAAGTTTGTAAAATATTTACACTCTCAATAATAAGTTTAGTGTAATAAGTTTCTACTTCAAACTTTCAATTACGTTTCTAAGAAACAAATGATTTTTCAACGTAAGCAACTTAATACTATTTTACAGAAAATAATTAAAAATTATAATAATTCCATTTGAAAAGATTAAATTTAATCTTCATATAAAAACAATTTTTATCAAACACTTTTTTCATTAAAATATATTTCTTTCAAATAAAACATTCAGACACTCTATACATTTATCCATATTATTTCGACATTTCAAACAAGATATTATTTTAAATGAGATATCCAATAAAATATAAGAGATTAAAAAATATTTCAAACAATATATGCTCAATATAAATTATCGATAATTAATAATAAATATCTCGATCAAACTTTTGACCACTACTGTATACCTGTAATAAAAGGTGCAACCTGGCAGTTGCAACCTGGTCTGCAAAAGAAATCGGCTCGGTACCGTAACGATTTCCAAATTCTTTAATTCGTAAAAAAAAAAAAAAAAAGAAAAGAAAAAGAAAGAAAAAAAAATTAGAACGTGCCCCAACGATCTATTCGATACAACCTGCTCGAAACGGGAAGCGTATCAGATCGGTTCCCTTAAATAACGAGGACAGGAACCGAGCTAGAAATTATCGGCACTTCGAACGCGCTAAACTTCCCTCACCGGCCATCAATCAGCTGGCCACCGACCACCTGGCCTACTTTTATCGTGTATCGATCGTGAACACTCTCAGATCAGAGATTTCGATGTAATAATAGGCAAACGTAACCGCGAGGGCGGTAACGATCTTTCTCCGTTATGATACGTTATTTCGAGAGCGATTAAACCGTTCTTAAAAGGGATTTGATGGATTACGATGCTTTAGGAATTGTGGACGATTGCTTTTTTTTCAGTTTAGAATTAAGGAACATGAATATCGTTAAAATTGTATTTTAATCATTTACTACTTTTTGT
Organism: Apis laboriosa; assembly: GCF_014066325.1. Classification (NCBI taxonomy): domain Eukaryota; kingdom Metazoa; phylum Arthropoda; class Insecta; order Hymenoptera; family Apidae; genus Apis; species Apis laboriosa. Next base: position 1,323,329 of record NW_025221798.1, read on the forward strand.
TAATAATTTTCGTTTCTGCAAATTATTAATATAATTGTAATATTCTGTAAGGATAATATCGAGATGATGATATCTTGATGTTTAATTCAAAGTTCATTTTTCTTATACGAAGAATCACGTCAAAAAAGGAAAAGTTGAAAAATAATACTCTCAATACGAATTTACTGAATCAATCATATTTGTGATATTAAACTTACCATAATATATATTACAAATGTTATATAGTTTGTTAAAATATTAAATAAGAATGTTCTGAGCAATTGTTTATTGGCGATATCGATAGATTAATATTTATATATTTCTCACGATCAAAATACATACAGAAACACATATATATCTCATAATATATAGGTTAGATTTGCGCATTTTTCACAATCAACATTTTAAAACATAGAAATACACACATTTTCGCGAATTCTTCGTGTACAAAATTCAAAACAAAATGGAAAATAACGTAATATAATCCTAAAATCTCTCCACCGATTTATTATTATTTCGCGTCCGAACCGTGGAGAATGGGCGAGCGGAGTATATGTATATATAACGTCACAGGGTTATGCGAGACACGGCGATAAATCAAACAATGTTTTTCAGTGGGACGAATCGAGGCACGAATGGTAATGAAAGGCGGCGGACGATACAGGCGCGATAACATTCCGCTTGGCCGCGTGTTCCGCTCGCGACGATGCCAGCGACGACAAGCAATCGCAAAACCTAACCTTACCTCGGCCATCTCCCGCATTCCCTCGTTCCTTCGTTCAACGATCATGCGTTACACGTGTTCCCTCCGCTGCGTACGTGCGCCCCGAGGAACGATCTTTCTGCTCGTATTTTCGATCGTTCTTCCGCCCATTACGGGACGTATTGCTCTCGAGCTTACTTATCGTGATTGATCGTTCGATCTCGTTCGAGCAATGTCTCGAACTGTTTTACCAGTTGGGCCCGTTTTGGACGGATAGTTTTAAGTATTTTGTCAGGTGTTTTCTTTGAATGGCGAGCAATTGTTAAACGGTGATTTTTTTTCTTTTTTTTTTTTTTTTTTTTTTTTTTTTTAGAATTTCTGAATCGTTTCTTAATGGTCAAATATGTAAATACGAACGAAAGAATTTTTAACTCGGCTGACGAGTCAGGTTTCTTATATATGATAATACGAGTATCGTATATTCGTGGTGCAATGAATACTGATCATTCGTATGTAAACTTAATAAAATCTTTTAGGCATCTGAATAATCCTATTGTGTTTTTATACGTATACACATTATATAGTACAGCATTGCATTGTAATTTAATTGGATGAAGCGAAATGGAGATACTCTCTTTATCCAACTATAAGTAAACTCTGATTAATTAATAAATAAATTTTAACCGATATTTTACATTCGTTTTTACTTTTAGAATCGATTCTCCAAATATATTATCACTCTATGTAATTAAAGATTCAATTAATTATCTTTGTCTTCCGAACTGTCCAACTAATATGAATATTCTTATAGTAATAAAAATAATACCAATAAGAAATAATGGTTCGTTCTAATGTCTGCGATGTATTTCATTCTCGTATAGGCGTGCCTTTTAATTGCAAGAAGGAAAGAAGACGAATTTTTGGACGAAAGAAGACGAATAGAGGTGTCAAGTTTCGCGATACAATGTGACTGTAAATATGCGTTGCCACCCCTGGTTTACGTTTAATCGCATGAAAGGGAGGGTCTATCCCGGTCGCAGATTTGTGAAACGTTACACCCTACGTAACGAGAGATTTGGTGCCGCCAAAAACTATCAACCAGACCTCTGGCGGAGAGATTTCAAACTTAGGCCCCGATCTCACACTCGCCTCTATATTCGCCTCGCCCCGTGTCTCTCAGCCTATGGAACAGGGCGACACGTTTAATTGGTAATCCGTTTAAAGGATTAGTAACTCACGATGGGTATTAGGACGTGTCGCTGGCCCGCCTGCAGCTTGTCCGTTTCGCACGGACAAGCCGAAGGACACGGCCACGTCGATGGATATGGCTCTTTTCGATGTTCCGCTTATCGGTCTGTTTCTTGAAATTCTTAGATACGTGGCTGTCGGAAAATTATAATACACGTAAGAAAATTCATCTTGAAAAGAATTTGATTTTAATAAAAATTTGTAAAGAATATATATTTATTTTGCGTATTTAAAGGTATTAAGGTATTTTCATATTTTGTATCACAATTTGGTCTGGAAATATTTTTCACGATGACAAATAATAATAGAGATATAATGAGATATAATAATTATTTAAAAATACTGTGAAAACTTTAAGGACTGTTATTGCTTCGTTAAAGGATTTATCTCTTTACAATGGTTCATATGAAACAAAATTATTATTGATTTTGGATAATAAGATATTTTTCTTATTTTTGAATTTATATAATATCTTCTTGTAATTCTAAATAGTTGATTTACCATAAAATGGATTTCTTAATTGCATTGTGGAGATCTGTTTATTATAAAAGTGCTTTTTGGTTCAATACTTCTTCTTTCTAAATAAAATTAAAAAAAAAAAAATAGTTAATAAAGTTACAAATATCCATCCTAAACGAATAAATTTCATCTTACAAAGAAAACTAAATTTACAAAAATACGGAGAACGTAACAGGGTGTCTACAATATTTCCAAAAATCTGCACAAACCAATAACCACCGATATCCTCGACGCCCAACCCCTTCCTTTTCAATCGCTTCAACGGCGATCGTTCATAAGATTAACCTCCGCTCGACGAGCTTTTTCAAGCGATCACACGACTCGTCGCGCACGTCATCCGGAACAGGGCGAGCCTGCACGAAACTTCGATGGATCTCTGCGAGGAGAGGGGGGGCAGAGGACGTCGATTCTCTTTCTCTCTCTCTCTCTCTCTCTCTGCTCGAGTGTTCGACAGGACACCGCGGGGCGTGTGCTCACTTTTCAAACGAGCTTACTCTTCGCCACGCAAGAGCACGTAGCCGGAGGGGGAAGGTTTGAAATCCGGCCTGATCTAATAGGGATTAACAAAGTGACAAATGTAAGAGTTAGCTAGATGGGGAGGTGGCCCCCTGTTAGGCATTTGGAAAAAAAATATCGTCGGGCGAAACGGGCACTTGATCTCGGCCTCGCCTTTCGTGCGATTTTAATTGTAACGGAGATGGAAGGATTTTTTTCTTTTTTGTAATGTTTGGGCATGCTTGATGTATTTTGATTCCAAGTTCCACGAGCTATCGAAGTTCGCGCGAGACGTAACGCCATCTCTGTAAAGTGTATTAGTTATGTTATTGACTATTGTGGCTTTGTTCGTCTTCTTTTAATTGCAAGAGAAGCAAAGAAGTTCTTTTTTTTGGGGGAGGGTGTGATATTTGACGTTGTTGTATATCGAGACTTATTTATTTTATTTTGGAGAACGAGAAGAAAGAATGATTAACCAATAATTATTTTACAAGAGAAATGGACACGTGAGATTTAATAAATAAATCCTTGGAATTCTATTTTACGATAATAATATTGCAGAATTCGATCGAAAGGAAGCAATTTCGTCACTTTCGAGTCAGACCAAACATATTTAACAAAAAAAATCTATGATCCTTTACACGAAACAAAATTTTCTTTACCTAACCTAATTTTTCCATACGCCTAATATCAGGCGTCGACACGTGCCAATTCGCACTCGTGGAAACCCTATGCTTGCCATATCCAAGTGTCTCCTCGAGAAACGGTTCGACGATACGACTCTCTCTGTTCTCTCTCTCTCTGTTGCGGTTCAGTAACAGAGACTCGAATAATCGTGTTTATACGCGGTGTTATATACGCGGCGCGATGCAATTTGGATCGTTGGAAAGAGAGAACGCGTGTGGATCGAGAGAAAGGCAGTGGCTGTGCCTCGTTAACAACAAAGCCAGACAAACGTGCACACAGATTCGGGAACAGATGCGAAACGATGTCAATCAGAGCGTGGCACGCGGGTAAGGGTAGCGGCAAGTGATTGACATATTTTCCACGGTGAATTCATCCCCCTTGGAGAAGAGCAAAAGACTGGATCGGATATTCGCATAAAGCTTCTCACCATTCTGTTTCACCTCGGCTGTCACGAGCGTGTCGCGAGCGGGGAAAGAAGGCGTCGCGCCATATTTTGCCCTTAATCAATTTGCCAATCATTTCGAAGTGATTCGAAGGTTAGGAGATAGAGATTTGGTTGGTATGTAACGATATTTCGATTTCTTTTCCTTTTCGAAATAGTTTAAGTTAGATTAAAAGTTATTTTGAAGATGTAATAATTATTTATTATTAGAAAAAGTGAAAGAGTATTGTGAAAAACGAAAAAATAGATTTTTAGGTTAGATTAATACTCGTTAAATTTATTTAAGTTTGATTTGATAAATTAATACAATTTATTTACTTTCTAATTTCTGATGGTTTATATTGATTTTGGATTAAATTAGGTTAGATTAGAGATAAGTTAGATATAATAATCTTTTGAATATCATTTTTGAATAACGAATATTTCGAAAGTGAATAAATTCATTTGCAATTAAAAGATTTATTCAACATATTTCACGAAATATAAACTATATTTGGATCATCGAATGTTTATCATTATATTGCTTCTCGTATCATTTATTACACATAAATTTCGAAAAGTTGAAAAGTTGAAAAAGAAAAATTCTAGAAAATTTTATTCCTATCCTTAAGACCAATCAAGTTTCGAAATGTAATTTTTTAACATGGAAAAGTATTCCTCCTTTCAAGACACATATTACATACTCAACATAACCTCACTTGTTGCCTGAATGTAGACGTCAGGCGGACGAAGCAGCATGAAAGGGGCAAACGTGGGCCACGTTCGATGAAGAGCCACGTTGAATGGCGAGCAATACGCTCCTTATCGTCGAAACCTTTTTTTTTTTTTTTTTCTCCCGCAACAATGCAGTCACGGTAATCGCGATGAGTCATTGCGTGTCAGCGATCAATCACCTAACGCTGATCGATCCTTGGGATCCGTCGATACAAAACCGCACACGTGTACCACGCGCTGCGCCCCGTGTTTTCTATATCGGCATTTATTCCGTGAATTTATCGCGCGCCCGCTCGAAACGACGTGACTCGCAACATTACGCGCGGGCATACCGTTCGACCGGTTTAGGTTAAGTGTTCTTCTTATGGTGAATATGTATGAAACGAATTTAATGGAAATTTCGTTGATTATGCTCGTGAATGGAGTTTCAATTCGCATTCGCGGAATGCAATTGTATTCGTTGTGAAACAATTTTTTATATTAGCTGGTTATTTTGATTATTCAGTAATGGAAAGAATGTTGTGATAATATCGATCGAATTATCTATTGTAGTTAAAAAATAAAAATTTATAATGAAGATTTGGAATATTTGAAATTTTGGAACAAATTTTGATCGATTATTTTCTCCATTTAAGAATATAAGAATTTTAGTTTGGTAAAAAAAAAAAGATTATTATTTAATCTAACAATTTATCATATTTTTCAATATCAATGTTTCATAGATTTTTTTTTTATTTTGTATAATAAAATATACTATATAGTAGTTTGTCAGAAACTATCAAAGAACAAACAAATATTCGTTCCCATCACTATTATAATTGTCATTTACTATTAAATGCAATTTTAATTTAACTCTTAATCCACAATCAAATTCTAAATCATGATTCATCAGTAGAATTTTGACTATTCCTCGCTTAACTTCGAATCTCTTTTCCCTATCAGTCAAAAAGAAGCACTCGATCCCATCACTACTTCTAATCACCTTCGATAACCTCGTCCACAATCAAATTGACCAAATCCCTCGCTTAATTTCGAAACTTTTTCCCTAATCAGAAAGAAGCACTCGATCCCATCACTACCTCCAATTATCACTTTCGACAATCTCGACCCAAACTAAACTTGCAAACCACGACTCGTCAGCACGATCGTCAAGTCCCCGAGGAAACTTTGACTTTTTCCTAGTGAGAAGGTGGCACAAGTTGGCGAGAAGCCGCTGACACACGTAAATACCAGGATGAAAGCAAGGGGTAGATAGTCGAGAGCGCGAGTTAATTAAAACCCTCTCTCGTCGGCATTAGAGCGAAATCGTGGCCCCACTCCTACTGTTTTCTCTTGCACCCCTTTCTTCCCGGCCCAGGCGGACGAAGGGACGAAGAGAAAATCGCCGGGACATCGGTCTGCGCCTCCTGGCCTCATCCGATAAAAGGAGGTAGTCGGCCGAATGCGAGCAACAACAATAATGTCGTCGTCAGTTCGTTAAGCGTTTCTTTCAGAACGCTCTCTTTCTCTCGTTCTTTCTTCCTTCTCTTTCTCGATCAGCTCGGCCACCGAGAGGTGCGAGCCTCGAGATAAACCAAACCCACCTACACCTTCGACCGTGGGCCAACCTCGTTACGACATCGGCACGCGTGACTGCGTGAGCCGTGCATGCGTGACTTCGTCACCTGAGATAATATCGGTGGGCTGCCATCTATCATCCAACGTGATTCACTGTGGACATCTGGTGGCGCGAGAGAGAAGCGATTCTCGCCTGGAAGGAGGAGGACGCGTTGAGGTTAGAGAATGCACCGTGACGAAGCTACTGTTTTCATCCGAGAACATGTCATTATGGTTGACGTGGGATAGGGCGAGGAGGTGTTTTGATAGTGTGAAAGAGGTTTTCTCGTTGGGTATCTTTCGTTCGTTGATTGAGAGGGAGAGGGGAGGGGGATGAGCGACGATAGAGACGCGTTTGATTGGATTAATTTTGTGATATTGTTCCAAATGAGATCGAGATGAAATTCGATGGATATTTTACTATTTAGAATTATACATATTTTTATACAATTGCTAAATTTTGTAGCAGATAATTATTACTTAATCGATTGACTTTGTAAAACTTAATCTCTATTCATTATAAATCAATCTTTGGCATTTTCATAAATTCTTCTTGACACACGACAGCTCCATTTTTAACGAAACGTCGCTTTGATGTAAATTCACTGTATATTTCTTTTCCCTACAAAAATCTTGCATTATCCAGATAATTTATATATTTTTATTATCAAAATTATCTGCACTGAAATAAATTAAAAAACTTTAATTTTCGTAATTTCACCAAAGAATTTTATTCTTTCATATATTCGAAACGGGAAGATCGCTCTATTATAAAAATCTTGGTCTTTGCGTATCGATAATAATTTGTATCGCACGTAATCGGATAGGTTATATTATATCGTCCCGTGGCAGCGTTGCTATCGCGGTCGTGCCGGTGCCATCTTCCTCTCGGATTCATTAAAGACTTTTATCGGGAGAACACAGCGCCGCCTATGTACCAATTCACTTAACGTAACCAATCTAAAAATGCTCATCAGCAATTTAAAGCGTCGAGGGCTCCTCGAAGGACAGCCGCGAGGGTCCCCCCCTCCTCTTCCCCCTCCTCCTACGTAAGTGGCTCGTTGCACGAGGGAAACGGACAATGAAAGAAGGATAGACTAAAGAGGTTGGCAAAAAAGATACGACACGGTTGGTAACGGTGGAACGTCGAAGAGGAAGGAAGAGAGAGGCGATAAGAATGCAGAGTATATACAGGGTGTTAATATAATCGTGGAACACCTTTAGAGGATCTACTTTGGGCATCAAATAATGAATACGAATTAATACAAAAATTCGTGGGCTGTTTGTAAAGGACTGAAGTAACTCGTTAAATAAGCTTTGATGGATATTTTTCTGTTTGTTTTGATTTTTAAAATTGATTCTTCAAACGAGTATTTATTATGACTCTGTAATTGCAAAGATGAAAAATCTGAAATCAATTTAATTTAACTTGGCTTTCACAATTCAACAACAATAGAATAAACTTTTATTATAAATTGAAAAAAAAAAGATTATGCACAGATCGTTCTAGGAATATATTAACACCCCGTATATAGAAAAAGGAGAGAGAAAGAGAGAGAGATGTCGGTGGTGAACCATAGCTTCCACCGAGATACGGATGGAAAAAGGTGGGTAAAAAGTAAGAGACAGGGAGGAGAAGTGGAAGGAGGGAGAAAAGAGACAGATCCATTTGCGAAATGCTCATCGACCGTCTTTGGCCCTTTTCTCGATGCTCTGACCCCCTCCCTCTTCTACGGTGACTCGGCTAAGGAAAGGGGGTTTTTCGAGAACGCGTCGAGTAGGATTACTTTGATTCGTTTTGGCTTGCAGATTTGACCCTCGCCATCGACGATCTCTGCAAGTTCTGTGGAATAGAAAAGGGATCGAAAATTAGGAAGAACTAGACGATGAGAAAAATTTAGTAAGCATTTTGATTTACTTTTTAATTTTTATTACTCGCATGGAAGTCACGAAGAATTTGATTTAGAGTTTCATATTTACGATGTAAAGTGTCTTTTATGTAAAATTAATTCAGAGGAAAATAAAAAAATTAGAATAATATCAAATTATATATATAATGCATTAATAAATATTTTAAAATTAATTGTAATCGTTTTTATTTTTGTTCGTTACTTTAATCATTTAGCATACTTTACCTATATAGAAAATAGGTATATTTTCGAATTTTTAAAATCCTTTCCATCTTATATAAAAGATCGAAAATCTTATTTGAATATTACAAAATGGAATTGCAATTCAAGATTAAAAAATATCAATACACGTCTAATGTAACTTTTTAAATTTAATGCTACGAATATCGCAATCGAACAATCAATTACAAGATCAATTTCAATTTAACCAACAACAACCAGTTCAAACTCCCCCCTCCCCCCTCCCCATCTAATCTATTTAATCGTCGATCGTATCTCCCATATCATACATACATACGCCTTTATCCGCCGATCTCTCGCCAGGGGATGAAGCCGTAAAGAGGATCTACGGTGCAGCACGTCTCTCCATCCCTGAATCAAGACGTAATGCGATTCGAGCAGCGATGAAGCCAACGGATAAAACCGTTGTCGCGGCCACGGTTATCGTCTCCTCGCAATAGGCCGCCACGCAAACGTGGCCGCGTGCCCTTAAATCATGGTGTTTGCATAAAATATTAATAAGTGACACGAGTCAATCCTCGGATTAAAGGGGGAGGGAAAGAGTGTGGAGAGTCGACGAGGGGAATCGACGGTAGCGCCACTTTATCTATCTCTACTTTGTTCTGTTTGTGTTGGCTTTTCCCACGGAGGGTCGCTGCTGTCCCTTCGGCCACCGCTCTTCGACAAATAGTAATAATGCGAATTGACACGTGACGCCGTTGTCGCAACAACGGCAAACAGTGGGGCGAGGGGTCAGGGCTACTGTGGAGATCGAAGAGAGGACAAACCGAATGCTCGTTCGAGGAAACGTTCGTCATTTCTTGTTTGAGATTGATTTCATCAACGTGGTGATTTTGATTTGATCCACCTAACCTATAAAACGTAGGTCTGTTCAAATATATATATATATATATACGTAAAAGAATAGAACATGTATAATTCTAAAACAATCCAAGCATTCGACGAATAATTATCGCCAACTAAAATCTTCCTTACACTTAATTTACAACGCCTGTACAAATCATCCCAATCAACTCTTTCGTCCAACAGCGACATTCATCCAATCTCGTGTATAACCTCGACTGTAATTAAGGAACCGCTTAATTCCGGGCACGGTGGAAGATTATCGCCCCGATTGCCTCTCCGTTTCTGCATCGGCGTGTGTAGGATAATTGCGAACGGGTGTATCAGTGGCCCGTCAGCCCTATTCGACACGTGTCGACCCGTGCCCCTTATCTTGCAACTGCTTTACGTCGAACCTCGTTGTTTCCATTATCCGTAATAATATATTCTTCTTATATAAGTTCCTGGCCCGCCCTTTAGGCCCTGCAGGCTATGGAGGGAGAAAGAGAGACGAAGAAAAACAAAAGGGAGTTGAGAGAGAGAGAGAGAAAGAGAGAGAGAGGGAAACAAAGTGGCTGCTGCACACGCGTTTGTCAATGTTTGCCGGTGTCGACACCCACCTACTTATGCAAATCATTTAATTTAACCCCTCCATACCGGGTGATCCCCGAGAGAGAGATCGTATCTCGAAACCTATTCGTATTCATTGCCCGGCCCGATGGGGGGAGCCAGTCGAGATCCGCAGAGCAGCCATACGATCGCGTTTTCCCGATGCTGCCACCTTTTATAACTGTGTTCTCCAACCTTTTCTCGAATTGCCCTACGCTTTTGTAATATTCGAGTGACGCTCTACTTTTCTGCGCAAAAGTAAAGGAAACATGGAAAAATTAGTAAATGAGAGGTTTTACGTTTTACAAAATTTTCTAACCTCTTTTGAGTTGAGTGATTGAGATTTGTTGGAGTGAGATTATATTGAGTTATATTTATATTGAAAAAATGTAGTGATCAATTTTTGCTTGCTAGTGTTTTCTAATCTCTTTTAAATTATGATTATCTTTTGTAATGTTAAAATAAGTTTTGATTTTCTTTTCATATAGGGTAAAGAAAATTGAAAGAATGAAGAAGTTTTATGCTAGTATTTTTTAACTTCTTTTGTGAATTATAGACATTTTTTGTAATATTGAAATAAGTAAAGAAAATTAAAAGAATTAAAACTAAAAGAGTTTTTATGTCAGTGTTTTTTAACCTCTTTTGAATTATGATTATCTTTTGTAATGTTAGAATAAGTTTTGATTTTTTTTCCATACAGGGTAAAGAAAATTGAAAGAATGAAAAAGTTTTATGCTAGTATTTTTTAACTTCTTTTGTGAATTATAGACATTTTTTGTAATATTGAAATAAGTAAAGAAAATTAAAAGAATTAAAACTAAAAGAGTTTTTATGTCAGTGTTTTTTAACCTCTTTTGAATTATGATTATCTTTTGTGATGTTAGAATAAGTTTTGATATTCTTTCCATATAGGATAAAGAAAATTGAAAGAATGAAGAGATTTTATATTAATATTTTCTAACTTCTTTTGTGAATTGTGGATATTTTTTGTAATATTAGATTAAATAAAGAGTAAAGAAAATTAAAAGAATTAGAACTAAAGAACTTTTATACTAGTGTTGTCTAATCTCTTTTGAATTGTGATAATTTCTTATAATATTAGAATAAGTTATGATATATCTGTTTATGTGTAAAGAAAATTAAAGGAATTAATACCAATCATCTTTTGTATTAATATTTTCTTTTTCATATATGAATAATTTAAGATTCTTTTTTCTCTATATAAAGTAAAAAGAATTAAAAGAATATTATCAATTATATTAATATTTTCTAATCTTTTTACAACTTTCTTTTAGAATAGCTTATAACTTTTTTTTACATAAAATAAGAAAAAATTTAAAAAATTAACTAGATTATTTGGAATTTAAATTCAATGGAAAAGAGAAAATCTATTCTATATATTAATAAAATTTATTGCACCAAATTAGGTTAGGTTTAAGTTATGATAAATTATTAATTAAAGATTATTTGACTTATATTTAGCATTGAAACGAATATTTCAATTTTTGCATGAAAAAAGAGAATAAGTTAAAATAAATTAGATACGATTGTTTGAAAAAAAAGAAAAATTATTTTCTAATGCATTTACCTCGTATATCGCTTTATATCACGATAAATTTTAGCTTAGGTTAGATTAACTTGCTCGAAGTGCAAAGTTTAATTGGAAGCGAATACATCAAGATCTTTATTTCATCGAGTGTCAAGCGCGAAATAAATATTTCACTCGCGCTTTTTTTCTCTCTCTCTTTCTCTCTCTCTCTCTCGTATAAACGAGAAAAAAAGAGGGATGAGAGAAGACTCGATACGATCCTCTAATGGAATTTATTACGCGCGTCAGGCCGAGTTAATGCATAGCGGCGCGGACACAATGATTGCCAGCGCGGGACAATGCGATTTCAGCCTCTGGACAGGGCGGTAAAGCGGTATCCAGCATTTAGGTTTCGATGCTCGATGTCGACAACCAGTGACGGCTGCGTTTTAACGCTTTTCACGGCAAGTGGGCGACCAGTGTTCGATGATCGATCAAGATTGATGCACTATATGATACACGCGGAATTTATAAGAGCGTGTACATCAATCGCGTCAGTGGAACGAGTCGATGATTCGCGTTCGAGCGTAATATGTCGAATGGAGAATCGTGAAAGTACTTTTTTCAATTCGAACAATCTCGGACACGGAAATTTTAATATCGATTGTAATAGGTATTTTTAATTTTCACATTGAATTTTATAATGGAATGGTTAACGATGAGCGTTAATTTTTAATTACAAAATTTGGTGCTTGAAGGATCGATCAAATTTAATAATTTTCTGTGAAAAAGATTCTGTAATTATTTTGTGGTAATTAATTGAATTATTATTGCGATGAATGAAATTTTTATTTATCTCTACTACTAGTTCAAAAATTTTTTCAATCTTCCAAATAATAGTAAAATAGTCTTTTTAAATCTCGTCACCAGGTGGCACAACTGGTAAACAATATTCAAAAGAGATGATTCTTCTCAAGTAAAGATAAAAATAATACAAAATTTTCTACTTATTTCAACCTGAAGGAATAATCTTTAAACACACCTGTGAGCTAAAACATCCTATCACCATCTCCACGATTACCCAAAGTCGATGAAAAAGAAAGAAGCTGTACCACTCGCATAAATTAAAAACCAAACGCAAATTATAAAGACAATAGAAGAAAACAAAGAATAAAATAAAATAAATCCAAAAAAAACCAAGATTTCCCTCGAGAAACGAAATAATCATCCTCTATAAAATAAACGCATAACCTAAAACCGACATAACCTAAAACACGAAGGAAATACGAGAGAATCGAAATCCAAACATCAAAAAAAAAAAAAAAAACAGGATCCAAAACGTCGAAATAGCGAAAATGGCGTAAAACATCGATAAAACGGAAAGCAACGGATCAACTGGACGCGTCAAATAGACGCGTTGATCGTTCCAACAACTGCGATCGGGTCTGTAGCAGCGGTGCGCGGGAGAGGGAGTGTGCGTTTCAGTTTCATTACATTGGCGTGGAAATCGGGAGTCAGCGATTACGATTTAACTCCCCACCAACCTCCTGTCCCTCTCCCCTCCCCCCTCTCACCCGGCGTGGTGTCGATCGTGTCGGCAGCCCGTTTTCGGTGGCCGCCGCTCGTGAACATCGCGGAATGACGTATCGGTACGTGCGGTCGTTTTAACCGTTTTAACGGCTCGGCCGGGGAACGAGTGTCGGCAGCCACCCCCGAAACTCGTGTACACACGCGTGTATATACGCATCGGGCACGCGAGATCATCTCATCGAGCCGAGCGAGCTGCGGTGCGTCACGATATCGATTCCAATTCACGGCCGGCCGCCAATCGCCAGGAGAGCGTGTCGGGTAAGAGAGAGAATGAGTAGGAGGGAGAGTGAATATGAAAGGAAGAGGAAGAGGAGAAGAAGATGAAGAAGAAAATGAGGGTATAGGAGAGAAACTAATATATGCGAATATGTGATTAAGAGAAAGTAGAAAATAAAAAACAGTGGGAATGAATTGAGTGAGTAGTGAGAGAAAAAGAAAGTGTGAACGTGTGAGCAAGAAAAAGAAGAGTGAGCAAATGAAGAAGAACGAAGAGTGAATGAATAAAAATGAGCGAGTAAGTAAGAGAAAACAGTGAGTGAAAATGAAAAAGAATAAGAGAGTAAAGAATGAATGAATAAGGAGAAAAAAAGTGAGGAAAATGAAGAATAAGTGGGAAAAATAGTGAGAGAGAAAAGTGAATGTGTAAGTAAGAGAGAGAAAAGTAAATGAATGAATGAACGAGCAACTGAGAAAGAATAAAAAAGTAGAAACTTTTAGAGCGAGAGAAAAAGGAAAGTAAATGTATGTGAATAAAAGAAAAAAAGAATAATAAAAGACAAGGTAAGAAAGAAAAAGAAAAAGAAACTGAGCGAAAGATAAAAAAAATTACGTACAATGTGTGAGTAAAAAAGAAAAAAAAATAAGAATAAGAAAGAGAAAGAGAGAGAAGTTAATGAGCGAATGAGAGAGAGAGAGAGAGAGAGAGAGAGAGAGAGAGAGAGAGAGAGAGAGAGAGAGAGAAAGAAAGAGTATGCCGAATTAGCAGCATTGTTAATGTAGTAATCGAGTGTTTCATCGTTCGATGATTCGCCCGGGATTGAGCGCGATCGAGAGGATGAAAGGTCGAAAGGGAGAGAGAGAATGGATGGGTATAACTGGTAAAACCCGCGGGATGACGAGAGGGCGCAGCACGTGTGTATTCAGCATGTGATACAACGTGTTGTCATTCGGGCAAACGTGTATATTGATGCCGGGGCGGGGATATTTTTGTCACTACGATCCTCCGGTGTAATTGGTTTGACGATGGAAATTTCGCGCGCGCGTTATTACGCGGGAAGGGGGTACATAGAGGCATACAGTCCTAACCATAAGTACGTTGCACTCTCGATTGTTACATAAGAATCATTAATGAATTAGAATTGAACTCTGTGTGAACCTGGAAGAAGCAATACGATAACAGGATTATATTTAATTCCTACAAGGAGATCTTCTTGTTCTATTTTTTTTTTTTTTTTAATGTACAATAAAGTATCAAATATTATAGATTTGAAAACTATTTTGCACAATTGGCTCAATGAATTAATTTTTCAGTTTGTTTTGTATCAAACATATATGAGAAGTGAATTAAAAGTGAAGTTACATAAATGAAGTTCCAATAATATATTTATCAATAATTTGATAACTCACCAATAAAATTAATTTAATTTCTTTTCCATCAAATCTATCATATGAATATGACACATAATATTCTGGTTATTATATATTTCTAATTATTTTAATTAATATAAATTTTTTAACTCAATATATAAAACTTTTCATAATTCTTCTTTTGACTATTCCACAATAAAACATAGAAAAGAACTTTTAAATGATTTATCAGATGTTAATTATAAATGTTATTTTATAATAACAATTTATATTGTATGTTATTAAAAATACCAAATGTACTTGTGAAAGGGAGTGTACACACTCGATGACTGGTACTGGATAGTGGAGGAACGATGCAGCACGGAACGATGTAAAATGTTAATGCCATGGTGTTATTATTTAGCCAGTGAGGCGGAATTTCGCGGAGGGTAATCGTAATATAAATCCAACGCGGAAGGCGAGAAACGCGGATATTAAAATTTCATAGTGCGCCGCTTTAAACCGCGTAAAAAATGGACGCCTGCAGCTGGAGCGGATTCGAAACCTTCCGTGGAATTCCGTTGGAACGATCGTGCGAACAAGCAACAGCGGTATTTCGTGGTGTATTACAAAAATCGTCGCTCTAATTTCTAAAAGAATAGTGAAACAGCTGAGCTGACGATTTAATTAAAAAAATTGAATTACACTATTCAAGCTCACAGAAGTTTATTTTTCAGTACAAGAGGATGTAAAATTTATACATCTATTCGAATCATATAAGTTTATTCGAGAGATTATAACATGCATATATATCTAATTCTCTCTATAAATTTATTTAAAATTATAAAACTTTACTCAATCAAGTCTATTCATTGATATAAAATAAAAGGACTATCAATCTAATTCAAAAATTTAGATATCTTATTGAAATGTGTTAAAATTTATTCAAAAGGTTATGCTATTATGCATAGAAAAGGATTGTCAGTCTAAGTTCTGAATAAAATCCTTAACTAAAAAATTCTTTTAGTCTTACTACTACTAATTTAGTCTTACTACTACTATTTAACTACTAATTTCTACATAATTAAATAATTATCCTTTGTTTTTTTCTTATGTCAGAATGATAAGGCAAAACGACGTCAAAATTATTAAAATATTGTCACGTTCGATTCTTACATTATATGACACAAAAACGCATTGAACCAATGTAACAATCTTCTTAACTTCTCGTAGCAAGGTGTACAACGAAAGATACGATATCTTTCGAATCCTGACCAGCATCGAGTTCCAGTAATCCATTGAATTAAGAATCGAGGTAACCACAATTCTCGTATCCTCTTGACCGATTCTCGTCGGTACGCGGCGCCACCGTCTCCGCCCGGCATGAATTATTTCCCTCGTTCCGCGCGAATAAAACGCACAAACGGCTGGTCTCGCGTATTCGTGTAGCCGACGTGTACTCGCCGTTTGTCGAGCGGGAGCGACGTTCATTCGTTTTTCCGAGGCAAATGAAAAAGCTCGACGATGCATAGCGGCCCATGCGCCGCCGACCTCCCGCCCCTCCCCCCTCTCTACCGTTTGTCAAAACTCTTTATTGCCGTTCCACAGCCGCTGTATTCAAAGCGAGGACTCGAATATACAACGCGCGGTGTCCGGAAAAGTGCGCGCCGCTTCAGTT